>NC_142379.1:12767500-13367500 GCF_059441005.1 Hippichthys cyanospilos | reverse complement strand
TTAAAAATACCTTATGCCTAATAGGTACCATATATTCTCATTCCAATTAAGTAATGACATTTTACACTATGAGACAGAAATGAAGGATATTTGACCCCCCCCCCCCCCCCATCAAAATTTGAAGTAATCCACAGAGAAAATACAAAAACACGTAGTTTCTGGGTAAAATTAATTTGTCCTGAGGCCAAATCTGAAAAAAAAGGCGAAAGGAATGATTGAAAATTGCGACTAAGGAAACATTTGTTTTACCAAAACAGAACATTTGAAAAACTAATTATTATTCATACATGCATGCGACCCTGTTACCATAACCTATTTAGCATGGAATAAGAAGAAGTTAGTTCATCTTACACATAAATGGTACCATTTTTTTTCCATGATTTAAAGGGACACTGTGTAAGATATAGACCATTTTTTGTTACGGACAGCAGGAGGTGCTGCTTTTACCATTGCCACAACCCATGTAATATAATTAAATAATAAACCCACGACTATATTTAAAACATACTGTTGGACGTCCAGAACACATTCATTTGCAAGTTTTTTAAATGTATAATCATTTAATTTATTCCTTTTCAATAAAAAGCGGTCTAAATCTTACACAGTGTCCCTTTAAATCATGGGAAAAAAAAGTACCATTTATCTGTAAGCTGAACTAATCAAGCCTTTGATAGTTGATTACTTATTATTAAGCAATATGCAGCAGAAAATCAGAAAATGGAAGATTTTGAAGCCAAAATGTCCTCCAATTCTGGAATGACCCAAATGGGTAAATTACAGTTCATTTCTTAGATTTAAGTGACTTAATATGATTATTAAAGTTTTTAATCTTCCCAAACTTAAAAATCTCTGTATAAAAGAGACATTATTTATAATATATTGGAAACCGAGAAGGAAACATTCTCACTTCTGTAGAAAGCCAGGATCCTTTGTTGAAGGAAGGTAGATACAAATATTAGTGCGTTATACTTCAAAGGCCATCGCACGCAAGCCGAGTAACGCCCTAAACGAAAGCCGCGTAAAAAATAAACATCCCGCTTTGTTCTGACAGCTGAGGTCTGTCTCATCCGTGATTAGAGAAAGACCAAGAGAGGAGGAGGATGCGGGTTTGCAGGCGACGTAATGAGTGGCCATATTAGCCACGTCTAATTCTGTATATGTAAGAGTGAAATGACCGGAGGGTGTCAGTCAGCAGTGACCCCGTCGCCAGGAAATGTTACTGTGGAGGGCTTGTGATGGTGGCACGGCATGGCTAATCACAAAATGCTGATTAGCTTTTCCGTGCTTGATAGCTGCTGGCGATGGAGAAAGAAGAAACTAAAAAAATTAATTTGACATGAATGATAATAGTTTTGTATAATATTTATTTAAAAAAAATAAACAAAATGAATTGTAATGACTTGGCAAATTTTCCACTTTAGGCAGGTAAGGTAAAGTAAATAAAGCAATCTTTTTTAAAATTATATGGCGTATATGAGTCTGAATTAAGGCTGCACAAGTATGGCCAAAATAATAATCACGATAATTTTGGTCAATGTTAAAATCATGATTATTTATGATGATTATTCGTCATGTTTGGCCAAACATGTCTATTTATTACTGTTTTTTAAAACAAGCAGTATATAAAGAAGGCTTCAAGGCTTGATACTTACAAATACTAACAATAAACTAAAATAAATAAATAAAGTAAATAATAATTGAAACAAATTCATCCCTCAAAACATGGCAAAAATTTGGCACACCGTACAATACAGCTAACTTACTTGCTGAGTGTAAACCAATGAAAAAAATAAGTCTACATAAAACCAAGCACATTATTTACTTTTAAGCAAATTCTAATCAATTAGCAGTCAAAACATAATTTTCTGTCATTTCAAACCAAATTTTTTGCCAGTTGGAGTATTCAAAATGGGTCTCAGTTGACTGTGAGCACGGTATATATAAGGAATCAGGTAAAACTCAATGCCATTTCACACTGGTAAATATTGGATTAGTGTGAGAAAAGCTAATGCTTTTGTCATGCAAACATGTGGGAAACATTGCCTCCTAGTGGTAGGATGACAAAACACTTGATTTGACATAATAAATAAAAAAGCTTGACTTTTTAAATGTTAATATCACCGAAGATGAGCTTAATTAATCGTGGCAGCCAGTATCGTGATCGCGATTAAAATTCAATTAATTGTGCAGCCCTAGACTGAATCTAACTTACTCCAGTTAAATTTTGAGGTATTATAGTTATATATATATATATATATATATATATATATATATATATATATATATATATATATATATATATATATATATATATATATATATATATATATATATATATATATATATATACTTGTGTCTGTGTGTGTCTATATTTGTCACACACACGCAGTATATATGACATTTGTTATTTTAAGTAAATTCAAAGCCTGAGGTTTTTTTGGCACCATACAGTACAGTAGAACCATTATACGCTTAGTCTCAGATCTGTAGTCGGATATGAAGAACAGGCCACATACTATGTGGAGATCTTTTAAGTGTTTAATTTTTTGGGGGAAAAAACAAAACAAAACAACATTGTATCACTCTGGTCAGGGATATTATATCTGACCGCTCTAGATCAAAAACAGGTGGATGAACTCCATTCTTCCTTTGCTTGACTTCCAACATGACCCCTCCTTTCTTCTCTTCTGTCAATCTTTTTCATTCCAGTCAATATACACAGACCAATACGTCATTGTAGGTTATACCACAGTAAAAAAAAACAAAAGAAAGACATTATAATAAAATGAAAACACCCACGTAATCACAAAATTTAGATGTTAATGGAAAACATATAAAGAATGAACGGGGTGCATGTTTATTTCCTGCATAAACCTTGCCTTTACTTTTGCAAATACAAGCCAATCAAAAGGTAAACATGCAGATATAATGTGCATGTAACTCATTTATTAAAAATAAAACAAATGTATGCACTATATCCAAATTTGGAAAAGGCCACCAACCTCACTGATCAAGCATGTCCAAGCAAAAAGAAAAAAAACAACAAAATCTGCATGTGTGTGTTTTGTGTGGAAATTTTACACACATTTACTACTCGTGTGTATCGTAGCGAATGTTAATAATCCTTCATTTTCAATTGCAAATTGCTCGACTTATAATTCATTGCAGAACAAACCTGAAATCAGGAGGGACGCACATGTGGGGAGAACATGCAAACTCCACACAGGGAGGATGGAGCTTGCGTGAATTGAACTTGGGACTCTGAACTTGAGGTTTTCCACCATGCTGCCATCACAACAATTATCCCTCAAAACAATGATGATAGAACAAAAAGACACAATTTTGGTTTTGTATCATATGATTGTCCAATGGGTTATGTCTTGTGTCCCATAGAAGACTGTCCGCCAGAACATCGAGCAAGATGCACCTAATTCAGAGAACAAGGATCTCTGTGTAGCGTTCCTACATTGATTGGTATAGAAAAGTTGGCAGACTCAAAAACTGTATTGAAACTGGCCTAACACATCAAATGCCAAGCTTTACTGCACAACATCAAGAAGTATTGCTCACGTAAAAGTGAGAATCTTTATTCACACAAATCTGGTCAGATGGATGTTTATTTCTGAAGACCTTTCTTACGTTTATGTTATGTAGGCTAAGGAACAACAATTTTTTAAGAGCACAAATATTTTCCAATCAATTGTTGCTTTTGAGTTAAGGCTAAACATTCCACGCCGAAGGCCATCAGCTCAGACAGTGTCCTGTCATGAGCTGTGCACAAATTTGGGGGAGGGGTGGGGGGGCTGAGATTGTCACAGACATCAGATATTGAACCAACTGTTCTCCAAATGCTTCTCAAGGCTAAAACCTTGACGATCTGTGCTACAGTCTGGCCTTTAGGTCCGTTTATTATCAAAAAATTCAGACATATTTTATTTGGGGCATGGTTTGCCTGGTGTTCTCATTACATAGTATGTGAAAGTACAGGTGTCAGATTGATTAATTAATTGTGATCAATTAATTGCAATCATATTTAAGGTGTTATTTTTTAATCAAGGTAATCTCATATTTAATCTCTAACTTTATGCTTTCTGTATGCTGATTATATCTGTTTGTATGCATCGAGCTTCCTGTGCTTGAGTTGTTGGGGATTGGGAAACAAAGGTAAGTAAGCGCTGATTGGCTGTTGTTGTGTTCTGCATTACTTGATAATTTTCTGTTGTTTGTGGGAGGAAAAGTTCGGGAGTGGAGGGAAGACGTGAAAATGGAAGAGCATGTGAGAGCTGTCGATCTGATGAATGGTAAATTTAACTAAAAAAACCCCGCCTCAGTGACACTTTTGTTAAATGTTTTGATATGCATTCTTTGTATGAAAGGAGCTTGTCTACTACAGAAGCAGCTCAAGTTTGGCTGATCACATAAATGCAAAGAACTAAGATGCAGCTGCTGCCAAAGCTAACAATAGCTACAATGATGCTTATGTAGAGGCCTTTAGACCACCCCGCGTTTGAGCAAACCTGCGACAAAAATAATGGAAAGAGCTTTGTTTTAATGTTATTTTTCTAATTATTTGCTAAAAAATTAATTAGATCAATTCATTACAAATATTAATTAACTAATCTCTATTTTTTTTAATTCAGTTGAGAAAATGTCTTAAAACTTTTGTGACCCTTGATTTATTGATATTGTTTAAATTGTGGGCAGCATATGATGAGGTAGTGGTCACCTTACAAGTCTCTAATTGAGAAGTCGCAGGTTACAATCCCGATTCAGGCCCTTCGGTGCTTGTGTGGGTTTCTTTTTGGGACACCTCCCACATTCCCAAAAGATGTCTGTAAGTCAACTGAAGACTTTTAATTGTCCCTTGGTGGGAATGTTGTGTTTATTTATATCAGTCTGTGACCTGCAACTGACTTGGCGATCAGTCCGGTTTGTACTCTTTTTCTGTTGCCCCAAGTTAGCCCACCTGCAAACGTAATGAGGATCAGCGATTTATTGTTTATTTGTGTGCTTATTGCAAGGTATTGTCAAGTTTTTGACCTTTGCAAAAACATACTTTGCAATGGGGGTTGAACAATTGTGAGTGTAATTGTACATGCCTATGTAACACCTATGGTACAGTATGTATTGGTAAAGTGATATTTTTCACATTTAAAGAATAATTTCCTCTCTAATCTTGACTGCGTATTATGACAGATCCAACACAAATATTATGACAGTACGGAGTGTTAAAAAACCCTTTAATGACTAATGGGAGTTGATACGACCTGTAACTATCCTAATAATTTCTAATCAGTCGCATTCGTGTAAGAACTAATAACAACAATAACAACAGTCATCTTAAAGGAAATACAGGTTTGATACGTAATCTATGTAAATGCATCAGGCTATGACAGATGCCTGGCAAGCGTATCCCTTATGACACACTCCTGAGCGGCTGTTACACAGAGTGTTATGAAAACATTTCGACGATTTGATGGATTGAGAGGAGTTTGCTCAAACAAACACACAGTGTGTCAGTAGTCCTTCACTTCAGCACTTGGGTCATTTAAGAGCACATTTCTATGTACAAGGACAGCGGGAGGGGGTTCACCCCTTAAACAGGAGTGGGAGTCAAGAATTTAGATGGAAGAAAAAACTTGAATTTTCAAAGGACAATAGATAATAAGCCAGAATAGCAATGCGCAGCGCTATATTAAAACTCTTAACGAAAGTAGGCCTAAGCAATATGATGGCTAAATGTGTGATAGAAATGGAGTGCAATTTTTACATTTGAATGTATCGTGTACATTTTTGTATGCATTTTTCAGAAAATAATTTCTGGAGAGAAATTCACCTTCAAGTCCATTTTAGCTTTCAATGAATTAATATATCAGTTAAAATTCACTGAAATAGAGCCTTGCGCCACCACTGCTAAAGCAGAAAAGAGTTGAATATATAAAATCCAATCACAGCGGCTATCACTCCTTTGTTACATCCTGACCTAATTTTATCTGTCCCACTGGAGCTGTTGACACTCAAAGCGTTCCTGATAATTGGTACAACTAAGTCTACAATGCCCCTCATCGCACCCAAGAGTCCTCACCATTTCTTCCATATTGCTGCCGAGGCCATGGGCCTCATGGGAACTGCCTATCTCTAGCCTGTGCCCTATCAGATTGTTGACACAAACAGATATTCTTGCAATGAAAATATTTTGCTTCCCCTAACGCTGACATTGGCCTACATGATCCTACATCTTTCCCCCTGTTGGGATAAACAGCTCCCGTGTAGTTTGTGTGTGTGTCTTTATGTGTGTGGGAGGATGTAAATTCTTCTGGGGGTCAAGATTTGCTGACAGGTGCATTGAATACACAGCTCAGCATACTTGATATCACTGATAGGAAGGAGTTTATGTGTGTGCGGTCATGGCTTACTAAATGACCATAATTTAGGACAGTGAAAGTTGTTATCAAACATATATTATGCTTTTTTAACATTCTGAAGTGTAAAATGTATCTAACATTCTTTGTTAAAAAGTAACTGTATGAAGACACTGTAGATATGTGTGTGCATCTGTACTTCCAAAAACTTTTGTCTTTCCTTGAATCAAGGTTTCCTGCAGTCAAGGGCATTGTCTATTTTAGATGAGCTGAAGCTTTTCATGCCCCTAACGTGTGTTGTTATCCAGTCCTATCCAAATCCAGTCCAACATTTTCCTGTGACCTCACTCGCAGCGGTTACTCATGGCAAAGTAAAATGGCCACTGGAAAAGTAGGGGAGAACAAAAAAAGCAGAGGAGAACAATAAATAACATGAACGATAGATGTTGTTCAAGAAAGTAAGACTTTTTTTTTCCCTGCCAGACAATTGCAAGGCACACAGGGACAAACAACAATTCACACAACAAAAGGACAATTTGGAGTGCCCAATACATCTACGATGCATATATTTTATTTTTATATTAATTCTTTATTTTTTACCTGTGAATTTCAGTGATAATTTTTTTGTAAAAGAAAGCACAATTTTAAATCAACAAAATGATATATTTTAAGTTTTTTGGTTGCAATTTTATTAAAAAATAGTTTCATATAAAATTGAATCATAATGATAGTCTCTTTTAAACTATTGATTCACCTTGGCATTGATCTAAAAAGTATTCTAATGTAACCAAGAGGTATTTTTCCCCATTATTTAGATGAAAAATTTTGAAAAATTTGACTTAACTGATTGTTTTGTTGAAATTCCCTTTAGCTCTGTGCCATCTAGTGGATACATAATGAAAGCCCAGCCACCATGGTAGCTTCTTTACTATGTGCCCTATAATGCGGTGTGCCGTATATATGAACATAGTTTTCAAATAGGCCACTCATTGAAGGCGCGTCTTATAATCCGGTGCACCTTGTATTGTGTAAAATATGATAATCATTATCTTTTTGTGAAACAAAAATCTAGACATTGTGGAAATATACTTTGCCACTAAGCCTAAAATGAATTCCATGCTGACAGCAACCTTGTCAAATAAAACCATTAGCTTGGTGGAAATTGTCAGTTAATGCTGACATGCTGTTTTTGCTTATCACGTGTGACATGTCAGCAACCATTTTCGCCATCAGGTTCATTCTCAAAGCTCGTTCTGAGATGTTGAGTTCTTTCTTGTCTTCAGTGGGTCATTCATATTTTAAGAATCAGTTCAGATGTTGAATACCAATATGTGTGCCTTGCTTAAGTTGGAGTCTGTGGGTATTCCCTACTATAGACCAGAAACTAAAATTTTCCCCAGCTTTGTCTTTTACAGCACATCCAACACTTCCCCTTGGAGAGTCAGCCAAAAAAAAAAATTCTGGACCCTAGCGGTCAAATGCATCACTGGGACAACACGATTATTTTTACCTAACACAGGAAAGAGTCCTCTCATAATAAACGGAGGGCGAGGTGCTGACAGATTGTGTTAACCCCAATCTAAATGAAAGAGGAGGGAGTTCAACTGTCTCCTCAATGTTCTTTTTTGATGTTTAGCAGGTTCATGAATGTTGTTTTTTTTGTTATATTATATATATATAATATATATATTTTTTTGTATAATGTGAATGGTCTCAATGAAATAAGTCACTTGATGAATAGTTTGCTCTGTATTTATTGTTTTTTCCTCAATCTGTTTTAAAGTTGGACTGGCGTGTTGGCATCTTGCATCAATATGTATTTGTGAATGTTTTTAGATGACTTCAAAATAATACATTTGGAAGGCCCTTGGGTTTTATGTATGTTTGCTCAGTCTAATGCTTCACCAGTTACATCAACAGTAATTTTAGTGCTGCAAGTCACTGACAGATGTTACATGTGCACCAGTGGGTCAATCATACCTGATTCCAATAAATAAACAGTGCGCATATGGTCACAGTATGTGTTGATAGAGCATCAGGTATGATAACCTTGGAAAGCTGGTTATGAGTTTGACTCAAGCAGCCGGTGACTCAACGATGGATCAATCATCACCTTGTGAGACACCATGTCTGAGATATTTTTAATCTGTGATTTATCAATGTAAAAACTTTGGTGCAAGAACACAGGAAACAGGTGTTTGAAGTCTGCACTCAATTACATTTGAATACAGAGGTTTTTGGACAGTAGCAGAGTTTAACATTAATATTGTTTTCCTATCATAATGGATTAAAACATTTACTACAGTAGACTTCCACAAAATAAAATAAACATACCAAACATAACAACCTGGTCGTACATGCTCTAGAATTTTCTTCCATGTATGTTAGAAAACACAGTATTGTGTTTAACATGTGAATTTTAGGTCAGGCCAGTGCTTCTAAAATATATTTTGCCAAGCAACCACTAGGAAAGAGACCTCCCCCACCTGACGCACTGACTTTCAAAAACTGTTAATTATTTTTTACAGTGTTTATACAAATCACAGCTTAGTCTAAAAGAGAAAAAAGTAACCAATTGCATCAAAGTACCTGAAACCTAAAAATAGAAAAGATGAATGATGATGAAATTCTTATTGTATTGTAATTACACTTAACATGAAAAACACAAAGCCTTTTCTCTGGGTCATCCGCACCCACCCTGGCATCACCTCGCCATATATATATATATATATATATATATATATATATATATATATATATATATATATATATATATATATATATATATATATATATATATATATTTAAAAATATGACCAAGATTGGTGATCCAGTCCGTGCTCTCATCTCTCTAGTACTTTGTATTCTCCTCAGCATATCTATGACATGTGATTTTTTTTTTTAAGAATTTTCTGTGTTTTTTAAGACATTTCGTGTGCCAGGAAAATGAAGCAAAAGTTATTTTTGTATGATTTCCTAGAAATTAGCTGCTGTCATTGCCAGCCTTTCTCTTCATGACAGGTAAAAAAGACATGACAGGAACTTGATGACAGGATATCTTTTCCATTTACTTGGTGCCACTTCAGAATTATGATTCAACATAACTTAGAATTAGCCTGAGTTATGATATCCCATTAGTTCTGAACAAAATGGCCCAGGGCATTCATATGGCAAAAATGTGGATGTTGCACTCCCATTAAACTTTGATACCAAGGAAGGGGTCCCAAAATTTCAATCTGCTGGCCGCAAAAAGTGCCAA
Source organism: Hippichthys cyanospilos (assembly GCF_059441005.1). Taxonomy (NCBI): domain Eukaryota; kingdom Metazoa; phylum Chordata; class Actinopteri; order Syngnathiformes; family Syngnathidae; genus Hippichthys; species Hippichthys cyanospilos. The sequence goes on along the minus strand of NC_142379.1, from coordinate 13,357,879 downwards.
ACTCCTGGATTTATTCCCCTGGTCAATTAATGGTTATATTACGTAAAAATTAAAATCTATTGACAGTTCCCTAGTTTTTTGGTCATGGAATGGTTTGTGAATCCCCATCCCTAGTCTCCGTAGCACAGAGCTTATAAGATGTATGATCTATTTAGAAAGTCAGTTTGTGTTTGGTTCAAGGTAAAAACGTAACAAAATAATGTGCAATTAATGGAAAAATCAAAAGCAATTCAAGAAAAACAGAGTAAATTCATCCTGACGACATTGTGGACTTGGCAGGAGGCCATTGTTCTGATGAGTGCCCATTAGGAAATGGACTGATTCCCTCTCTGAGCGCTTAAACCAATTTCCTGAGGCTTGTCAAATTCCTTGATGAAGGTTGGTACAGAGAAGTTGCGTGTGCCACTGGGTTGCCAAGGTGACGGGACATCCTGGGAGGATAAACAGGACATGAAGCTGATCAAAGACTGATTAGAACCCCTTTGCTGGGGCGCTGTTTGAGAAGAATGCCACTGAAAGCTGCTGGCAGCAATGACTTGTTAACCTCTGTCATTTATCAAGTTAGTAATGGAAGTGTGGCTATATTGCAGAATTTCAATTGCAATTATAATGTTACGTCCACCAACGAATTTAATTCATTTTTGTGACAAGCTTATAACTCAATTTACTTGCACTGTGTAATGAATCGCTGTTCTCCATTGAACTGAAATCAGCAGGGAATAATGAAAGTCGCAGTAGCCTCACATAGAAGAAAAAATTGAATGTTAGTTTTAAAACCAAACATCTATGCTATTAGATTATTTTACTTTGCAAAATGCAAGAACATGTGACTTCCTGAGGTTAGTGTTGTCACATGCATTTATTAGTGAAACATAATTACGAAAATATAATTTATTTTTGTTATTCACATTGCTGTTATTGTTGTTGTATGTAAATTACATTGCATTATTTTGGAAAAAAAAGAAAAGAAAACGGAAGTAATGGACCGAGTGTTAGGGGACCATAGAAGAGCGCATCTCGGCTGCCGCGTCTCAGACGAAATCTGGGGAGGAAGCTGCTCACATCGTCCTCATTTATGCGTCATCTCTACCTAAACAGGTAAAATGTAATTGTTGCTGTGGCCCACCCCGCTGGACCGGTAACAAGAAGACATACAGACAGACAGATGGATGGCTCATTCTCTGTATTTACATTCCATAACCTAGTCTTCAGTGATTTCTTTCTTCCTCCCACTAAATCTAGGTCTTCGGAATACCAGTATATGATATGGTAAAAGGCTGAGGAAGGTCAACTCAAATTCAACTATCTTCAGCCTCTTTATTATCACACTCTTGGGCTTTCTCCTGAGACCTTGGGCTCATTATCAGACATAACACCTGGCTGCTTAAAAAAAGGACAAGCTCTCAGCAGAATGGAGGTTACAGAATAAAAACAATTATTCCAGTGTAAAAGCACAATGATGCACACATATTGCTGCACCACTAACACATTGGTCACAAAGAAAGCACACTAGATTTTGAATCTAGCATAAAAGTTTTTTTATTTTGCAGTATAGGTGGTGTAAGCACGAGTTTGATGAAACAGACATAGGTGCAGGCCAGACAAATTGTGTGCTCCGCTGCGTGTGTGGTGGGTATCATGGTATTTCCTTCGTAAATGTCACAATGCCTCTGAAATATTGTTGAGATCATGTGATCGATAAAACTAGTTTTATGCATGACTAAGCGGATGATAAAAAAATTAAATAGAACCCTTGGGATCTCATGACCATTTTATATGAGGGCTCACCAGCATTTTCCGGGACGAAACTTATTCCGTCCTTCTGTGGCGCACAATGCGCAAAGTCTAGGGAAATATCAAAAAAGAGAACACTTCACCGTTATGTACTTACCCCCTGATAGAAGTACAGCATTGTTGCACATTGTTCAAAGTATAACATTACAGAAAATAAATGGCTTATTAAAAATGTTTTCGGGCAAAGTGTGATGGTGCTTTATGTAAATGTTGCAAACAGCTTTCTGGAAATTTGGCAAAATGGATGTATGATTGAGTTCACAAGCATGAATACATCCCTTTAAGATTTAGAAAAATAGTTTAATATTTGTTTTAGATTTTTACAGTAAGATCATTTAAAATAGTATTTTTGACTTAAATTTTCAATTTTTTTCTTCACCAATTTCAATATTGTCATATTCCACCCTCCCCACAAGTTTTCCTGAGATCCAACCACACCTGTAAGAGGGGGCAGTGAGATGGTAGAGGGCTCATCACAACATTGAGCTGCTCATACATGTCCAAGGACAAAGACCCCAACACCTGTGGGTGCATAGGTCAGGGATGGGGTGGCTGGGTTGATTGGTTTGGTTTCAATGGGTATATTTCAAGACCTCGAAAGGTAGGAAGCATGTGAATGTAACAGAGTCGTGCATGATAACCAAGACAAGTGTTTGTAGGTGTGCATTAGGATGTGTGTGTGTTTGAAGTTGAAACCTCTGGATGCATGTGTGTGTGTGTGTGTGCAGGGTGGGAGTGGGGCAGAGTGGGTATACACAGCGCTCTCCACGTCACTGCCTTTCCATACAGTCCAGGTGTGCATCCGAGTCTATTGTCACCCAACTGGACTTATCAGCTCCTCTTCTTCTTGACAGCTACTTAGTCTTTGATGTCTGGGAAGTCTTTCACCCTTTTTCTGTGAGGGTCATAGAAACCTCACACAGACACACACAGGCTCACATACGCAAAAACACACCTGCACATGCACACAGACATGAAGAAGCATGTGCAGAAATTCACACGCACATGCAAACGCTTAGAGGGGAGTCAGAGAAGAGTAGAGTTGAAGGCAGGAATAACAAAAGAGCAGGAGGGGAGGGAAGTACAAGTAAACACGCGCTCTATCAAAAGCACACGCTTTAGGTCAGCCAGTAGTATGAAGCTAATGGCAGTTATTCAGTGGGCGTAGAATATTTTTATGACTCGTGTAAATGCAACAACTGGTTTGACATAAATTGCCGATTCAGCAGTTCAAAGGTCGAATGAACAACAACACCTCGCCCTAGATATAGTCTCTATCGTTTTACTATTCGGGACTTAAATGGCTCCATTTTTGGAGTGTGCAAGTGGAATGGAGTGGAATTGAGTGGAATTTGGAACATCCCCAATTCAATTCGAAATTGAATAATTATTTGAGGAAAAAAAATGTGCTTGCAAGCCAAAATTCCAATTGCTAGAAGTGCTATCTGCATGTCTGACATGCTTTTCTATTCAATTATGCTGATACATACTCTGTGCTAATCAATTCCAATATGACATTTGATACTTCAGAAATAAACAGAACTTCTGAGTGTGGAACATGCATAATTGCATAATTAATTAAACAGTAAGTGGCTCCCTGGCTAATAGGAAGAAAACAAAAATCTAAAGACGAAATGTCCCTGATATGCTTTTAATCACAAGCTTGCGGTTACTATATACTGTATAGATTTGGTACTACCGCCTGTAAACACGATGATGTTTTGTCTACCATCACACTCCCCCTTCTCATATACTGAGCCAAAGTCTGTGATTATTTTCTTAGTCTTCTTGATGACCTGTGATGACAGATGACAGCCTGTCAAGAGGGTTTCTGGTTGCACAAACAGCTTCAACAGCACACTTTCACTCATTCTTTAAATCACTGTTTCATTCACTGTTATATATATATATATATATATATATATATATATATATATATATATATATATATATATATATATATATATATATATATATATATATATATATATATATATATATATATATATACTAATATGTTGTGATTTACAATATTCCATTCATTTTTCACATACATTTTACATTACTGTACATTGAAGTGTAAGATGAGTTATCCAACTTCCACTTGCCAAAGGCAGAGGGGGTGGTTGGTTGTCTGGTTCAATTTTACAATTTGACCTTTGCACTTTATGGTGTTGTTTTACACCTGAGGTTAATTGGTGTCCCTGTCAGTGTGTGTGCTTGTTAATGTGTGTGCATGTATGTGTGGTGTGTGTGCTGTCATGAGTCTGCATCAGACTCTCTCTCTCTCTCTCTCCCTCTCGCTCTCTCTCGCTCTCTCCCTCTCTCCCTCTCGCCCTCCCTCACCAGGTGCATAACAGCAGAAGGGAGCTTTTATCCCAGGCATATCCCAGAGAATGTAGGGAATTTCTCCCAGAGCCTCCTGGTCACACTGCCCTGGCAGCTCCTTCTCACTCAGTCACTCACATGCACATACGCACGCACGCACGCACTCGCACCATTTACACCACCCCCACCCTTACTACACAATTGATAGACACAGCCCAAAGAGCAGACACCTGGCTTTACGTGCATATACACCCACACACACCCTGGGGAGCCACAGGGATCAGCAGAAACACTCCGGAGAAACAGGAGAAGACAGAAGGAACCAGATGCAAGATAGCACTCAACAAAACGGACTAAGTAGGGGGCAAGAAGGGGTGTGCAGTGAAGGGTGAGCAAAAGTGAGACAGAAATAGAGAAATAAAGGCAATTGAAATGTCAGTGTCGAAGAGCAAACAGTGTACATTTACAATTAGTTCAATCTGAATTATTATTGTTAAATGAACACAATATAACATGGCACAAGCAATAAGCTAAATAAATTAAACAACGTTTAGAAACATCCCACCCTGAGAGTCACGCCATGAAAGTGTTAACAGTTGTCAGCAAGGGTGCCGCCTACCTGTCATTCCCGAGTTAACACCACCTGAGTGTTCTGTCAGCTTCACTTCCTCTCTTTTCTACTGCTTGCCAATCAAACATCCACCTCACAAACCGCACTTGGATGTCCAACTTGGTTGCATGCTGTGTGTCTACATTGCTAAGTAATCGATAAGGCCACAACTTCAAATTTTTTTGGCGTCTATGCTTTGTGATGATACAAAACATCAGAAGGAGGGAATCCTTGGCAATAATCGCGGATCACTGACAATGGACAGCTCACAGAAAATAATATATTAAAAAACATTCTATTTGGTGTGGGGCATGCCACCACTGGTGTAATGGCATTTCCAGCCTGTTGCTCAGTGTTGGCCAATTGGGGAAACATGTCCAAATTCTGTCAGCAGTGGGTTCTGCATTGTGGGAAATTGTGCTGTTTGCAAATGCGGACCTCTTCGTGTGTGGTGGAATAATTCCCCTCTCCTCTCACTTTGATAATGTGGGCGGAGAACTATGGTTAAAAATGATATTGGAGCCTGGCTTTGTCCCATTTACTTGATTCACTCTTCCTTACACTGCACACTCATGAATAAAAGGCAATTTCAACTAATTCATATCAACAGACTAATTTAATTTGGTACACATATTTCTCGTTGGAAGTGCCAAGGAGAGCAAAATATGTGATAATGTGTGGGAATAATTGACATAAAGCTTTAAATTGTGAAGTAATGGTGAGGCGGCAAGCGGTCTATGAGTCAGAAAATTGGTATACAGTGTTCCCTCACTTTTTGAAGGTTTTATGATACCCCAGTTATGGATGAATTTCTTTTAATTTTGGTTAATTTATATGTTTTTTGGGGGGGGTGGGGGTTGCTCTATTAATTTTGGCAGAACAAACAGGAATTCTGGGGGATTTTAGTGTTTATGGTCTTGGTTTTTGTGACGCGAACCTCCCCTGGAAAAATATGCAATTATTTTTACTGCTTAAACTTAGAAAGAAGAAAACTAGCAAGGAACACCACAAAACAGCAAGGTAAAACTGTGATTCCTGAAGTCGTGGTTACAAATGAAAACCAGAACAATAAAAGTGACAATAAAGTGAAGTCACAAAATTTGACCTGCAGAGTAGAATGAAACTGGTCTAATTTATTTGGATGACAAAAAAAAGATTATACAATGGAACAAGTGAATGCTATAAAGCAACAAATACACACATGCAAGCACACAAGCACACACATGTGGACGTAGATGCAATAGGTACTCTTCTTCTCCTGTCCAACTGTCTGCACCTTTTGGGCCAGGGTTAACACTACATTTGTGCTGTGTAATAGAGTCACATATCAGCATTTAAATATTGGACACACGCCGTCTTCCTCAGCTTGAGCTGGTAAACGTAAATTTGAATGCAGGTGCAGTGCATTCATTTTGATAGTGATGAAGGTTCTTCCAAAAGAAATAAATCCCTATTTGTAGACGTAGAAAATTGCAACATGCTTAAGTAAAGGACTGACAAGCTCTACACTCTGGCCATGTGCAATAACTTTTGGGGTGATGCCATAATAATAACACAAGGTAGCACATTTGAGCTTCTTTCATAATCTAATGTAATAATTTGTTTGAAATAAATATTTGGGCTGCAAATATCACAAACAAGTCGCATTGTAAATTGGTAAAATTTGCTGCACATAATGAATGGGTGGACGGAAAATTCCTTTTATAGGATGTTGAAAAAGATATTGCTGAGGAATGCAAGGATTGACAAATGAGTTTTAAAAGAATGGGATTAATAAACGACTACACGGAGGTCTACAGCATGTGAGTGACACTGTCGCCATGCAGCTGTGTGCCGTCTCTGTCAGTCGTCTGGTCTCTGTTTCACAGAGAATTCCTCTGTGGCTCTCTAATAGACTCACAACCACCCACTCGTCCGTCTGTTCAATCCTGACCTGCTATTGGTTCTCTGGGCTTTTAGGTCCTCCTCCACACTCACTACACTTGAGGTAGTTCTCCAAAGGTATACGATCTAGTCACTGGACAGCTGTTTTGTTTTCGTGCCTATTGCGCTTTAACTTGTGGGAGATGAAGTTTGAGTGAGAAGTTGTCAATCAAACATGTATCCTTTATTTAGATACGCAGAGGAAATTTGAAGCAAAAATAAAGAAGAAACAGCTGAGTTTCGAAGAGGACAATCTGTCATGTTTTATGCTGCGGTCTCATCCTGTGGGTATATGAGTGCCTTTAGAACGCTCAACTTTGGAAACAATTTTGCATGTTTAGTTCAGTCCATAATAACGCTGGCATTGGGGTTTTGTTTTGGCCTCAGATGCTCCTGTTCAGCAGCACATTAATATAGGTGAAGGTAACCCAATAGTGGGAGGCTCTTCGGATCAAGGTCAACGGTTCATTGAGGCTTTTAGTTAGAGTGGGTACGGCAAACTGAGCAGTGTCTTTATCCATATTTCCACCAAGCCGTTTGAATGCAAACCTTGATATAGCTTAGGTTTCTATCATTAGGTTTCTGAGGTGAATAATTCTGCCAGCCAAGCCAATAGCATAACAATGTACCCTGCTACATCCTGACACAATCCATTAAATTGAATGAGACACAAACAAAGTCACCCTCAAATCTTTTTTAATGAGTACAAGTACAAATAAGACAATACCAATGGTAACCTTGATGAAATTGCATTGAAAAAGCTATAAAAAGAGATGTGAAAGACGTAGTTTTCTCCAAGTGACATAATCCATGATGACTTACTGGCTGTGCTTCCTGGTTTCTACCTGTACATGATGACCTCATCTTCTCCAGGGGGTAGTCTCATCTAATACTAATATCTCAGGCTTGGTTATCATGCACAACTATGTAACAAAAACATGCTTCCTACCTTCCAAAGTGCTAATAAAATAAGTACTTGGGATTCGTGTAAACTATTTGGTTGGGATGGAATGAGTTAATTACATTTGTTGAGAACCTGCAGATACCCTGTTAAAATCTTAGACATACCCTGAAGTGCTTTCGTGTCCCCCCCATTTGAGAACCCTTGGTCCACACTCGGTTAACTGTCATTTCTTAATGATTTTCATACACAAATTATGATATCTTTCATTGGGATTTTATACACAAATTACAATCCCTTTCATCTGGATTTTTTCATTCATACAGTAGGGAGGACCTTTTGAACAGCTTTTGAATAATGCCAAAAGGGTCAAGTAGAAATATAATGGCATCAAAAATAGATGAATAAATGAAGGGATGTTTCGTTGAATTCTAGAGGTAACTGAAGAAAAAAATGGGTTAGTGGGAGGTTAGGGAATAAAAGACAGCGCTCCATCACAAAGATCTGTACTGGCAGCGCTCCGACAGGAGCTCTAACAACATGAAGCGAGAGGGGCACAAGAGGAAGTAGCAGTCAGACATGCTCGATCATCAATCACCATATGTGGTGCTGACAGTAATTGTTCACAGACAAAAGGGAAATTTGCTGAATACCAGCGGCAATAACATTTTTGGCTTGGAAACAGAGCTATGAAATCTTGGTAACAGAATACTGTTGTTTTATTGTATTTAGCCTTTTTTTCCCCCCACTTGTTTCCTTCATATCAGATTGGATGTGAAAAGTGTCACGTGAAAACTGAAACATACTTGAATGGGTGAAGTGTGTAATTTCCAGCAGTCAGGATAAATGAAGACGAGTGTTAAGAAGAGTCATAGAAAAATACAACAAATTCAGCTGTAATTCTTAGGACAAGCGAGTACGTTTCTATGTTTATGTTCTTCAATTTGAGACGACGCAGGATCTTGCTGAGGTAGTGCCCCTTTACCAGTATTTTTTTTAATGTAATGTTCATATAGAAAATATAGAAAAAAACCTTACAAACACTGAGTGTGCTAAGCATGATTCCCCATGAATTACAGTATATTGTAACCTCACAGTGTAGTGTAACCTCACAATTTAATGTGCACTTGAATAACAATTAGTATTTATGTATTATTAATAATTTTCAACGTGAATATTTTTTTTGGACCCGTCAATTTTTAACTCACACTCAACTCACCCTTGCTGAATGTGTGTAATCTGTAATCTAATACTTAGCTTTTGAGCTTTATTTGACCCCTATGCTATCATTTTTGATTCCAAGTGCAAACTAATTAGATTTTTTTTTTCAAGAAACATTCAATTCTAAAGATATTATTTGCAAAACGTTATTGTTGTAAAACATTATACATGGTTTTTAAAATCTTTAGGAGGTTTCTTAAGTGTCTTCAGCAACACATGCAGAAAAAAAAATTGAACGGCACTAACTCAGACAAACAGGAACAGAGTAACTGTATGAGAAGAACAGAGGGGTGAAATTAAAGAAGGAAACTCAAGGTCTTTGGCTGCACACCGAGCGCTTAACAATATCTCCATCATCATCATGTCATCACTCAATTAAAAGGTTAGGCATGTTTATTCTTTCTATTAGTAAGATTTACAAAACATCAACAAGGACCTATTACTGAGCCTGCTGCCTCCGGGCAGTCATCGCTAATTGCGCTTCTTATGTAACAGTCTGTGTGACTGTGTGTTTTGCATACTCTGGAGATTATACAATTGGTATTGTTTATGTAGTTTGGAGCAGTATTCAAAGACATTAAATCTCTTTCTATGTTAAGTCACCCTGCCTCCCCCAACAAGGGCACTGCTTTTAAGAACAGCAGAAAATGTATATAATGAACACATTTTCAACCCAACAACTTTATCTTGATACAATCTGCAAGTCTTTAACTCACTAATTTCCCAAAAGACAACGCTTTATTTGTCTTTCAAGAGTCTAAGACATTCAAACCCAGGTTTTTAGTCATTTATGCATTTATTTATTTATGTATGTATTTATTTATTTTCAAGTGTTTTTGGTAAAGTTGGAATATGCCTCCAAAAAAGTCTGTCAACAAAATGTAATTAAAAAAAAAAAAAGGTAAAATTTCTGTATATTTGATGGAAATATGAGCCAGAGAATGTCACTATTGCTCTACATTCTAAGTACAGTACATTTCTTTGAAAAGAGTTGTAGATTTTTTAAATTTTGATAATGGTTGTGTTTCAACTCTTTCAATTCATTTATATTTTCTTGTAAATTAAATGTTATAACCTGAAATTTAATTTGTGTATAATAACTTGTGACATGAAAATGACAGGACATAAACTGATCTCTTTTTCGCAATGGCCAATGCTTGGGGATATTTTCATTCATCCGGGTCATTTAGTTCTGAGAGAGCTTTGAATTGATCGCTAGTTGATTACCCTTGAAAGATATTTTGTCTCTCATCTGAGTAGGCTTCATCAGTTCAAGCAAAAATGCTTGTTTGAAGACACAACCAAGTATTTTGAAGTATTTTGTAGTAAGGCTTAGCAATGAAAATATTAATTTTGAAATAAAATACAAGATCTTTCTTGGTGTAACCTTGCTGTATTTTGAGTTATGGAGATTTAAATTTGGAGAGTTAACTTTTTTTGCCCTATAAATAAATGTTCATGTTGGGTTTTTTTCAAGCGATACGAAAAAAATCCAGAATGATCACACTCTAACACATACACATAAAACACATAAATAAATATATGACATAAAATGACACCAAAACGTTTCGTTATTGGTTCTCCTTACGACGAACAATGAACCATCATTCCAATAAGATCTTGTGGCTCTCCTTCCAACTGTCCTGTTCATTCAAGCGTGTTTGCATGTAGTGATTAAGAAGCACTCCTTCAATTGTCTCTTATCTTAATCTTCCCACACGTGTGCATGTGTGTGTGCGCGCACACGCACAAACACATACAAGCCCAAAAGGAGATTGGTTCAAAGTGAAAGTAAAATTAAATGATGTGTCTGACATTGTTGCGATAGTAAACATAATATGCATGAATACAGTAAATGTTGGTGGGATTTGCAGGAAATGAACCACTCTGTAGCATGATGCTTGTGATAATGAGGCGTGTGGGAACTTGTGGGTTCCTCTGCTCTTGTTGTGTGCATGTGTGTGTGTGTGTGTGTGAGAGAGAGAGCAAGAGAGAGAGAGAGAGAGCGTACCTAAACTTTAGTCATATGGGGAGGTGGGAGCGGGTTCAGTGGTAGGACAATCTCATCCATGCTGGTATTCGTGAGAGGCTCCCAAAACCTGTGGTGGTATGAGAGGGGAGTGGAGCTGAGATGGTTGTGGCAGGGATATGATCAAATCTTGGTATTTTATCTCTGCAAGATGAAAGGAAGTCCACTCCTGTAATACTGTCATACAATTCTGTTTACTTCACTTAGCGCTACATGGTAATGTTAACATGTTTATTATTACCATGCATTTAATTACAAATATTACACATAGAGTACATATCACCAGATGTTTCATATATCTTAGCAACGGTGGCTGCCTATTGATGGTAGTTTTTGCCAATGTGGAATTTTCATCAGGAAAGACGTTAGAAGCTAGGATGGACAGCTGGTTGGATAATATAGGAAGACCGACAGACAGACTGATATATAAATAAAGGTGAGTTAAGTTTGAGTCATAAGTTTTAAAATAACATTTTTGTTATTACAGACATTTCAAAAGCCATAAGTAAACACAGTGTTTCTCCGGCAGTACACTGCAAATCAAACTCACTCTTGCAAAATCATCAACATCAACACTTCCATAGAGTGACAATAGGGACTTGGTAGCAGATGCCATTCTTGAAGCAAGGTATTATCGTTTCATACTTCCTCCACCTTCTAGCTAAGTGTGCTCATTGAGATTCTCATTGTGAATTTACAAAGCTTTAGAAATAGCCGTTAAACTTTCTAAAATATGAAATAATATCAATATAAATAACAACAACAACAACAACAACATGTTATCTTTGTGCTTGCAGGTACTTGGATTACCTGCCACACTCCAAAACTGGGATGGTTAAATTGTCACCAGTGACCAGGTTAAAGTGTGTATCGTGACCATTGGCTTCAGCATGTCCGCAATCCTAATAAGGATGAGCAGTTAAAAAAAACAAAAAAAAACGAACAAACAAACAAACAAAAAAACAGATGTCTTCACTCTGCATTTTAATGACCTTTTTAAAACACAGCAATAAATAAATAAATACATACATAAATACATAAATGCATAAATAAATAAATACATAAATAAATAAATAACACCAAGTAAATGCCAACAGCCACATACATATAAACTTGGCACAGGAAGATCATAATGAGGTGGCTGCCAAGAGCCAGAGAATGTTTCAATGCCCCAAAATAAACATTAAAAAAACAATGATTATTGAGGGCGAGTATCTTTCCATTTGCTATTTAAAGGCACACCTTATGCATTTTCTCTTCCTGAAACCAGTCCATTCTGCTCATAGGCTATATTATGTTGTTCATAATACACCCAATAGCCAAAATTATACATGTAACTTCATGCTTGAAATAATACAAAAAAAAAAAACTAAACATACAGCAAAACACTGTACTTCTCAATTCATCTACAGATTAACTAATCAAGTATTTTTTTAAAGCAAAGCATGTGTGTTGTAGTTTGATAGCGTTATAACAATGAAAAGGAGCTGAGCTGCACATATCAATATAAATATAATTTATTTTCCTGTGTGTGTATTTATCATACAATTCATCTTTTGGAATGTGATGACCATTTGCACCTATTTGCCGCTGTCCTTTGGAGAAGTTGAATGAGAATGTAGGGGGTGAAAAATAAATATTCTGTCAACTTTAAGGCGAGGTGCTTATATTAGATGAAACCAAGCTGTTTGCCTAATGCATATGTCCTTTTCCTGTGTGTTAAGTTGGTGACTAGATGAAGACTCTACTCGCCTCTTAGATATGAAGAAAAACAGTGAGGGAAGGATGTCAAAACAAACAACAATATAAATAGAGGGCGTCACACAACGTTCCAATCTCACAGAAACATTCACTGTGCTGTGGCACAACAAAAAATAAGGTGACAAGAGAGAAAACTACAGCACAAATCGAAGTCAAAGTGTTTATTGTTATGTCCACGGTGTAGAAACAAGTTTCCATCAACAGAAAAATTGCTGCTTTATTATCTACACCAATGCTGTAAATATTTTTCAAGACAAAACAGGACAAGCAACAAAACACAAGATTGAACTGTAAGCAGGAAAGTTATGCACACACCAATAATATATGCATGGCAGATTTAAATAATGTGCATGTGTGTATGTTAGATTAAGTACTGATATTTACAAGTAGTGTGCAAGGACTGTGCAGAACGAATAGTAAAAAAAAGTCAAGAATAAGGTGCGTGCTTTCGACACAGTCACAGTTGTATGAGATAGCTAGTACAAAGAAAACACAGTTCATATCGTATCGTGACCATCCAAAAAGAAAAATACAGGTCATGCGTTTACATTTATGGTTGAATCATTCCTTTCAGGTATAACCAACAGTGAAGTGAAATAAGAAGGAAAGGTGAAAAAAATTGGCAAGAAAAGAGGGTAAGAACATGCAGACGAGGAGAAAATAAGGCAGACACATAGATGTCAGATAAAACGCAGCCAGAATATGGAGAGAGGTTCAGTCAGGCTGAAGATGAAGAGATAACTTAGCCAATAAGTTTTTGAGAGTGGAAGAAATAGACTTTCCTCTGTAGTTCAGGGTTCAGAGTGTCAACCCAGAACACCCCTTGTGCCAAAGGAATGTTTACTCAGCAAATGCAATAAAAATAGAATAAAACATGATGAGCTTGACATTGATTTCTTCATTTTAAAAAAATATTTATACCTTAGTTCTCTTTCTCTCTCTCGCTCTCCATATATATATATATATATATATATATATATAATAAATATATATATATATATATATATATATATATATATATATATATATATATATATATATATATATATATATATATATATATATATATATATATATATATATATATATATATATATATATATATATATATATAATACATTACATAACAAAAGTAATGTACTTTCTGTAATGCATTACATTTTACTGTAAAGTAATACATTCCACATGAAAAAATAGAAATATTCACCCCATTACAAATGAGAGTAAGGTAATGCATTACAATGCATTTTTAGTCTGAAATTGGTGGAAGGGTTTTTGCCCCTAAATTTGCCAAAAACACTGCGAGATCAGAGGACTTCCGAGGCAAAATGTTTACTTGCTGGTCTAGTGAGATGAAATGGCATTTTAAATGTGGACAATATGGACACAAGATAGACATATGACCATTACGTTCATTTCGTCAGAGATAAAGACAAGAAAAATATCATCGTCAGATGCAATTCTGTGCGCGACACCTAAAAAGCTGTCCACTTCGCGAAATAGCACCAGCAATTTGACAAAACATTTTGAGCGGGGCCATAGCAACGCAAAGTTAGCGAAAAGAAAACACGTGGAGTATTGCACGCTCTCGATGACACATTGACATCAAGAGGTTAAAAGATTCATTAGGGGATATACTGCTGCTTTGTAAAGGTGGTCAACAAGGTCCCTGTCGCAACTAGCAATAATGACAAGGTAAGCTAATGCTAATTTTCACTGTACAATTGCTATAGTCTATAAATAGTTCTGCTCAATGTGTATCAAGATGAAGCATACAAATCTCATGTTAGCCAGTACGTTAAACACCTTGACAACGATGTAGGCTCGCTGCTAATGTTAGCCCCTGCGAAACCATCTACAATATTTTTGAAACATGTCTCTAACCTAGCCGACTGAACTTGAATTTGAATATTAACATTGAAATTGTGAAATGCACCAACTGTTTTTGCCTCCAACATAAACAATGGAATGACAGTAATAAATACATGCATTACAGTTTTGAAGTATCTTGCCCAACATATTATAGATCAAATAAAAATAAAACAACATCTTGTTTCAAAGACAGTAAGACCTTAAAAACAGCATAAAATTCATCTGCTGAAGAGAACAAAGAAATTTGGCTCTGGAGAGTGCAATTTATTTCATTTTTCCAATGACTATGCAAGCACATTTTTTTTTTTTTAAGTAAAACTACGTAAACGTCCGTTGTTCTCTGTTTTTGTGTTGATGCCTCTCCACTCAGTTTGTTTGCTATGTTAGCAGAGCTTAGCTGATATAGGTATTAAATAGAACAGAGTTAAATGAGGTCATTTATTTTAACACTTTTTACAATTTAAATCTCATCCAATTCTAATGTTTTACCTTTTATAGCCCTAATGTAGATACAGATATAAAAAAAACATTAATAGAGAAGTGAGTGAAATATTTTCAAACCTGTACCAAAATGTTATAAATGACCAAAAATGTATTTAATTAATAGATCATGTAAAATTAGAAATAATAAATTTTAGATAAACATTCCAACTTGTCAAATACACTCATTTTATCTCACTTCTGCATGAGAACTAAAGATGTAAAGGAGCAAACAACCAACTTTGTAGGCAAAGCTATGAAAATATGAATACTCATCTGTGACCATATGAATTTGTCTTTGCGACTGAAACAAAAGCTTTCTTCATCCCAACAGGAACACATTGAGAAATTATGCAAAACAAACTAATTTGTTACATGTCTGTAAGTTTTCTGATTTTTGTGGATTCAGGATTCAATTTCAAACAAAAAAAAATTATCCTTTGATGGCATATAATTTTATGAGAGCATGGAATTTGCTGAACACAAGGACGGCTTTTTAGTGCAGACTGTACAGTGTCTTCACTGGTGAAGCAAACTCTTGTTCATTGTCTTCAGCAGTACCACTGCATGTGCACATTGAACATTTATCACACATGTATTTTTCATTTATTTGCCTCTAACCTAAAACTGCCATCTCGTTTTCAAAACTTTGCTTTCGGGGAAATGTTCAGTTATAAATGAAACAAAAAGAATCTTATGTAAACCGTCCTCCAATTTGTTCTCAATCCTGAACAGATAAATGCCCATTGGATTAACAGTGGTGTAAATCTTGATTCTTTTGAGCCCATTCCTCTACATATGCAGCCATCCATAAATCCATTCACACAGCCCATCCATCACACAGGATAAATTCTTGTTTGTTGTTTTGCAATCAAGAATTTGGGGTCTAATTTGGTCTTAATGAGGAATTTTCTCAATCAGTTGAGACTGGGAATTAGTCTCCCCTCAATACAGTAGTGTCAACTAGCTCAACAAGAACCAGATGTAGTGGGTGATTGCTTCTCCTCTTCCCCACTGCTTGACCTAAGTACCCTAATGGCTTGCAGTCTGATCAATGTGTGGCAGACCAACACGCACAAGCACAAACACACACAACACGTCGATTCTGCACTCCTGCTGTAACCTATTATTGACATCATTAACATCAAACTCCACTTTAATTTTACAATCTCTAAAAATTAACGTTATCTGAGCAGTATTTTTTTTGTCTAGCTCATTTGTGGCCCAAGGAAAAGAAATGATAAGAAATTTGATGCAGTGCAAGAGCTTGGAAGCCAGGATGCGTCCGTTGAATGGGGAAAATATAATGACACGCTTCATTGCATTTGACTGCAAGTCTATATGGCACAAGACCTCAGGATAACCCCGCATTACCCGCTACGCTGTTGAACTGCGGCATCATCAAAACAAGGCCTCACCAGTCATCACTTTCCTTTCCCTTCCCTTGTTATTTGCTCAGGCTGTATACAAATTTTCCCCATTTTCATGCATAGACCTAAGATCAGCTCTGCAAACTGTGCCCAAGCTCGGTTTAGCTTTTGGGGCTTGTTACGATGCCGTAGAGTTCACGGCCGACAGATCCAATAACCCCTCCTCTGTTGTTCTCGAAGAAATTGCTCCGAGCTATCCTCTTCAGAAAAAAAAAAAGCTTGCCTCACCCCACGTTAAAGGTTATGATCCTTATCATAATTAATTCAATAAAGAGGTAATGTGCTGCAAACCCGGCACCCCCCTGCCTTGTCCAGTGCGCCGGGCAATATAATCTTTCAGGTCCGGGCTCTCTCTCTGACTTTAGTGTCAGCGGTAATATGGAGCAGACAGGAGTTAGACAGCGATAGGTATGTCTGCACCGGTGCGAGTAAAGAGCCCTAATTGAATTTGTTTTAGACTTTAAAAAGATACTTTCAGGGGTTTGTGTTAATAACCTAATAATAATAAAAAATGGAAAACTGATCCAAGGGCAACACTTGAATGGAGGTCATTTCTAATTGGAAAAACTAGAAAGGGCTCTAAATATTTGCTACCATCCTGTGTGATGCACACACAATGGATGGATGGGTTGCTACAACATCAAAGGACCTCTTGGTCAGGAATTCTAAACATTCTTTGAAAAATGTATAATACAGTAAATTTGAACGTGAAGATTTGTTGATATGTCAACAACATGCGAAAGAGAACAAGGATTGCCTCTAAAATGAGTTATGTTGTCCAACACCAAGATACTTCTTTCTCAAGTGACCATCATTTTTCACTTGACATAATAGAAAACATTTCCTGAAAATCTGCCAATATTTTCTGTGAAAACATAGCACTTGTAATCACAACATTTTAGCGTAATTGGGGACATGACCTGGCTTTGGTTACAACAAAATTACCACTTGTATATAATGTTTAATGTGAGGCTTTATTTTTTCTCCAGCTTTAAATAGCACAAGACCAGTAATGTCAATTCATTTCTTGTTCCAGTAAAAACAAACTAAAAACGTTTTAGTTTAGCTTGATGAGATTAATATGAGGGGAGAGATGACCATGTCAGCTTTTATTGACAGGTGTCTGCATCTGATAAACAATTTGGCATTGTTTCTGGCAAAATATCACACTTTTAGTTGTACATTGGAACATTTATGTGAAAATTTGATTAAATAAGATTTAATATTTAGTTGCTCATTCTTTGACTACGATAATATTATTTTTGTACTCATTTGAATATTATGGTTGAATTCATCCAAATATTGGGTCCTTTTATGATCCGTCACTGTTTTATTTTTGACTCAACTGTTTTTAAAGTGTTGTTTTTTTTTTTTACATTACTTTCTTCATCCTATTCTTCAGCTACTACATTGTGTGCTCTGGGATAAGTTTTACCTAACATTCCCCAAAACTTTCCAATTCTTGCTGCTGGTTAATTAGCAGTGTTTCCTAAAGTATGGTGTGAGTTTGGATATTTCTTTCAAGTCGCGCTTAAATTTTACTGTTGACTTTTGAATCAATTCTTCAGCTGTCATTTCCTTCACTGTGTTTTGTAGCCAAGCTTACATTTTGGGAGATAACATCATCAACTTCTAGATTTGGATGTACACATATGTGAAATTTAAATATTGATCCCTGTCTAAAATTCAACTTATGATGTCAAGTATAAATGTTTTCAGTCCCTGCTCAAAAATAGAAAAATCACAACAGCGTGACTAGCTTGACTGCACTAATCATTTTAGAGGGGAAGGAGTTAAATGTTGCCGTATGAGGTTTGTTGTTTTTTCTATGTTTTAACTTTATTAGCAGTTATTAACGCTCTGAACAACAAAAAAAGAGCACAGGGAGAACATCAATGTGTTCCTATGAAAACTATGATTCCTCTTTTGTTTTATTTATTGTTCATATTTATTCATCCAACCGTCCATTTTTCTACAGCTGCTTATCCTCACAAGGGTCGCAGGCTTGCTGGTGGCTATCCTAGCTGTCTGCGGGCAGTAAACAAGGACACCCTGAACTTGTTGCCAGCCAATTGCAGGACCAGATTTATTTAATATGCACGAATTGGAGTTGTGCTCCCAGTTTTACTTTATAACTGCTGCACAAGGACAATAAATGCATTTCTATTCTATTCTATTCTATTCTATTCTATTCTATTCTATTCTATTCTATTCTATTCTCATGAAAAGAGACGACCCGAAAAAAAAAAAAAACAGAAGCATATCAGTCAGAAGTGCGGTATGTTTTTTGCGGTCAACGTTGAAATTAACAAAGTTTTTAAAATAGGTAATATGATATGAATTTAGACAAGCAAATCCCTGTGGGTGTTGTTTGATGAAAAAAAGTGAAAATATAAAATATATTATTAACTTTTCAGCTATGATAGCCTCCTTTTTTACAAGACATCTGAGTGGGACTGAGAGAATTTCTGTCCCATAAATTTAGCACATATTTATATATATGCATATACATATTAAATACAAAGTTGAATGTTTTCCTGTTATATGCGATGCCAGTCAAAAGAGGAGCCCGCGATAGAGATAACAGCAAGCAGCCACTCAAAAATGAACTCAAGAACTTGTACTTGCGTGTTTATGGAGTGACAGTGGTTGTGGGGTCGCCTTACTTCTTAGTCAGATCGGGTTAACTGACCAACGTTTGCACCCTCACACCACTCCAACCCTTCCCTCACTGCTAAATTGGATCAAGATGACACCAATAATTGGCTCAAGCTGGGGCCGGTGCGCAGAACCAATGATGCGTATCTAACTCCTTTTGTTGCAATGGTGTCCCTTTTCCCGTGCCGTACTCCATTTGGAACGGTTTACCTTGGCTCCCTCACAAGCGTTTTAGCCCAATCCCCCGCTGAACACAACAGCCAACTGACATCATGAGAGCAACGGAAAGGTTACATTTTTCACAGATGTCTGGGAAATTATCGGCATGCTTGGTTTTTGATGGTCACACAATGATTCCCTTTTGTTCAATATCTCATGGGGGGGCACACGCCGAAAGAGGATGAGGTGTTTTGGTATAAAATGTCTTGCCTTGATATCAATATCTATGACCTTTGGCGTGAAAAGACATTCGGAGCAACATGGAGCATTCTGAGTGTCAAGAAGTATAGTGGACTTTTTGCCATATAAAACAGATGGAAAAATAAACAAGACATTGTACAGTACAAAGCGAAGAAAAAAAAATGTATAATTATTCTAATTAAACAAATCCATAAAAAAGATGGCTACTGCCCAGCTCTTAAATAGCAAGCACTCTGATTCATTCCTTTCACAAGGTTAATTTATTGTTTTATGGTTATGACAAAGTTAAATGTTTAAAACTTTAATGAATTTAAAGTAAATTGTGAGAAGGTGCGGTGTCAAGAATTTTAGAAAGCTTAATTAACAATAATATACATCTCTGAGCACCAGCAAGCAAAATGTATTAAATTAAATCGAGATGACATGTTTGTTATGCTTGGACATTCCTGACTACTGGAATCTACTTAGAGTCTTCGGGTTGCTAAGTTTCCTGGCCACGGCACTGGCTTGGCCACGATCTTTTCCTCACTTCTTAAAAGGTACATGAAGAAAGTCAAATTGTTTGATATTTGATAGCCACACATCCAGTGCAAAAATGTGACCTTCCATAACATGGAGGATGATAGGAGCTATTTGATGATGATGCAAATTATCGCTGGGCAGCCAGTGGTTTCTTTTCCATTCTTGGCTGACACATTCTGGTATTTTACCCAGAGCTTTAGCTGTGACCATTAGATGCCGTGATGATGTTGTGGATGGGACTGTGCGCAAAAACTGACCAAGTCAAATGTGATTGCGGCAAAGCCTCATGGATCCCATCGCTTGGTTACCGCGGATACTAATCAGATTTCCACCCGGTAGAGCGCACAAAGGATTTTCTGATCAAACGCTGCCACTTGACCGAAGAGGCTGACCGGGTCCATTATCTAACATGTTTTCTATGTATGCGGGGTCAAGCACAGTGTAAGGCTCAGGGAGAAACACTATACTTGTCTTTGGGGAGCAAGCTGTGGGTAAAGCCACCAGTTGGATAAAAAGGCAAGAAATTGATCTCAAGAGGGTCAAAGGCAGGCCTCAGTTCTGCTCACATCAGGGGACAATTGCAAACTAACCCTGAAACATATGAAGATCTGCTACAGCCAGGAAGTTTGGAGAGAGAACTGAACGATGATGCAGGGTGAGCAGACTCATCATGTAATAATTGCCGGCGGTTTTCTGACACCTCTTTAATTGCGTATATAGTAGTTGATCAAGTCAGGGCTGCTAGTGTGCCTTTAAAATCGTCCAAGAGGGCTACAGTAATGCTTTCTGTCAGAGTCAAGCCAATCACTTGCTCCTCTGTTTATTGACACACGACTGACCTTTGAGCCCAGCTTGTGCGTGCCAAGATGTACGGTATTAGTCATGGTAAAACTAAGTGTGTGTGCGCACGTGCGTGTGTCCGCTGAATATAGAGATCACTTGTGCGCATGGTTAACTGGCTGAAAAATACCGGGCCAAGCCAAAACCACACGAATTCCCCATATGACCTGATGATGATGAGTTTTAAGAGGTAAAAACAAGCAGAAAGTAAAAGTCTACACAATTTTAGCTTCTGTTTAAAGATGAATAAGGAGACTCCAATTGGTGCGCTACACGGTGAATTGTAACAATCACTCAGACGAGCATGAAATAAAACCAAAGTAATTTGCCTTTACACCACCCGTTTTTACTCGAAGCATGACAAGAGTAACACACATTAACACACTATCCCAGAGCCAAATGTTTTTAAGGCAGTCTTTAGTAAGAATGATAGTAGCAAACTGACTAAAAATGTACAAATAATTAACACTAATAGAGTGCTCTTCAAATTTGGTGGGCAGAAAATATTTCTAAAAAGCTTGTTTAATGAACTGATTAATCTTGGTTAATCAAAATTCAAAGGTGAAGTTAATCTGATTTTAAAAGTAATTGTATGACAGTTGTGACAGATGTAATGTACGATAATTTTCTAATAACAGTTTACGTGACTGAATGTTCTAAAATGGAAGTATGCAATCTTTTTGACTCGAGGGCCAAAAAAGGTTCTAAAATTTGACGAGAGGGACGGACCAGAACCAGATGGATGGAACGTTTTTATAATACATCTCAAAATATAAAAAAAATTGGTATATTTCAATAAAAACATAACAAAAACATTCTAACAGTTTTATTCGTTTTTTTAGTGCCGACAGTTACTATTTTAAAGCACTGATAGTTTTGCTGTCCCTAAGTTTGGAAGGCTGAATTAAAGAGCTCAACGGGCCGCAGGGCCCCTGGGCCTTAGCGTGAATGTATTTTTTTTTTTTTTTTTTTTAAATAAAGTTAGCTCAGATAGACCCCAGTTAACCTGCTACTCTAGTGAGGATAAGTGATACAGATGGATGATTCTGGCATTGTTAACGTGAGAGCTGCTAGACATACTCTTAATACTGTAGTGTTGACATTACCATCATCTACCAGAAAATGCAATGTGGTAATTGAAAATGAGTTCAAATGACTTGCATACCACAGATGCAACAACTCTGTTCATGGAAAGAGAACTGAGAGAAAGAGGCGGGCAAATTGTTGGGATGGAATGGAAGACAGAGACACAGAGTGTTGAGTGGTGAGAGTTCGACTGATTCTATTTCACTTAATGTAACCATGGAGCGCTGGGACACCCAGTGCTGCCCGCTCTGGGCTCTTTAATGTAAATAGCCGTCACTGGTCTAACGCTCAGACACATGTGAATGCACCGTAGTCGTGTTATATGACTCTATCTAACCAAACAGTCCTCACAGACGCAAATATTCTTGCTCCTGCTCGTTTCCCATCACTGACAAGAAAGTGGAATGAAGAGAGACAGACAGAAATGGAATAAGAGAGTGATCGTGGCAGTGAGGGAGGAAGCATTTCTTTGGCATGAGGCAAAATACAATTACTAGGGAGACATAGTTTTCTAAGACCGAAAAAAAAATCAATTTATGGAAGCAGACAAGGAAACTGAACTCTGCTGGAGTGAAAGGTTCATGATCATGGTCTTGCATGGAGTTTAATGGTCCCGCAGGGGCCTCAAGGGCCATGACCTGATTGGCTGCTGGCCTAAGATTGAGACGCCTGATTGGCTGTGGCACATTCCATTATACGACCCACTCGAAACTACATTCTATTTAATCCACCTTTTTAAAGTTTGAGTTTACTGAAAACAGGCCAAATGTGCCAATTTTGCTCAAAAAACATGATGTTGTTAGAATGCCGGGCAGCCACAAAATCCATCCATCCATCCATCTATACATCCATCATATAGACGGCTAGGGTAGGTGTAGGGTGGCTATCCCATTGGAGTGAATGAAGGAGCCAAATACAGGTGTTTTACTGACAACAGAATGAACTGGGCAAGTAAAACAACAAAAGACGTGACAAGAGAGTGGACAAGGCAACACTCGTTCCTCCTATCAAATTGGCTCACTTGGGACACCACCAGAGGCAACTTTTGCTGCTCTGACAGTTGTCATTCGTCAGAGCCCCGCTCCCTATCTGTGATTGTCGTTTCATCATTTTTTTCAAACCAGACCAAATTCTAATCGTCAGTCTGTCAGTCCGTCGATATATTTTGCCCGACCTTCTGCCACCACTAGTTGATGAAATTTGACAATTGTTTTTTCTGATCCGTCATTCCTGCACTCGCAAATACCAATTGCATCCACTGGATGGCAATATCATGCTTTACATAATACTCAAATTATGTCAGTTCTCTTTTTCCTAGAAAATCACATTGTTCTATCACTTGTGAGCTATGAGCAGAATAAGCCTGCGGGGGGTTCATTTGATCCTTGCGGGCTACCTGGTGCCCATGGGCACCACATTGGTGACCCTGCCATACAATATGCATGGAATTCCTAGGAATGTATCAATGAAAGAAAATATCACTTAGAGGGTGCTTATGGTGATACATTGTACCATTGTTAAAAGCTTCACAAAGTTGGATTTCTATGATTTTGGCCCTTTAAAAAAAATGCCTGGGCATGGACACTATAGGTTCAGGCAAACAACAATTTCAGCAGTTGTAAAATAGATTGAATTCCATCTTCACATTTTTGTTCTGTTGAGAATTCAAGTCTGCTTTTTATTTAATTTGTTTGTTATTGCACCGTTTGAAGCAGTTATAACTTATAATATAGACTAATACTTACCAGATTTTGAAACCTCCATTGTTCTAAAAAAAGGGGGCAAAAATTTGGCAAAAAGGGGCATTTCCTGAAACATTTCTTGAGAGAAAAGACAAAAAAACAGCAAGGCAGACTGCGATCTAGATAAAGGATTTTAATTATTATCACATAATTGAACTATTCTTAACTAGTCTATTGAAATCAACTTAGAGACAACATTAAGAAAATCCAATTCTTTGCGGTTCAAATTTAGTTTTTAGTTCCACTAGGTCAGCTCTTACTACACAGTCAGTCATCGGCTTCATCACGTGCCGAAGCATAACGTTTGCCTCCGGTAGCTCTCGCATCCTCGCCCTCCAAGCTAAAACAACAGCGCACATCCTTCCATTGTGCTCTGATGCCAAAGCTTCAGAGCAATAGGGCCCCGAGCAATGCGGGCATATATGTGGGTGCCCATCCTGTCCCCAGGCATCACGCCTGGCCACGCGCGTCTACCTCCGCTAAACTGGCGCTTAAGGGAAGTGGACATTCACACATGCAACCTTAAGAAGGAATCCATTAAGGTCCATTATAAACAAACTCAAAGCATGCTGCTTCCTTTTCCTATAGTGGAGAATTTTTATCCACTTTGACCTGAAGGCTGACAGCTTGAGGCCCTGAGCCAGCACACAGAGTTGAAAGACAGGGCAAAGCCTGTGGGTACAGTGTATTGGTGAGAGGTCAAAGACAATACAAATCAGCACACTTGTTATTTACTGATTGATGTGGCTGAGAGCTGGGTTTCTGTGCTCCAAGGAATTCATTCAACTGTGACTGTGTCAAAAGACGTGATGTCATAAGGCCTAAATACACCTTTCCGACGGTTGTCAAATGTAATGAAACCCCGACCGCTGTGTTTTCATTCTGGATACATGACGGAAATATACCACAATGACACAGATTAATTCGTAGAGTGTTCATGGAATAATTGTATATGTGTACTGTATATATGTTATCTTATAAAAAGTCATTGCTTGCGTACCTATTGGCACGTATACTCACACACACATACACACATATGCGCACACACACATAAATAAACATAAATAATTCCTTATATGGTATTACTGAAATTTGTAACCGCCTCCTTTGTAATCATTATAATACGACGAAGAGGAGCGTTCGAGATCACCGGAAGACCTTGGTGCTCTTTTGCAAAAGATCGTTTTTGACTCAGTCTTGCCTTTTCTCCGATCTCCTATTACGGATAACTGTCACAAATGTTTTTCTCATAAAATTAACACAGGAAATAGTGATACATTGCACATCATGTCATATTTTAAGCGTTTGAGTGGTGGGTCATGTCAGCAAACATGGCTTTTTTCTTAAGAATTTTAAATTTTAATGACATGTGAACTGAATTCATGTCATAGGTAGTGCATTAGGCATGAGGTTAACTGTGCAAAACGTTACTTCATATGGAAAAATAGATTAATGTATGGAAAGGGGGTGAACATTTCTTTAGAAAAAATTGGTTCCCATGGTTCACAGTAAAGAGACATTCAAAAGATTGTTTCTTTGTTAAAATCATATCACGAAGACTATCATTAAGCTCATTACAGGAGCGGAATATCAAATTGTAAACAATAAAACTAATAGAAGTTAGCAGTCAATCTAATTGAGCAAATGTCACGGCGCTCCAACGCCAATCCAACATCTTGCAACTATCGAAAACATCCCCGGACACTCCACCAACGGCTGTTTTTTTTTTTTAAACTAATCAGACAGCGCTTACCAAAGGATGTTCCCAACTTCCGTCATTGGTATTATGTCCTTATATCCAGCTTCTAAAATCAAGTACTTTCCTCAAATACCAGACATTGTGGCTTGTAGTCAAGAACTGGCAGAGCACCAAGAGGATCTTTCGCAATGGAAGAAAGCCAACGACAGAGGTGAACTCATGTAACAAGTTCTCCAAAAGAATGACAGATGTGCATCTGGGGTCACTGTCAGCTTTTGCTTAACAAAAGGTCATTCTTGACATGACATCATGATAAGAAGCGGAAGAGGTTGAGCAAAACACCTCCTGCAAATGCAAACAAATGGAACCCTAAAGAAACGAAATGCTTTCCACTACACGCTCCTTTGACTACTCCAACCCACCAATGCAAACAATTCCATCACACAATGAAGTGCACGTTACACAAGTGGATATTATTCATGACAGTAACAGCAGGCCATGCTTCTGCAGTGCAGTATACTGAAGAAATTTCCAAAACTTTTTATGGCTCTTATCGCTACCACATCTTGGATCTTTAAAATTTGGACTTCCACTCCTCATTTTATAGACACGCATCTAAAATCAAACGTATCATATGAAGATTGCATGTCAGTCGATCAGCCACATTAACACGCCATTTAAAACAGATTTTTTGTTCCAGTTTGCACTCACACAGTGTGGTTCTAGTGCTGTCTCCATCGTAACTTGAGACCGGAGAGGACTTTTCAAAGGAAAGCAGCTCAAAGCTAAGTGAGAGCAGCTGATGTTGCATCATACTTCAAACATTCTTCAATTTAACAATATGTCAAAGGCTATGGAGTGTTCCTCGGGGTGCAGGCACATACACACACACACACACACACACACACAGACGCACGAATGCACGCACACGCATGCAAACTTAAGGATCTCGTTTAAGATTAGGAATAACCCCAACACCTCTTCAAATCAGTCCACTCTGTGTGTCAAGCAGATGGATTCATATGGACTGACACAAAGCACTTTGTGATGTGAAAATAAAAACAGGAACTAAATGTTGTTTTTTTCCCTATATTATTAACCAATTCTGTTATCAAAGCGATATGTTCTTAAGCAACAGGGGGTGAGATTCTCACCAGTGGTAGACATTGCAGATGTTTCTGGGACCTTCTCAAGCCATCTGTTGCAGTGTTTTCCCACCACATGAAGAGGCAAGGCCAACATCAGTATCAACTGCCCCACTGTGTCACGTGACCCACTTCATGTGACCAAGGAAGGCCTGTACGATGACCGTCATTGCAGCGGTCATCTCAACCGGGTCGGCCCACGCGGGCCCGGGCCACTGATCTGAGGCGAGACGGAGAGAGGAGGCAACTGTCAGCAACTTCAAACACATGAAACCTCCCACTCGCAGAGCATTCTGCTGGCCCACAGATACGGCATTGGTGGATCGACTGAGGTCAGCCGCATAACTGGACACAACCGCATTTTTCACCACATGTACGCAAAATTTATTTAGCCCAAAAAGTGTACTATCCCTTTCAAGGAATGCCAAACTGATCTAGACATTTACAGTACTAATAACTTCATATTTTATTTACAATTTTCATGTACAATTAATACCTTCCAAAACATATTCTTTCACATACTGCCAAATGAAAATAACATCACATGTACTCGGGACTCATGTAACAACCAATCAGAAGGTCAGGCTGAGGTCTCTTGGTTTCTAGGTTGTTATTGAATATTATCTGCTATTTACGGTTTTTCCATTAGCATATGCATTTGTGTGTTGAAAATATTTGCTTATATATGGAGAATTTTGACACTGCGTGGATTAGAAAAAAATAAATTATTAAAAATTGCAAACTTCTGAACTGAACTGTAGCTGCATCTTATTTTCATTTGAGCCCAAATCAGAGATATAGTTGAGAATATTGAAGTATAAAATTGTCGCGATCATATTATTGCATTATTGATTAGTGTTCTGTTCGCAGCATAACACTAGGCTCAAAATATTTTTGCAGAGCAGTTTTTTAATTGAGGAGCAATTTTAAAATGGCATTATTATTATTATTATTATTATTATTATTATTATTATTATTAATAATAATAATAATAATAATAATATCGTTAGTATTATTATTATTATTATTATTTGCTAGTTCTTGTTTAATGTTCGGAAGGCATTTTTTGTGTCTCGATTTGAAATGTCCAACTGTATTTGAATCCATCACACGTCTCATTCTCAATTTAGCAGCTAGCATAAACTTGTGTCATATCATACAATCACAATGCAGTGCAGTACAGTCGTGAGGATGAGTGAAGCTTATCGAAATATCGCTTCAAGGAAAAACTCAAAATCTATCTATCTATCTATCTATCTATCTATCTATCTATCTATCTATCTATCTATCTATCTATCTATCTATCTATCTATCTATCTATCTATCTATCTATCTATCATTATTTATTTATTTGCGTTTTGCCCATTATTTATTTATTTATTTGTTTATTTTGTGAATTTAAAAGACTTGGCTTGTTCATTTGACCCAAGTTTTGGTGTTTAATGAATAACCTAAAAAGTAAGATTAAGCCCTCTTTGACCCAATTTGCATTATTTTTGACCAAATTGTTTTTAAAGTGATTTTGTATGTGATCAAGAGCCTTAATCATCTTAAAGGTAGAGGAAGATACACTGTAGATTTATGGTCAAAATTGCACACATTTATCCCTGTAAAACTTTGATGATTTATTTTATGATACTCATAAAAGTGGAAATGGAACTGTGTCTGGTTAGCAATAAAAATAACGAAACAAACTGATTTTATCATAACAAATAAACAGTTTACATAAAACCGTTTACGTAATTTAGAGAACATTACACATTTGAAAAACTTGAAAGTCAACTGGGACCTCTAACTTAATAGATTGTGTTTGACTTTACATTTTACACTTTATACACAGTAGTTACATGAAGGTCAAGTCATTTTTATTCCCAGCACAAATCTAGCAAAACTGTGTGCATGGGCGGAGTTTAAATTCATTGGGTATTATTATAGGTGGGTTTAGTTAAAAGGGGAATATGCGCTTTTGTGAGAGTGACCGTCATTAAAATTACAACAAAGAAACATGCAAACATATCATAGCAATAATAGCCGCGGTTAGCATCTCGCGTGTAAGTGAATTTCCCCCTCAACATCAGCACCACTACATCTTGCTTCTTGTGCGTAATTCTGCCGTGACAATCGTGGCAGTTATAAATTACCTCTGCTTCCTTCCTTTCCCTTCCAGTGATGGGATGTAAACAGATGCCCATTGGAAGCAGGGACACTGAGGCTAAACGTAGAGGTTGCCTCAATCATCAGCCTAATTAAGAGCTAGAATGTGTATGTGTGTGTGTGCGTGTGTGCGCGCGCGTCTGCGCTCATCCGACACTGTTTCTTTTGATGGCTAAAGGCTTCTGTTGCTTTTTTTTTCTTTTTAACCTAAAGGTTGTTTATACAGATATTAACGGAGGCTTCTTTATCACTCTAAATAATCATGGTCTCTCAACCGACCCACACATCCCCCAGTAGAGCAGAAGTGACCTTTAACCTTCTCAAAAGCAGAGTATTAACTTGCTTATCAGTGCCACGCTCCTCCTGTCACTTCATCCCTTGGTCAATGTGATCTTAAATTATAAAAAAAACAAAGTGAGAGTAAGGGAGTGGGGCCTTGGGCTGGCAGGCAGCCTCTCGTGTTGCATGCAAAACTGTGAACTCAGCCAGTCGCGTGTTTAGTTGGACAGAAATGTAACACAGAAGTCTTTCTGACGTTTGCATCTAGATTGGTTTGGACTAAGGTGAACACAGGGTCAGGTTAGTGTTTTAGGGTGTTTTTTTTTTTTCAATAAAGTGAGGTGAATAAAGTCAAACCAAGGGAAGAAGATTGAACACATTCCCTTTTAGGGATGGTAGATAACCTCTACCATCTATTAATTTAATTGGTCAACTATGTATTTTAATTGATGAAAAACATTGAAACATTTTATTTCCGATTATATATACAGTATATGATATGTTTTCAAAAATCAAACATGTTTCCGAGACACTGAAATGTCACATTTGAGATTTCTCCAAAATAATTCTCTTTAACTGTCATTTAACTGTCAGGGCAGTAGTTGCTCTTCCTTACCTTAAAGCAGCTCATCATGTCATCCAAACATCGGTAAATAGTCAAATATTGTCATGGACATTCGAAAGATATTATGTGCTAAAACCTTTAACGCGATTTTCTCTTAACTAGGAATTTCAACTTGGCAACATTCAAACTGCTGTAACTTCATCAACTTTTGCGCTAACTCTGTGTATTATATATCATTTTAAATTGTATTAAGTGCACAATTAAAAGATGCAAACGTGATTTTGTCAAAACACGTCAAATATATATTTATACATATCATTTTATTTCTGATTACAGTCTTATTGCTTGTAATCTGACTGACCTTGACAAAAGGAATTTGGAATCAAAAATGTTTTGGGGAATTACATCTGAGTAACACCGACTTGGACCGAATGATCCTTACTCACGTATTTATGGATATTCACTTCCAGAATTGACAAAGGCTGGATCAAACCTCAAAGTAAGTCATTGAGTATTAAGGCACAAAATGCTCATCTGATGCACTCACTCATTCTAAATATGAAATGGCTTCAGTGGGATCTTTTGGAGGCCAGATGTACAGTAATGTCACAGTGCCCCCTTGTCCACCCAAACTATCGCCCCACTCCCACCCTCACCGCTCCTATCATTGTGCCTCCTCTAGCCTTCAGTCTACTCTCTCCCCATCCTCATTCTTCCTCCTCTATGGGGGAGGAGGGCGGGAGGAAAAGGAGAATAAGACTGACCTTGAATGCTCACTCACAAGCCGCAATTTCTCACACACAGGTGCACAGGCTTCATACCTACACACACTGTTCAACTTACCGCCCGCAGTACAGTACGAAATAACGTGTGACACTAACAACACCATTTTATAGCTTAATTGTCTGAGATTGTATGACATAAAAGGTGTGGTAACATTGCAAGTTGCCACAGTTCCTCTATTTGTGTTCACCTCAGAGAGACTTGTAACATTAATCAAGTACAGTATTGATAAGATGTTGGAGAGAATATATATATATATATATATATATATATATATATATATATATATATATATATATATATATATATATATATATATATATATATATATATATATATACATACTGTGTATATATATATATATATATATATATATATATATATATATATATATATATATATATATATATATATATATATATATATATTGGAGGGAATTTCTTTTTTTGAACACATTTGCTTGGATGGCTAATCATTTCCCTGCAACCTGCCTTGACTTGACTGAGACATTAATAAAAACATCTTTTAAATTCAAAATGTGTTAATCTATCTTGTTCGTCATCTCTTTGTGTGTGTGTATCTCTCTCTCTCACACACACACACACACACACACACACACACGCACACACGCACCCACGCACACACGCACACACACACCGACTCGTGCATACACATGAACTACACACAAACAACGCACACACATGCACACACACGACACCTTTCCGTTTCACCCTGGCCTGAACCTGTTCTCTGTTCAACATAAAGAAAGCTAAATAAACAAGGACGCGAGTCATTGCCCTGCTACCACCAGTGCCGCTTACTTGCCTGCCTGCCCACCTACCAACCACTGCCTGCCTTGTACACTCCCAGGACCCTCATCCAGTCTCTCATCAGCGCTCAGGTTTCACCTCTCAGCTTCCTGCTGCTCCCATTAAGGGTGACGCACATTCTACCTCTGTGCTGCTGTGCTTTGTGTTGTAATGAGGGTAGAGAAAAAAAAGACCAAAAATATATAATTATTACAAATTTGTACACTTTATCAGGTTATCAGGTTTATATATTTACAGTATACAGTCAACCATTGAAACACGTGTTTGCAGTTTATTTAGATAAGGTTTATTTGAAATGAATGCAATATATTGCAGCAACACAATCACACGTTTGAATGGTTTGTTGGGTCATGGCTTGTTTGGTGTGAATTAACCTTTTTTTGTCACGAGGGTTCAACAACAACAACAACAACAAATCACACACGCACACAAGCTAGTGCAATTTCTTCAGTGATGTATTAACTTTCCATCTGCACTCCAGATGGAAATAAGCTTTTGACTAAATGTGCTGCATCCCTTTATGTCTTTGGTGTTGTTTAATGTATGTGCACGTTTTATCAACTAAATTCACAAGTTTGACATTTAATTAATGCAGTCTACATAAAGTGTTCTATTCAGGCAGTCAAGAGTGATATTCTCTTTGTGAACATTTTCTAATGTAAGAAGTACTTTCATTTGTTCCTTTCAAGGGAACTAAAAAATCATGTTTAAAATTTACTAAACTTGGGTACTACAATGTGATGCAGATAATTAAATTACTTAACACATTAGTAGGTTGCTAAATTCATAAACAAACACCTTTTTTGAGGAGCAATTTCGTCTTATCAACCACTGAGGCGCAGTCCAATAATTACAAGGAGTGTGTTCTTTGGCAGCATATTTTCAACGATAAGGGTTCTACTAAACAATAAAAATGTGACAATGTGAGCTGGCGCTATTAGAATATTTCAGCCTTCATATCCTACTAAAGCCATATAGAATAATACGATGTACTGCATATATATATATATATATATATATATATATATATATATATATATATATATATATATATATATATATATATATATATATATATATATATATATATATATATATATATATATATATATATATATATATATATATATATATATATATATAAGTTGAACAGTGTGTGTAGGTATGAAGCCTTTATACACACACACACACTGTATAAAGGAAGACTGACAAAGACTTCTGAGTCGCAGGGCTACTTCTTTAATCAGCAGTGTGACAGCTGCATACATCTGGTCATATGGTGGAGGCCTCTTGCATCTCAATCAACACATCATTCCACCAGTGTCTGTGCTTCTGGACTTACGAACATTAACTATCCACCCCAATAGCCACTTAAGCCGTACCTCCTGGTGTCCCGTTAATATATGAGTAGATTAGTGAACTGGTAATGATACGGGACAAACCACATCCTGGAGAATACTTGTTTTATGTCTCTCAAGAGTGGTAAGGTCTATTTTATAAGCTAAATTAATTTTTTTCATAAAAATGTGTAAATAAATAACAATTTGACAACCCCTTTCACATTGAGGTTTCCTTGCTTAACCATGTATGTTATTTTTGTGGGAGATTGCACAAATATACAACACAGTATGAGGTGAATTTTCCCATGAGGAAATATAATGAGTGGAATAAATTAAGATTGAATAACTAAATAGGCCTACTGATGGTCAAGTGATACTTTCTCTTGATTTTGGTGCCGAGAGCCTGTTTTATTTCCCACTGATGTTAGTGTACTGCGAATGGTTGTCCATCTTAATAGGTGCCCTGCAATTGACCAGAAACCAGTCCAGAATGTCACCTGGGACATTTTCAGGTTCCCTGTGAATCTCAACACGATAAATGATTGGATTGCTGTACTTATTTTTTGCTCGTTCTAAGAACGTTGGTCGAGCTATAGCATATACTTGCTGTTTATGCAGTGTGAATGCAAAAAGGAATAGGATTTAATTAGATCACATTTATCACATTAAGCAGCATATGTGAAAACTGGGGGTGAGAAGTCCTTTGGGGCATCATGGCAAATTTTCTTGTTATTTTTTTATTTTTTTTAATTAATTAATCACACGTGTACTTTTGTTGTTTTGTTTCACAATGACCAGTGTCATTGTGTGACAGAAAGAACAATTAAATATTCAAACAAGGAATATAATGAGACAGTATATCAGTTCAATTAATCAGGTCCGTATTTCTCACTACAGTTTATGTTAAACAAGTAGTGCGTCAATACGTCAATATTATTTTTATTGCGGGCAGATGATATCAGTTTGAGAGGAACAGACAGAGAGAGAAAGCATTATAATTTCAGAAACCCTCATTTTGTAACGATCTTGTTCATCAAATGTAAAACGAGTGCACTAGGCTCAATAAATGTTGGGAAAGACTACCAAAGGGACGAATGTGACTTTTGGAGAAGGAAAATAGCGTTGAAAATTCCGATAGCTGGTCTTTATACGCTCGAATGTTGTCACACTGCCATCTTGTGGAAAAAGTAAACTTTTTCAACGAAAATTCACTTTTAACTATTGATTTTTGTGTATTTAACTTGATTTTCTTAATTATTAACAAGGAATAGCGAACCGGTTGGTTTGCTTATGGCCTCATAATCACCATGGCTGTCCTGATAAGAGTAAGAAGGAAGAAAACAAACATATCCTGGACAATGAAATGAATAAGTTTATTATTTGTATTGAATACGTAAATACGTTAATTTTTAATTGCATTAATGTTATCTATTGTTTATTTCTACATGTTGTAGACTGCTGGTAAATCGTTTTCGACCAATCATCTTCCTTTATACTTGTTTTGGGGTTATATTGATTATGGATAATAAATAAATCATTAAAGAAAATAGATTATTGTTTATTATTATTATTATTATTATTATTATTATTATTATTATTATTATTATTATTATTACTATTATTATTATTATTATTATTGCTTCACTTCTGCTGGACCTTTCCTTGAACAGACGATGGCAGTGATGCAACGAAGGCAACAGTGTGCGTCTGCCTGATCGGTAAAGAAGAAGAAAAATAAATGACGAAGAAGAAAAAAATGGCGACGCTTGAAACAGCACGGTGTCTACGTCGAGGCATTTCTTGGCTTCAAAATGTTCAGAGAATTAAAAACGTGTCGGTAAAATGCTGCACCAGGGCTTTTGGTAGCGATGCTCAAGATAGCGGTATGTATATTAGGCTATGAATTATAAGGTGTAATACCGCGAAACGATGTAAATATTAAGCTGACCTTGTGGTGTGTTGCTAGTACAACACATCCACAATTGGATTTATTCTACAAACCACGCTTTTTTACCCAGTTTATTCTGCATTTTGTTCTATTGTTGAAAAATGTAATGTCATTAACCGGATAGTGTAGTATTTTTTTTTTAAATACCCACTGTTGTTTGGTGTTTTGTAGCTTCATAGATGATTGAATGTTGGGTTGTTCACATTAACCTTCGTCAATTCGTTTAAATCCAGTAAACCCAAGTGGGATTGTTTACCTTGGCCAGTGAGTTCGAGACATAATTAGTAGTGAATGTTTTCTACTTCTTAGTGCAAAACAATGCAAAGCCCAAGTTTACCGATCCAGCTGTACAGAACATCCTCACGAAGATAACGGGCCTGGACCTGCAAAAGGTGTTCCGCTCACTTAAGCAGGAGCTGAAGCCGCCAACATATAAGCTCATGACCGATGAACAGTTGGAGCAGGTGCCTTCAGTTCCACTACTTTTTTTTTTTTCTTGCAGTCTCACTTGTGCCTCATTACTCAGTATACGCTGTATGCTTCTAGGCAGTGAAGCTGGCCACAGAAAAGGCTAAAAAGTTGCTCCAAATGCCACCTGTTTTGCCTGAGAGGAAGCCCATCAGTAACATACTGTCTGTGGACAAGATTCTAGATGGCATGGATACAGCCAAATATGTCTTCACAGACATCACTTACAGCATTCCACACAGGGTAAGTACATGCACATTCGTTTGATTAAAAAAAAAAAAAAAAACATAAAATATGTAGTTTGTGTGTTTGTTTTCCCACAGGAAAGGTTCATTGTTGTGAGGGAGATGGACGGCACGCTAAGAAAAGCCACCTGGGAAGAAAGAGACCGTCTCATTCAGGTTTACTTCCCAAAGGATGGACGCAAACTCACTCCGCATCTGCTCTTTAGTGAGCAGAACCTAAAGGTAAAAAATGGCCCAGTCAAACATAGCGTCATGGCTGTTTTTCTATTTCAGTCTTCTTTTAAATACTGCTCTGGCTGTTGGAACAATATAACAAAATAAAAACATAATGTAGTTGTGTGAATTTTAGTCTGCAATGGGTAGTGTCAATTACAAACCAGTCCTTGCTTGTATTTCTGTTTTACTCACTTAACTTTCATATTCTTTTTTTTCCCTATTAGATTGTGTTTTCTCAGGACCGACACGAGGATGTGTTGGACCTGTGTCTGGTCCAGTTTGAACCTGACTCATCACAGTACATCAAGGTAAGCTGACAGCTTCACCAAGTGAAGTCCAACTTGTAGAGTTTCTTAATGCAAAAAAATATTGCTGACCTTAAGGTACTTGCATTTGTTAAAATATTTGTGTCAGGTGCATGCTGCCACCTATGAGGATTTGGAAAAACATGGAAAATATGAGCTTCTTCGGTCTACTCGCCACTTTGGAGGCATGGCCTGGTACCTGGTCAACGCTCGCAGAATCGATGGTCTCATTGTGGACATGTTGAAGAAAGAATTGTAAGTTTAAGCATGTTGAATTTTTATTTCTTAATGATTCCGTTTATAATTGTTTTTCATTGCATCGGCCTACATTATGTTCTAATGTACCGGTTTGATTTTGGAAACATCCTCTATAATGGAGGTTTTTTTTCACATTACCTAACATTACTTAACAGTTGTACATTTTCAAATCTTAAAAGCATGAATTTTTTTCGTTTGATACGTTTGAATTTTGAAGGTGTTCCCAAACTTTTGACTGATCTTGTGTATTTATTGACACATGGCACATTTCAGTTTCTGAAATGTTGCCTGTTGAGAGATTTTTTTCACTCTCATGGGTCTGTATAATGCTTTATATTCCATGTGAACCTATGTATTTTCATATCCCAATTGATGACAAAGTTAAAAACTGTCATTGGTAGTATTTTTGTCATGTCCGTTGTTTTGTAGGGAGTGAATTTTAGTCTATTATTCATAAATCGTAAGTTCTGCTTGTTGATGATTTCTCCTCACCGCCTGGACTTCCCAAACCCGGAAAGGCGTGCATAGAAAAAAAATGAAGCAAGTGAATGTCTCTAAAACATTGCGAGATTATATAATCAATTAACTTCGACATAATAACTTTTACACACAAACATAAACATGTAAAAGACTCAACTATGCATTGTAAAAGCCAAAATATACATAACAATAAACAATATAATGATTGAATTCAAACAATGAAATGTGTACCATTTTCCCTACATGTAGAGTGTAAATGTGCTCAAACGTCAAGAGACACATACTTAAATCAAAGCCAACAATATTAGTTAATCTGCTGTTAATATTTTGGCTTTCAAAAACTTGTTCTGTTGACAGTTAAAGTCAGTCCACTCCCAGCCTTTGCGATGAGCAAATACCCATAGCATTTGATCAAATTGGCGATTTTATTTGAAATGCAATCAATCGGTCAAGCCCTACCATGAATAGTCCTACACGTTAACAGAAGCCCATTTGTGTTATTTAGGGTGAAGGATGCAGTAAGCCTCGTGTCCCTTTTTCACCTGGTCCACCCTGACAGTGAGTCGGCAGAAGAAGCTTCCAGACTTGAGGCCACAGACACTGACCTTCTCAAGGTGAGAACCATTGTCGTGACCATTCAAGATTAAGGTCATATGTTGTACTTATTTTTGAGATAATACCGTCAGTTTTAAAATATTTTGATTATTAGTGTGGGTTTCGGCAATCAAGGGTTACCAACAATTTTGCTTGTGTTGCATGTACAAAGATATGAAACACCATACTGTACCCGCTGTGAAACCGATAGATAGGCTCACTTGTTTTATTGGGTTAACTTGCTCAATCCAGGACAGGTTTTCTTGAATATGTGCTCTGTGTAAGGAGGATAGAGATTATTAAGGCTTTCTCATCTAAAATTTGCGGTACAAAGTCAAAAACTTTGGCTGCAGTTATAGATTGTGTGTTGAACAATACAGTAAAAAACACAAACACATGGCTACTATTTTTTTTTTTTTTAATGGTCAAGACGAAAAAAAAATACTATTCCAATATTATGTTCGAAATTTATATTATCTGGACACAGTGTGTGTTGTATATTGTGTACACGTGATATCTGTACATAAATTAAATACATTTGGATATTTCTTATACTGTATATTACACTACATTCAAATTGACTGAGGACAACTGTTTGCCAGCATAAAAGAGAATGCTGAAGTGAAACGTATTGACCGTTGGTGGAATTCATACCATACGCAAGTGCAACATTAAACATCTTCTCACCAC
The DNA here is from genome assembly GCF_059441005.1 of Hippichthys cyanospilos. NCBI lineage: Eukaryota > Metazoa > Chordata > Actinopteri > Syngnathiformes > Syngnathidae > Hippichthys > Hippichthys cyanospilos. The sequence continues at coordinate 13,320,263 of NC_142379.1, read as the reverse complement.
TGTCCAACTTTTTGATAATATCCTTCGTTTTCATAGAATTTCCCAGCATGTCTCATCATTGTTTGCCTTGCCCTTATTTTCCTGACACCACCATTATCATTTGCCTTTATTTTGTCAGACATGCTAAATAAAGTTTACTTACGTTGAAGTGTGTAAATTATACAAGACAAGGTACTTTATGCGCTGAGATGCTCACAGGGACAACAAGTACATGAACGAGCTGCGAGTGAGCAAGAGAAAGACAGATACAGTACGTAGAGCAATGAAATGCACTTATGGAGCGGTGCTCCTTGGCAGCAGTTGTAGCAGAAAAGGTAGCTGAAGTTTTCAGCGTACAGAAAAAACTAAATGGGATGATTTTTGAACATTTTATTTTCAACATAGTACTTGTCAACGTCACGTGCTGGTTTATGTAAGAATGCTTTTGGTTGTGACATGCATCAAAGCCTCTTATACATGATTCTTAACACTTTTCGTACAGCCTCTTTTAATGTGGTTTATATTCAGTAAAAGTCCTCTGCAACGAAACCTGCATGTGCAAATAATTCCCCGTGTGATAAAAAAAATCCATGCATTAAAACCTTTCCCTCTTTCTTACTTCCTCAGACAAGGAAAAATCCCTCGTCTATTCAAAACGATCCAAACAGACTCCTCATCTCTCGCTTAACGTTTTTACGGTATTTAGATCATGCATGGTATTCCTTTTGACACTAATCATAAGGATGTTCTCACTGGCGAAGTTCCATAAGCAATAGTTCGTCTCCCATGTTGTCCATTAGTAAAAAAAAAAAAATCTGGAAGATATGCGTTGCGGAAAATCTGTTCCGCGTGGACTTCGTACGGAGCAGCATGGTTGCTGAAACAACGTCATTTTGACGCATGCAGCCGCGCACAGCTTAAACCAAGCCAACGCTTGAAGAAAGGATAAAAGTAACAAAGATGAAAGATGGATGAAGCAAAATGAAAGACATTATGCAACAAATTGGTGTAAGTATAAAAATGAATGCTTATTGTAGATTCGGCAATTTCTCTCTTCTTTCTTTTTTTGAAATGTTGGACGGTTTTGTTTTTTTGTAACTTCAGTCAGATTGTAGATTGCACAACACGTTGTTTTATGTTTACGTCTGAGACGTAGATTTGCTGTAGTGAAAAGTCTGTAGTGAAAAATTTACGGCTGTAATATGATTTTGTTGTAGAGAAATTCTACTGTAATACACCATTTTATGACTTATATGGACATCTGGCATTGCTACATATGTTCCTGCGGTTGAACTTTCGTAACCCGAGGACTACGCGTATTCTGTTAAACCCAAAAACTAAACAATTTTCCCTTTTCATTAGTTGTTTTGATTTTAATTTGCTTTAGTGATTGTCTATTAGCATGTATGTGTTTGTGTGCATATGCAGATGTAGCTAATAATTCTACACACCTGTCTCAACAGATCTATGCCCAGAAGGAATCCAAGAGGTCTGGCTACATTGAGTTGGCTTTGCAGGCATACGAAGACAATGAGTCAGACAGCGCTGCCGTCTAATCGATCCATTCTCATTTGGAAGTCTACACGCGCTAAAGGACAGTCTATGAAGCCTCTCATGTGAAGGCTATGCAGAGAGTTCGGTCACTCTAGGAATGGGGTGGTAAACTCTACTACTCCAGTGCTGCTGTAGGCTAACATTTGCCTCAATAAATTAACAATATATGGAGACACAATAAATACCATTTGTGTTTAGGGTTTGTATCTTAAACACATTGTGTACATACTAACCTAAAGTTGCTGTAATAAAACATGCCTTTTTACCTCTGTGTAACTGGAATATCTCATGGCCTGTCAAAAGTGAAAAACGACTGACAAAATGTATATTATGACAGTGGTACCTCCCCAACCACTGACTAATATGTGGGTCATCTGGTACCTAGCCGCACAAGGGAATAGACAATACTGAATGAGCGGGGTTATTTTTATTTTTAGTGGGTTACCCACATGAGTATATAGTATTTGGTTTGCACCTTATCTTTGAGTAAAAACTGTCTTCCTCAATGTTCTTCTCAGTGTCTCCCTCACATTAGCAGCACATTGTTTGTGCACACAGCCAGCCTGCATCCTCAAAGTTCAACAGTTATAGTTTGAATGGTTAGTTCAGGACCCTGTTTAATTATTCCAAGGAAGTCACAAGTAATTTCTCTGTCAACTGTTAAGTGACCACGTGAACGAAAATTCAACTCGGGCTCGGTTGTTGTCATGTGTGAAAGTCAGGTAGGATATGCAAATGCGCAAAGTGAAGCATGCTACGTTATACAGCCCTGATTTCTGTCCCACATGCATACCAGTTATGTGCATCCCTGAGTGCGTATGTGTGTGCGTGCGTTTGTGTGTGTGGAGCATATAGGTTGAAACGCCCCTCCCACGTGCATTCCAAAGGACAATAAGCGGGGCTAGGTTCTTATATGATCAATAACCACCGATTCGTCCAGCTGTAAGTGTATTTACACCAACAGATGTTGCAGAAATTAATGTGACATCAGCCAATCAAAATAGACCCTTTCCTCTCAGTTTGCTGATTGTCTTTTGTGTCAGTTTTCCAAAGTGACATGGAGACAACTGAACGCTTTGAGCAAAGTATGCCCACAGAAACACAATTATCCTATTGAGTCATTAAATGTATCAACCAATTAAATGTGAGTGATTTGCTCAGCTTGCCCACAAAAACGATAGTTTTTAACCTGTCGCTACTTACCAGCGGTGCCACTTTTGGATGTGTTGCACTTGTGTAATAAATAGCCAAGAGGCAGTAAATATTACAGGTTCATTGTAACCTGGACCTTACACCTGTGTATGCTAATCACTTAGCTAAAATCGATGATGTAACGATTGAGCAAAGTTGCCTAAGCCACCCAATGCTCTCTCAAACTATCCGTTTTATCCCCTAAGCTACAGTGAAATAAATAATACACACACACACAAAGACTAACAGTAATCTAAATAATGCACATCATTTTGAGGGGGTTGTTTTTTCTCTGTTAAATTAAAATAAAACCAAAAAATGTCATGTTTTGGTCATAAAAGCTTCAAGAAAAAAATGTTTTTCCATATTATCAGTTTATTACTTTGATATATTATAAATAGGTTGCATCATGCAAGATAGGACAACTTGAGGCTTGAGCGCATCTTACTGGGCTTTCTTAAAAACTTGATGGCACACTTTGTCCAGCACATGGATCTCCTAAAAGACAGGACACAAACCTTTAGACCAACAATACCATGTGTTGCAACAGGTCAGTTTTATTACAGAGGCTGTCCAATCTTTGATCTATTATCTTCTGATAAAACACATCTTTTTATTGTTATTGCCTCAGCTAGTATCATGTAAGCGTGTTTTAGGAAAGATTCCATCAAGTGATTTCCGGATCAAACATTTTTATCTTGCTGTCTCTAGTTTTTAATTTTAAATACACTATTAATTTTTTCAGTCAGGATTCATCAGGATAATGAAGTTGACAATCTTGTAAAATAGTCTGGATTATGACATTTCTCATTTCGTACCAAATGTAAGAGATCTCCCTCGATCCAGTGTTTCCAACCGCGGTTTTCCTTTTCCCCCTTCTGAACACACACCAGTTTGTCCCCATCCCAAGTGACCAGGGTCTGTAATATTGCATTAAGAACAATTAGAAGCATCCAATCCAAAATCGCTGTTACTCGGATCAGATGTGAGCAAATGTTCATGGGTTTCTATGCAAAAGCGTCCATGACATGTTTAAAAATCAGCCAGTTGTCCTTACCATGACTTTACGGTTGTCAAGGCCTTTTGTCACCTCCTCAAACTCCACTCCGACTGTAAAGTTGACCTCATAGTTTCTAAAGGTGCTAAGCGTCTTTGTTTCAAACTTGTCTCCATTCTGAACGATGACTTTTGTCTGGTGGAGATGGGTGGCGATCTTTCTGGTGGCAAAGTCGATGTCTGCATGCGTGAATGATAGAAGGTTGAATGTCAGTTTGTTTCCTGTTTTTGTGAACGCGTACTTTAGTATGTGTAGTGAACACACACTTATGAAAAATGCGATCATAGTGAGGATAAGCGGCTCTAGAGGATGGATGTAAAAATCGACCTTGTGTAGATGGACCACATGAGTACTCTATGGGCTTGTTCTAAAATAGGTCACAAGGCATTTCCACATTATGATTTTGACACACTATATTGACACACATTTTTGTAGATTTATGTAAGATTATTTTCATATGATACTCATCTACAAATCATGAACATAATTAACGTCTTCACATATCTGGCACTGGGAACTGTATTTGTTTTCTGTTTTTTTACAATACTGTATTAGAGAAATTCATGTGACTTTACATGGAGTAAAATTCACACACCTTTAAATCTAATGTATGAGAAAATTATATTTTAGATATGTGCAAGATAAGTGCATGTGCAGAAAAGACATACTCTTAACATATATATATATATTTTTTGTAATGCCTTTCTCAATACTTGTAAAAAAGATTCGCTATCCTCACCCAGCAATAACGTTTTTGAAACAATCTTGCTCATGATTCAGGCTCCAAATAAATTGATTAGACTTACTCATGTTGTTAAATAGAGGTTAACAAGACCTCTGTCAGAGCATCCAAGCCATGTATGCCATCTTGTGGTGAATGGTGATATTACAACCTAGTTACAGTTTTGAATCTTTTTTTTCTTTTTCAGAGAATTCAAACCATTTGTACGTGTTTTTCATTCAAAACATTGAAAGACCATGATTGTTTAGCAAATATTTTGCTAACACCCCCTCTCCTGCCTCTTTTCATTCTTTTAAATATTATTTTTTATTTACTCAAGGGGCCACTGTTAGTGATTCTGGCTCGAATTTGTCCGAGCTTGGTTTCAAAATGACCCAAAGTTCACATAAAAATGTACGTTCCATGAATACTTATTAGGTTTGTTCCATAAAAAAATGTGCTCCATATGTTTTAAAAATTGGAACTAATCAAATGTTTCTTAGGCAGATCAATGTATTATCCTGCCGAGTGGATTAAATAGATCAAGAAACTAACCCATCTATAAACACCATTGTAAGAGAAGTCAGAAGCTTAGAAGTATCTATTTACCTTGATAACTACTCAGTGAAAAAAATGGCGAGGAGCTTGCCTCACTCAACGCTCTGACTTCATTCTCTGCCATACTTTCAAAAATCCAAAACGTGAATATTAGCATATTAAAATACGTTTCCTCCATTTTTTTTTTAAACTACAGTCCTCTTATGTGACATTCACCACAGCATGGAGAAAAAAAGGACAATTGAAGGGCCACTTACCAAGGGCTTTCATGACCTCTTCAAAGTTTTCATTTTTCACCATCTCCCACCGTCCATTGTAGTCTGCAGGCATGTTGAGTGTGTGTGTGTGCTGAAGTGCTGCTTACTCCTCGAGTTGGTCGTCACGCTGAGAAAGAATCATCGGGCCCAAGCCTTTTTTTATAGATACTGCTGGTGTGCATGTGTGTATGGGTGTACCAAAGGACAGGGTCCGCCTGATAATTGCCTCGAGTCAGTACAGGTACATTGAGACATAAAGGTCAGGTGCTCTGTGAACATTCTGCTCCTTGAATGCATGTACATCACTTTATTTAAGTCAATTTTTGTGGGGCGCTGGCAAGTTTGCATGTAACTTGCTGGTGAATATTCTGAGCTCCTAGCGACAGCGAACCAATTGTACCTCAGTTTAAAGTACCTGAGGGAATGTAATATGATTTTACTCTTAAGTGCATTGGCGTATATTATAGAAATTACAGAAGTGTGGACCATGCACTTTTGTAGAGAGTCAGATTTCATGCACCCAGTTTTCAGAAATTAACAATGTCCATGTTTTTATAGACAAAATAAATGAAATAGTTCTGCTGGCGAGTTATCTTTCAGTGATAGGAGTTTGATTTTATGCTGAGGCAGCTTGTATGCTGTATCTGCTGTCAGATATGATAGGATAACTGATCTGCAATTACACTTTCACACAGTGATAATAACATAAAAATTGACCTCATTTCCCCTAGTGAACAAAGATCACAAAGGTCATCAGGACAAACTGTGGACACTGAAATTATGTGTTGCTTTATATTGTTTGAGTGTGTTTAGCAATGAAACACTTCATTTTTGGATCTCAGTCTACTTTCACTTAATTGTATAAGCAGGAGGCAATTAACAGCAAAATGTTCACACTTAAAGGCTAAAATCGAATATCTGATGACCAAATAGCTAAACAAAGCAAAATTTGACCATATGGAAAGATAGCTTTGTATTGGGTCTTATTTCCCCTCTTCATTAGAGACAGGAACAATATTGAATTTAATGAGTGGTGTTTTCCCCCTTCTCTGTTCTCTGTATTTATTTATTGCACAGTTAATTCCAATATCTATGGACAAGTTTTATTGCCTTTCCCTTCTCTACGGTTCTCTAATTTGATGCTTTAATATATTAAGGAATATTCATAAATTAATCCATCCAACTTTCTTCTGCTGAACAAATTGGTAATATTGCTACTACTTACTGCATTAGTTAGGAAAGGCTCCAGCTCACCCGCAGTCCAAAAAAGGACAAGCACTATAGAAAATGGTGACACTGATGAGTCACTTTGGCATCATAATGGCACTCCCCGTCTGTTCTTCACTCTCCATGAACCAGGTAGTAAGCCTGTTCGCCCATGAGCAGATGGACAAACAAATGCAAGTAGAACCTAATGTTGTTATTCTTGTGGTTTTGTATTGGAAGAGGTAATAATTAAAAATAAAAAATAAAAAAAGAAATTATTAAGTGAAGGTGAAATTGTAAATATGTAATTGTCATTTTTACACACCATGGTTCAGTGGAAAATTATTGGTATAGATATAAATAAAATAAATATTGATTGTAATATGCTTAGCATTTTTAGAAGACATACAATGGTTATTATTTTCAAATTCATCCTCCTGATTATTTGACTCAGTTGGCTCACATTCAGAAGCATGAGTTTTTTTTTCGTTTGGCCACTTGAGGGCAATGCTGCTACACAGGAGCCAAGTCAATGAGTTTTATGCATATGTATTGCATACACCTTTTACTAGGCTATGCACTCTCGTATTTATGAGCTGTCCCCCAGTATCCGACACACACTAGCCAGTACGGCTAGAGTGGAAAACAAAATCTATTAATCGTTGCAGAGTTGGAAATATGTCAGCCAGCGACAATGTTTCTTGACATTCATCAATTTGCATTCATTTTCTTCTCTCCCTAATTCTTCACATTGTAGGTGACGCTTGCAAGTGGGCTTCACTTTGACAGACAGTTGTCTGTTGGTATTTTCAAAATAAATAAAATCGCTATTTATTGTAAGGTGTAAAAAAACATGTATAGTAAGCAACCATGGATAGTGGGGTGATTTGAAAACAATGGGACATTTAAAGGGGAAGTCAACGCCTAGTTGTATATTTTTTTACATTGTGTTCTTTGCAACATTATTGTGTCTAAACATATTATTATAGTTAATATTGTGAGGAATAAATTTAAGAATGGGGTGGCCATTTTGCAGCTTACTGCCGACTGAATATGACATCCAGTGCTTGGGGCTCGGGTAACGACCGATCACGGCTCAGCTTGCTATTGTCACTTGACTAAACTAAGAAAAAGAAGTTGAGCCATTGTTACCTTACCAGTGCATTTTGCTGCTTCATTATTTTTCTACAACTTCAATATTAATCAAAATGCCATGTTAAGAAAATTGAAAAACCCAAAACATATTAAGAACATTTTGGTGTTGAATGTACAAAAAAATGCTGGCAAAATCTTGACATATATGCTATATGCTATGGAACTTGTGTTTTGTTGTTGTTGTGTTTTTTAATATATCTGCATCTTTTTGCTGAGTGGCCTGCAGAACGATAGACTGGTTGTTACAGACCACTGCAGTCTGAAGCATGTGCTCCAATAGAGCTTTATGCATAGCAACAGCCCTGAGTTCTGAGTGAAACATCTCCATATGTTGTCCCGTGATCAATATTCACATGACATAAAACCATCTGCCAGCCAAAGACTAACGTGGCAGAAATCTGTTCTCTGTGGTGTGTGTGAGTTTCAAGTGGTCAAGGATGAGTGGGGTTGCTTTCTCATTATAACTTTTCCTGTGAGGTGAAAACACATTTTTGATTCAAAATGCGATGCTGGGTGCATACATATATAATAACCAAATGTTGAATGTTTTGAACCATATACTGTACATCTCTAAATAAATGATTGTTATGATTGTGTTGGGCATTTGGGGGTACAATTTGGGTAAACTTCCGAAAACATAAATGACAGACCGGCAAAAAAAAAAAAAAAAAATGCCCACCTCTCCTAGAACCAGGGCTTATAAATATCCTAATCGTATGCAACGTCAATTAGTTTCTTTTCCTAAATAATGAAACAGGTTCATATTTAATTCCGCCAAAAAGGCTCTGAATTGCACATCTCATAACCCTACGAGAGCTCACATGCACACCCACTCCCACAAATGCACACACGTGCTTCTGTGTTCCTTGTTGTGGTTCCCTGAGAGTTGATCTTTTCAACCTTCGATCTCAATGTATTCATTCAAAAGTGGTGCAATACACCTTAAATATGCACTGCGACTGGATAAAATTTACTTTATTAGTATGGTCTTGAAAGCTATGCATTACAACATGTTTGCGTCCCAGATCAACTCCACCAGTGGCCTTATCTATCTCATTCTTGTTTCAAAGCATCAAAGGCTTTCATGAATCACTGTCCTTCAAGGAGACAAATGACGGAGAGGTCTGCTCTTTGTTCTGAAAGCGTACTCGTGGACTCTCAGCAGTGACGCAATATAAATTTGTCATGTGTTTTCATCCCACTTAGGGACACGACTGGCGCACTACTTGATTTTTCTGTGTACTTTGATGTCCCAAGAAGAATACAAAGGGCTCCAGTGTTCCTGCAGGATTTAATGGCACTGCCTTTTATCTTCCTTATGGAAGCTATTTTTTAAAGGGGTGGGGGTTCACGCCATATTATTATATGTATCAGTGTTAGATGAAAAGTAGAGATAGCATATTTGCTGCACACAAGCACAGAAAATGACATTTTTCAGACAGAAAAAAGTATAACTATTTTTTCTTAACAACTTTTGCTGCTTCAATTTCAAGCAGTAGAACAACAACAATATCAGCAAGATGACTGGATACTTTTTATCTCTCGCAACATTGAAGTCTGACACATAGTGAAGGTCGCATTCCTGACCTGGTTATTTTTTAAAATGTTGACATCCCCTCTGTTAACCATTTCTATGTCTTCTTTAAACTGCAAATTATCACTATTATTGGTTTGTTGTGGAGATTATAGCAAAAGAGTGAACCCAAGTGCCGGAAGGCAAGGCAGGAGTGAGTGCGAGGCAAACTTGCAAGATAAACTTCTATATAATTCACCTATAAAAATTGCCCTGGGTGCTGTTGCCAAGACAACTTTAGCTGACCTAATACAGCTTGGAGATGCACTACAGGAATAATTACCTTGAAATGAAAATGCAAGAGAGCGAAAGTGGAGAATAACTCAAGGCCAAATGAACTTTGACCTGCTCACAAAATGGCTTGCTAAATTTACAACAAGGTAGCGATGGCTAGATCTATCTATATCTATCTATCTATCTATCTATCTATCTATCTATCTATCTATCTATCTATCTATCTATCTATCTATCTATCTATCTATCTATCTATCTATCTATCTATCTATCTATCTATCTATCTATCTATCTATCTATCTATCTATCTATCTATCTATCTATCTATCTATCTATCTATCTATCTATCTATCTATCTAATGACATGCATGTGTATATGTGTACCTGCATGTTTTAAATGTGAAAAGTATTTGTATTACATTTTTATGAAAAATATAAATGCACTACAGATATAGAATTTAATCTTAAATTATTAAACTCCATACAGTAACTGTACTGTTACCCGTCGGCACCCGGAAGTCAAATTCAAGTGATGCTTGTAGCTGACCAAACATGATAACAAGCAGTTTACACTTGAGATTCCAATTCATCACCAAATAAATCCAGGGAAGAGATTTCCAACACTCATCTGCTGAGCTGCTTTCCTTCCTTTCGTATCTCTCCAACAGCGTGTGTGATTTTCATGAGGGAGACTGCATAGCTAATCTGTCAATCACCTCAGCTCTCGGACAAGACATGTGGTTGGTTCTCGGTGCGACCATCGACCAATGAGGACTACCGTATTTTCCGCACTATAAGGCACACTGGATTATAAGGCGCACCCTCAATTAATGACATATTTTAAAACTTTTTTCCACATATAAGGCGCACGGCATTATAAGGCGCAACAGTAGAAGCAGTCACACTTTATTAGTAGATTACAAACCAGCTTTCTGACAACGCCATTCACTCCCAAAATGAATAAACAAATGTCTTATGTTTTATTTTATTAGTATTTCCATGACAGTTTATCTTTTAGCAGCAAGGTATAACATGTAGTGCAACATTTATATCTGGGAACTTTTCCTCCAGTGCAATCACAATATAGTAATACTCAAAGTAATAACAATAATAACTCAAATAATAACCCTAAACTCTCAATAGCATAATAAATAACTCAGTCAATATGACCAACCTTGTTCAACTGTAAACACACAAAAGAAAACTTCAAAAGAAAGGTTCCTTTAGCCCTTCATTCCCCATCTACGAATCCCAATCTCAATATTGATCCATACATAAGGCGCACCGGATTATAAGGTGCACCATCATCTTAAAAAAAAAAAAAAAAAAGGCTTTTAGGTGCCCCTTATAGTGCAGAAAATACGGTAATTGGATCACAACTCCCGCCCTCGTGTACTGCAGCAGTGCAATGTCCGAGGAGTGCCCGCATTTTCAGTTAACTCGTATGTCTGGCATGCAGACAACCTTCAGCGTATCTCGCCATGGTATAGTTTTATTTTAATTATTTAAAATGAAAAAAAAGAATCTGCGATGCACTGGGGGTGTGTTAGGTGAGGCGTTAAGCAGCAAGGGATCACTATACACTCTAAATCGTCCTCCAGTGTGATTGGGTTCGTGAATGATTGTTTATCTCTGTGTGCCCTGCAATTGGCTGGCAACCAGTTCAGGGTCAGCTTGGATAGGCTCATACAGTATATACACTCTTATCTCACCCTCCATGGGTGGCTAGGGATTTCATGGTTCTGCGCAGTATCTGTGCTGTTCCAAGTATTGTGCTTTTCAGGACTGGGATCTGTTTTAGCCACTCCTGCAGTTAAGGGGTCACTGCCATATATATGTATTGATATTTTCCAATTCTGAACACAAGAGATGTTTTGAGCCTTCTCTATTTTTCAGATGCCTCTCCAATAATTATGCTTGTCATATTCTGCATTTGAGGAGGGTAGGAAATTTGACTTTTCTGACATCTTTCAACACATTTGAAGGCACACAGTTTTCAATCACATTACGCCATAGTACATAAGCCTCTCGGCTACCCCAAGTTTTGGAATCATATAGGCTTATGACCCAATGTCAATGAAGGAAATAGGGAAAGCAAAGCATCCTGTAGCTGTAAGCTCCTGTTGATGGAAGATTGATTTGTATTAGCGTTGGTTTCTGCCTGCTCATAACTGAGTAACTCGCTTAGTAGCCTACCTGCGCTATCCATTTCACTATCCATTTTTCATGTTTGTTCCACTAAGCCAAACCACAATAAAGTCAGGCTCAAGAAATTATAGCCTCCTTTGCTAGATAACTGGAGGAAATAGACCACCTATCATAGCCTAGCAGATTGTAAAGGAAACAGTATCAATCACCAAAAGAACCACTAAATGATAAGGCTGAATTACAAAGTATTTACATAAACATTTCATTAGTTATCTACTGCATTAATATGGTAGTTCATCAGTGATCATGTGAAACAAATGTCTATGTTTGATTCATCATTAAAAAGTCAATGACGCACTGATGCTGGTTCTCATTTCCAAGCAGTTTTATAATGTGAACAGATGTCTCGACAGCCCCATTATTTTTCACATGATTTTACATAGGTTGCACCCCTGTGACCAATAAAAGCAATTTAAACTGTTAACTTTTACACTACGATCATTTCAGAACTAGAACTACTTGATTCCTTGTCGACAAATCGTGGGAAATTAAGTCGGACCATAGGAAGTTGAGTGGTTTGGCGATTGGTTTCTGATGTAGGACAGTGAGGTATGTTGTGCTAAATCATTTTCAGTTTTACAGTATAAACAAGGTTCTGCTAGTTAAAGATCAACAATTATTATTAAAAAAACTGCAACAATCAATAGTGTATATTTCCTCAATTGCTCTGGCTTGCTGAAATGACATGTAAAGGTTTGTTTACTATTAGTGGGGAGAAAGCTTTGGCTATTCCCACATAAACAAAATACATTACTGTTGTGAGGACATTTTGAATCGTTGTTTGGCTTTGTTACTGGTCATCAGTCAGAAGGTATGTTCTATTTGTTTTTTTGTTTTTTTTTTCATGAATGCTTACACATGTTCGATGTGCCTGTTTTTATTTTATTTTTTTTAAATCAGTTATGGAAGTCAAATGCCTTGGCTTGCCACACCATCACTGCTCAGCAATATGCCTTCTTTGATCAAACGTTCACCGGCCTCCATCTGATCCCCCTCTTCTCAGTATTTGTAAGCAGCACAAATCAATCCCATGTTCCACCTCTGCAAGTGGCATCCTGTTCCCTTTGGATAAATGTTGCCATCTGAACCTCCACCAATGCATGTAATGTGCCCTCTCTGGCTCCATTCCTAGAAAGCAACAGCATCCTCATAATCATGTCAAGAAAGCATCATACAAGCACTGTGACATGATGCCCCCCCCCCCCACCCTTGCACGCATATAACTTTTTGGGGAAGTGTCAGATGTTATGTTCAGTGGGAAACTATGCTAAATTTTTCATGTTTTCTCCTTGGTTATTCTATTCAGTCACAATGAGAGCTTGTTTCCCACAGAAACCATGGTCCTGATTGCAGAAACCTGGGCAGAGTTTCTCTATTTTTTGCTTCTCTGCTCTGAAATTGGCTTGGATAGTGATGCATTATACATGGGGTTTCCTATGTGGAGCAGGAAAGGGCTGTGGGTCCTGAGGGATCAGCACAGGAAAGGGTGCCCAGATTCGCATTCGGCAGTGTACATGGGACCATGCACGTCAAAGAAAAAGAGATGGAAGTGAAAGATTACATCTCTATACTGCTCTTACTGTCATGTTGTGCTCTCAAAGGGCTACTGAATGAAACGTGTTTTTTTTTTTTTTTATAAGTGAAAAATCTGCTGATGTGTTCGCTCATTCTTTAGATTTATTACTTGATAAATATACACTGACCTCCTCCTTTGTATGCTAATTTATTCCATGCAACTGCTGTGTATCAGAATCTTTGATACAGCCGTTGCAAATTTGCACTTTATATGAAAAGAAATTATGTCTTCAACTTGCTGGGCATCATCATAGCATTTTGAATGGATTTCAAAAAATGTTTATATATATATATATATATATATATATATATATATATATATATATATATATATATATATATATATATATATATATATATATACACACGTTGTTGTGGCAGATCGAAACATTGATAAATTGGCTTCAGTCATTTTCTTCTGATCAATTAACAAATAAGTAGAAAATAACATTAAATGAACTAAATTAATTAAAAGATCTAATATCATACAGCAAGCATAAATTTAGAGATCAAAAATGACATTATCCTCAATCAGTGATTAAAAAATGCTTTAACGGCTGTAATTAATTGGTTGCAAATAATATGTTCATTTGACACCCCTAATTATTTAGCAATTGCCATTCAATATTCACTGAAATACAATTTTACTTTTGCGCTCAAAACCCTTTTTCACAATTGCAAGTTTTCTTTTTTCTTTTTTCTTGCCTGGAAAGGCAGACTTCATAAAGCAGCACACATTCTGCATTTCAAAGAAAAAATTGTGTATGAACCGTGCACATCAGCTTATTTCTCTTGACTGTCTGACCACACGTAATATTTCCTTGTAATATTTCCTATTTTCTACCTAACAACTTGACTGAAAAGTAAATTTAATTGAACTAAACTAAAAGAACCTTAATTAGGCTGATAATGACAAAATGATTATAGTATTATTTATAGCGTGTTAAAAAATTTATAGCGTGTTAAAAAATATAGTAAAAAATATAAGGATCTGTAAAACTTCAGGGTTGACTGGATTCTCATAGGAAGTTCTCTAGCACCCCTAAAAATAGTCTTGAATAAATGAGTAAAGGAAAAAAGCTAATTAGATGGAAGTCAACACAAAAGCCAAATCAAATGCAGAAAGAGAAGAAGGAAGGGAAGGGGAAAAAATAGCTCAAGGAAAGGCAAACTGTTATTGTATATCCCTCCGTAAGGCATGTGAACATTATCAGCACCACTGATGTGTGGCGTGGGAGTTGAATGAGCAAACGCTGGTCCAGGTTCATGTCTAATTTTTCTTACTTATTTGGCCTTTCCGCTTGCGAAGCTTTCAATCTCGCAGGCCTTTAGGGGGTCCAGATTATCTCTTTCGTTTGGAGGAAAATGAACTGAGCTGAAAGCTACATTACCCCAGCCTTATGTGAGCTCATTTTTCCCACACCACCATTAGCTCACTAAAGCCATTTGGAGATGCACTGTGAAGTGTCGACATGCTCATCAGAGAGTGCCTGGCATTCCTTCAGTCAATTACCATCCAAATGGTCTCTGGGCGATTATTCATTCCCCAGGCTTCTGTTTCTGCACCACAATGGAGATACAACAAATATTTTGATGGGAGTTTGAAGTAGATGGAAAGTACGTTTTACACTCAACTGTAACAGTTTTATTTACCCATCGTTTCTCCACACAAATTAAAAGATGCCTGACTGAGAGTCCTAGTTTATTGTCATGCTTTTAAGGTGAAAAACCACCATCCGTCATCCTCTGACCTCAATCCATCCACAAAGAAATATCTAAAAACAGCTTTCATTTTAAATGAATGGGCTAACATTTTCTTCCAAATATACACATACACAGAAAAAAAATGTTCTTTTTGATATTAACAAGAGCGGTGTTCCCCACCACCTGTGTGTGGATGGTGGCTCTGTTGCGGTCCGTGGGCCATTTGCTACCGGGCCCCACAAAAATATTGTGCATAAAGATCATGTTGACAGATATACAGTATATGTTTACAGTGGCTATATGGCCTTTTAAAAACCCATGTCTTAAATTCAGTTTAACAAATGCAATAAAATAATCTCTTACAATCATCGTTTTGTTTCACTAACAATCAGAGGTAGGCGTTTACAAATGATGTAAACGCTTAAAAAAAACACGGAAAATGACTGACAGAATACGTCTACTGTTGCCTGTTTATTGTGTCGCTTGTGTTCAGTGAGTATAAACTGAAATCATTTTATAGTCAATGAGACTCTAATAATGACAACGGAAGTGAGCGCCAAAAGTGAGCGATGGAAGTGAGCGACAGAGTGGCAGTTACAGTTTTTGGCGTGAAAAAAAATGGTGGACCGACAAATGATAGAAGAGGGGATGGTCACTGAGGACTGATGACTGTCGGAACAGCAAAAAAAAAATGTATGAGAGTCATCTCTGCTAACATTGTCGACATTTTAAAACCATGGTAAAAAATATAGTTCACTTCTGCATCTGTGTTTTTTTTTTACCAAATCGGGCATCGATTTAATCAGAGTTTTTTGTCATATTTTATCAAGTACAGCCTAGCATGCCTTTCTTTTTAATTAAATGTTGCTGTCTGTTAAGATAAGTTAAGATAAACTGTTCCAAAAATGGGTAGATGAGTGGTTAGCATGTCTGCCTCACAGTTCAGGGACCTGAGTTCAAATCCACTTCGCTCTTGCCTTCCTGTGGGGTGTTTACATGTTGTCCCCGAGCCTGCGTGTTTTCTCTCCGTGCTTCTTTCCACACTCCAAATAAAAACAAAAATGCATAGCAGATATATTGGACATACTAAATTGTCCCCAGGTGTTATTGGGTGCGTGAATAGTTGTTCGTCTCTGTGTGCCCTGCGATTGGCTGGCAACCAGTTCAGGGTGTCCCCTCGCTTACTGCCCGAAGCCAGCTGGGATAGGCACCAGCAACCCTGGGACCTTTGTGAGGATAAGGGGCTCTAGAGACTGTATGGATGGATGATCAACAACAAAACACCTGTCACCGTCTAGTTTATTCTGTACTGAACTTCATAAAACCCATTTAAAAATCTGAAAAATCCACAAATACTCTATTTTAGTCTGCAGATATTTTACATTCCTATGTGGATATGTTATAACACTCCTACCAATCTTACAGTGAGCAGAAAATTCTCACACTTTGTCCATCCTTGATTATGTTTATATTGATTTACTTTTTTTTATAAAGGAGGCTCAAACACTGTATGGTAAATGATCTGTTTTGTCTAGTAGTTTTAGCCTTTTCAATCTGTTTCTAACATGCATTTTCTAGCTGTCCCTGGCCCAGGCTGCACTGTCTCAGCTAACGTTCATTGCCAGTTATGGACTCTATGAATAATTGATCCTGAATCTATTTAAGAACCTGACTAGGACAAATGGTACAGGGCAGCACTGGCCAATAATCTCTCCCTCCACTGCACAAATAGGGGTCTTCTATACCAACTCTGCTGCAGTCATTTTTCCTGCCTTTTATATTCCATGATACAATCCTTTTTTTCCACTCTTATCACGTTTTAAATTATTCCAGCTACTTTTCACTATTTCAACCCACCGCAGAATGCATGTTAACTATGTGAACGTTCTTGCCACTAGATGACAACAGATTGCACCCTCACAAGTCACTTGCGGGACGAGTGATGTGGACAAAGAACCTATTAGACTGGTACTACTCCAAATGCTGTGTATGCCTCGTATGTTGCTGAAAACGGATCAATACTTGTTATCTGGCACTAACTCTTTGTTTGGTGGCGTTTTAGTTGGTGCATGTGTATTATACGAGAGTTTGTTTGCAAACAGGCGCACTCCAGTTTGGCTGTTCAATTTTCACACACAATCAAATGAACCACACTGGCAAAGTGACAATAAAATTCAAGTGGAGTGCTCCTTTGTGAATAGCATCTAGGAAACCAAAAATGTTTTTGGATGGCGTTACTATGATGTATAAAACCATATGCTTCTTCCCAGATTAGCAGGTTTGCAGATAAGTGTTGGCATTTGATCACTTTTTTGCTTTGCCTTATGAGCAAAAATTTGAGATCCAAATGTTGTATGTACTGTATGTACTGCTGTTAAACTAAACATGAAAGAAAGAAAATTAGACATTGTACTGCATTTAACCAGTCTTGCCTTGTGAAAGCTAACAAACAATCCAACTATACATACATACCTACAGAAGTACATACGTACATATTATATGTTATGGGATTATTTAGGGTATAACCGTCTTTTTTTGTCACCTTAAAGGTTGTTTTCTTCCTTTTGGTTCAGGTATCATAGGATTTTAGGGAATACTGTAGAGAATAGGCAATGACTTTCATGACATCATCGCATTGCACTGCTTACTGCTGGGAGAATGTGGGCGAGTGTTTATTCTGCATGGATCATATGGGGGCAGTACTCAATGACGTTAGGCAGGAGGCGGAGTACATTGTAATTTGTAAAACAATTAAAAGGTGAATGTTTCAAAGTTCTGAAGTGAAATCCAATATGTCTTAATTTTTTTACAAGGTCAGCTGTGATTTGAATAATGAAAAAGAAAATGCTGCAATGTGGAATTTTGCTGAAATGTGACTGCCATTTTTCTAAACAAAGGATGCAGCCATCAAACCCATTCTGTCTGAAAACACTTTTCACTTTTTTACTTTTAATTTTTTTTTATTATTATCATACGTGTGTGTTTTCCACAACGAGCCTGTGGACAGCGTCTTTCTCACATTCTATGTCATTAGTGGTTAGTGAACATGTTGAAGTGACATCTCAGTGATGAGCAATGATCAATAGAGTTCTCGGGTAATGCCCCAGTGAGACAAAGACAAATTGTCTTGATTTGCATACTAAGTGTTAAACAGTAGTGCAAAGAGAGAATACCTGCTTTCACCTTCAGGTCATTTGTATTGAACCATGTTAGGGTTAGGATTTTTTTAGAATTTCATTTTAATTGAGGAGACAGTTGCTCAGTCTTGAAGTATTTGGCAAGGGGACGATGTGAAGTTTGAATTCCAGCACACCTGCACGCTCTGTCCGTTTTAGCAACCCTTTACTTCAAAAGTTTTATTATTTTATTATTTTTCTATTTTTAATTAGTCACCCTGACCGCACTGTCATCTACCTCCTATCATCAACACCACTCTCATGTCCACTTGCCCATTCTATTAATCTATTTGATTTAGGAATTAACAATTGGTTAACAAAAATAAGTCATGGTTGATAATTATTTTACAAAATCATCAACATTTTCTTCAAATTGATTAATAGCATTGATTTTTAATTTGATTTTGAACAACATATGATAAAGGTCATTTTTTATTTTAGAAATGTGCATGAAACTAGTATTTCTTTGCATTCATTTTGATCCAAAAATTAGCTCTCACCTTTTAAAAGGTCAATGGCCCTTGCTTAAAACAAAATATTGGAAAAGTCTCTCAATCTGCAATGCAGTACTATGCCGCCACATATACATATGATTAGAAAACATAAAGATGTTTTTCAGTCCATACCTACATATTGTCAGTTTAAAGTGAACATTTTCTAATAGAGCTTGTTATAATGTTACTATGGCAATGTTTAACTACGCTAAAAGGCATGTTGAATCTTGAATGGCTGATCATGTTTTAGTGATTAAATAAAAGAAAAAAAATGTAGGTTTTTGACCAAACTTTGTCAATATTTCATTTAAAAAAATGCAGATACTGGTCTAGTCAGTTTATTCTGAAAAAGTATGGGGTATTATTTTTTTTATTCTCCAGTTGTTGTCTGTTATCCCCATGTCTCTCCTTCCACAAATTAATTTTTCACCACTAATCCTATTAAGAGTCAAGTATGATTAACCCTGTTATTCCTTCTATGAAGAACATATCGTAAGTCTTTTGATTAGAAAGGTCACTGAATAAGTAAAATATGTGTAAATAGTTCTGCAATTTTAAAAACCTTTCATGAATCTGTCCAAAAATACAAACGATAGTAAAAAGTTTAGAATGAAACTATACAAGCACAGATTTACGGAAACTGCACCATATTCATATTTTCTCAATTAGTGTATGTCATGCTCCTTTGTGTGACGAAGTTATGCTGTTGCTTGATAAATGTGGAAATTGAACCAATGACAAATTTTAGTTAGTAATATTTGGCAAGGGAGGCTTGATATTCCTGCCAGCTTTCATATGAATTCCGCCATCAGTGGAATGTATCTGAAGAATGCTATTGAACTCAGTTCATTCTTCTCATGCTGCTTGTGAAAAACTTTCATAGGAGACTCAAGAGTCACTTGTCATGGGGATAAAAGGAAGATTTGGCCTATTGTTCTGGTATTGCTTTGTGGGGAGGGGGGGGGGGCAGAGAGAGAGAGAGAGAGAGAGAGAGAGAGGGGGATGGAGGGGGCGGTTCCGATTTTGTCTTTCTCTGTTAGATCCACTAAACTGGTTTATTTATTGAGCTATCGGTGGAGATATGCTGTTACTATTTTTACCGCAACACAACTTTTGATCCCTTCGTTCCAACTGTGCTGAATTAAAAATTGTCAGAATATTTTGGATTCAGTTATGACGTTCCACGTGAAATTGTGTGCATGAATGTATATAGGCCTACATGAGTGCATGTGTAATTGAGATGAAGGAACAATAAGGAAGGTGATGAGAGATGTGTGGGACTGTAAAATCTGTTTGGAGCGAGGTGAGCAAGATTTTAGCTCACAGCCTGGCAGTATTTAATTGACAATCTATCCTTTCTTTCCATAAAGTTAATGACATTTTTTTCCTATAATCAAAAGAGTTGTGACCTTGCAAAGAAATTGGAAGTTTGTCACTCTGTGGTTGGAAGGAAATGGCACACCAGGTAGAGAAGATTCTTGCTGCAAGTGTAACACTTAAGGTGACAATTATAGAGCATTTTAATTCAGGATTGGAGGATTCCTAACCAAGAAGTGAAATGTGTTTTTCACCGAAACCCCGTCCCTCACCGTGTG
Organism: Hippichthys cyanospilos; assembly: GCF_059441005.1. NCBI lineage: Eukaryota > Metazoa > Chordata > Actinopteri > Syngnathiformes > Syngnathidae > Hippichthys > Hippichthys cyanospilos. Next base: position 13,300,026 of record NC_142379.1, on the reverse strand, counting down.
GCTGCCGTACCCCCCATCATTCTAAAGCCGACCGCCACGACAAAACAACACAAAAGCTAACGTTGTAGCATTCAGTAATGTTTGGAGTGAATGAAAAAGCCAAAACAAGGCATTTTACTGACACTGAAACGAACTGAATTTGCGAATGAAGCAAAAGATGTGTTGAAAGAGTATACAGAGTAACAACCGTTCCTTCTCATAAGTCTGTCCCCTCAGGAAACCACTACTTCACTACCACCACTAGAGAATAGTTCTTCCTGCGAGTGACTTGTTTACTACAAAACAATTGATTGTCCGGCCATGTGCTCCCAAACGTAAACTAAAAATATGACCAGCTCTTTGGATAAGGTGGGTGTGTATTAATGCTTGCGTGGGCGGTACGGGGGCGGTGTAGAGGCGGAACGAGGGCCTTCGATCGCCATAACACTTCTCACAAGTTCTGTTTATCAACTCTGGTGGGGTGGTGCTAAGAGCGCAGGATAAGCAAGGAATTCTCTGAAATGCATCAATGAAGAAAACACATTAGGTGGTTTGGGGTGAGGAATTAACATTGGAATATGAGTAAAAGCTTCTAAAATTAGAATTTCTCTGATCCCCTTTATTAGTTTTCGGTCTTTATTATTAACATTAATAAATACTGGTCGCCCCGTGCTCATGTGAATTTTTTACAGTTACTCCTGCTTCCTCATACAATACATAAAACACACGTAGTAGGTCTATCGGACACTCCAAAATGACCTTAGGTGTGTTTGTGGCTGTGAGTGGTTTTTGGTCGCTGTATGTACTGCGTTTGGATGGCACAGTTCAGGTTGTCCCTCGCCAGCTGCACAAAGACAGTTGGGTACCATATATGCACCAGCATGCCAGCGGCCCTCCTGACAATAAGCATTTATAGAAAAGGGATGGATGACCGCAATCATTCCAGCCATAAATGTACATCAATGGAAACATTGTGATTAAAAATGAAGAGAGCTGCTGCTTATGGAATATGTAGATTCTTATATTGTAACACCAAAAATACTTAAAAGATGATGCAGGCTTTGATAAAAGGGTACACAACCTCTTCCAACTAATTTGTAGGTACACAACTGAGTTAGTGACGTTGATCATAGATTCTTAACCTGGATTCAATCAAAACCTTGGGGTTCGGCTTGGGCTCAAGGGTTCAGCGGAGCCTAGACTACACCCAACCTTTGTGTCAGTTTGTGATGACACACCCCAATTGGTCCTATTGACAACTGGCTGGCAGCCAGTTCAGGGTGTCCCCCCCGCCTATTACCCGTAGACAGCTGATATAGCAAGTCAGCGCCAGCGACCGTCGTGAGGATAAACGGCTGTAGAAAAAACAACTATATATATATATATATATATATATATATATATATATATATATATATATATATATATATATATATATATATGATATTAATATATATATGATATTAATAAGTGAGGTGCATTTTCGCAAAACCAGGCTTACATCGGCGGAATTTAAAAATGAAATATTGCTATATTTTAATTCTGCAGAAGCTCCCTTTAAAATAGTGTATAATATATGGCGGGAACTTTGAATGTTGCCATATTTGAAATCCCATAAAGAGAAAAAAGCCTTTAAAGTTTTGGCACATTCTTCTTTCAAACATGTATATAGCAACCAGTCCCTTATGAAAGAGATGTTGATCTGAAACTTTCAGGAAGTGTTAAGTGAACATTGGAGAGTAAATTCCAATTACAGGTAAGGGCAACATTTTAAAATTTGCAGATGTTTAACATCTCAACAGTTGAAATTGGGCGAAAATGGTTCTTTGGCCACAACCCCAAAACAATTTTCTCATTAAGTTTACACATAATTTCTGAGGCATCATCCGCAAAATTTTGCTTGTTTTAATTTTGCTATGTACGTGCGTGTGTGTGTGTTTTTTTTTTTTTTTTTTACCAGAACATTCTACAGTGTTGGACTTATTGTATTGGCTTTTTAACCGTTTAGATGGATGATTCCGTGCCTTAAAAAAAAAAAAAATCCTCATTTAGTGTGAGGACTCAAATCTAAATAGTCCCACTTTGGAACCAAAACGTGGAACATTGTCACTTACATGCCATTTATTGTAAATCCCGCTCAGTTTGTGGAAGTATGCATCCAACACCACATTACAGAACAAAGCAACACCACCAACACTGTAAAATTGTAAAATTAATCTAATGGTAAAGTCCTGTTCTGCCAAAGTTCTGTCTCAGTAAATTTCCTAATTTGGGCCAAGATCCAACACAAATGTTTCATTTATAAATGATGGTCACTTTGTGCTTTTCCAGCATTAAATGTCTCTGGAATATTCTTTAGCTTTGTTTGGCCATGCAGAATATATACCCATTGTTGAAGCAATTTACCTCTGTTGACAGCTTTATTACGCTTTCACTCATTTGCATAACTAATCAGCTCACTGGTTTAGAACTTGTTCAGATTTAAGATGGCAGTAATTATTGGAAAAGGGAAGGCAATATATAGTGCTATTTGATGTTGAGTACTTAACTTTTGACAGGGATGAACTTTGATTTTTTTTTTTTTCCTGAAATCTTATTAAATATGAACTGGTTAATTGCTTTGGCCTGACTGGTAATAGCAAAGATTCTGTCAGGAAAATATCCTAACATCAAATTGGCCGCAGCTCCATAACTTCTGATTTCAAAAGGGTTTAATGGCAACGCCAGGCAACAAAAAAAAATAAATTGCAGCGACGGATAGCAGCTCACTGTGTTTACAATGCAGTCCAAATCAATTGACAGGAAGACAGAAAATAATGTATTTGTCCGTATTCATAACAATTTGTGCACATCATCACTTCCTGCTAGAAGCTCAACCCGTAAACACCGTTTGGGGGTCACAGTTAATTCATTTTTATCACACACTGGCGCACACATTACATTGTGGTTCCACATGTGTCAGGGAACACAGCTCTTTGAGACACCCGCTGGTTAACAAATGGAAATTTTAATGAAGTGTGCACAGTGACAGATATAGCGTTACCCTTCCTGGAGCGACAGAATGCTACTTCAGCCACACTGCTGTAAAATGGACTAGTGATTCCTTTGGAAATGGAAACAAATACACATATAAACTTTCACGGTGTTAACCTCCGTTCTACTTGTGTCCTTGGATATCAAGCCAAGAAAATGTGTGAATAAAACCTCATTTAACCTCAATTTCTCTGGCTCAGTTTTTTTATTTTTTTTTTTATCAGCTCTGTAGCTTCATGTTGTAGTGTATATGCAGCCTTTATCAAATAAACAATCTGTAATGTTTCCAGAGTAAACTATTAAACTGATAAAGATTTTCACCAGCCTACAATTACAATCAATGCGAAAACTAACAAAATAACTGCATCAAGTAAAATTACAGCTGTAAAACGAAATTAAGAATATGATGATAAACCGTACTCTTGTTTTTCTGTTTTGTTTAACTATCCGTTGTTAAAACTTGAACAAAAAAAAAAAAAAAAACTGTTGCTGTTAATAGCGCTTCCCAGGCCGTTATTTTGTTTTCACATTCTGTTGTGCACATCTGCTGAAACATTTTGAAACGATAAACATACAGCATATCGTCAACGAGGGCGGCAAAAGGCATTTCTTACGGCACCTACTTGGTTTGACACAGCTAATCTTGCCCATGCTCACCTCAGTCGGGGGTGGCTTCCACCTTCAAACGAGGAGTGACTCAGTCGCTGCAAACTGTTGTTGTTAAAAGTGTTGTATGCATATTCACTGCTAGAACCTAACAAATAAGGGAAGAGGCATTTTCCATGTTAACAAGTGTCTCTACTAAACTTGTGTTTTAAATCTTGCACACTGAGACAACTCTGATTTACGCTTTGACTAATTGTTGTGTGTAATTCAACTCAGAATTAGGAGATTTTTTATTTTTTTTGAGAAGTTTTGTTTTGCTTAATTTCATTTTCATTTTGTTTCTTTTGTTTCTTGAAAAAAACAAACTTTACAGAAGTGACTGTATCTTGAGGTTCACTGTATTTGATAAATTATAAGAAAGAAATTCTCCTTGGTGTTTGTCTTTTTTTTTCCCCGATCAACGCAATTGATGTTACAGATATGTTTTGTTTACGGTTGAATAACTGGCAGAAATTGGCAGAAAAAGAACATGTGGACATGTTTTTTGGAAAGCAAAATTTTAATGTGTGCTCATAGATGTCATTTTGTGGCTTCTGAAAAAGAATACATAGAATTTGTCTTTTCCAATAATTTCCCTCTGCTATTTTCTGTCATTGTATGTATACATATATATGTATATTATTTATTATTTACAACCGTTGGCCAATATACTGTATCACAATATGCATCGCAAGACACATTTGCTGTATGGCAATATAAATATTGCAATACACTTTGACACAATACTCTTCACTAGAAAAGATGTATGCATGGGATATAGCGAGTCCTAGAAACATCTAGTGCATGGAATAATGTCAGGAATGAGAAATACCTATCATTTGACCCCTTTATGATGCAGTTAATTCAACATTTTCCCGTTTAAACATCTGGGTGAGAAAAAATCTTATTTCTGCATGATTAAGCCTGGAAACAAATTTCTTGCTCTGAAAGTTATCTTTCAAGAATTTTGTTCCAGATGTGTCGGAGGTCATAAAAATTAATCTTTTTTTTTTCCCCTCTTCCTCCAGCTGGCCTGATTCCCGCTTAGCATAAGCGCTTCTGTTGCACAGTGGTTAAATGATTGTTTTTCTTTAATTCTTTGATTAAGTTAATAAATTATGTTGTACTTCTCAAACTAAACTTCTCATTTGTCCCATTGTCATAATTGTTGCCACCACGCCAGGCTGTAAAATCCACTTTTGCATTGTCAATGTCCTTTTGAATTCTTCTGTTGATTGAGGAACGGTGGATTCTTCCAAAAACTGCCAGCCCAGTTAAAATAATGTTTTTTTTTGTTTTTTGTTTTTTTTTACTTCATTGATAGCCATAGGCAATTAATATACAACAGTTAATCACTTTGATAGGATGAGTCACAGTTTCATAAAATAAAATAACTTGCATGGTGGCTGCAATATAGTACCGGAACATTTTTGTTTTGTGCAAATACAAACAACAGATGTTTATCTTCCCCCTTTGACCCAAATGGCCTCAAGCAAAGAATTCATGTTTTGCCTGTTTTAATCTTCTTTTGTTTTGGTCCAATGGTGCAACCTGAAACATAAAAAAACAAACAGAAAAAGTAAAACTGAAAAAAGAAAATACTAAACATTGTGTAAAAACAATGTGCCATAGCCTGACAATGTGTAATATAAATTGAGTGTAGGTGTGAAAAGTTTCAAACTATACAGTTGATTTAGCCAAGAGGAATAAGCTGTACATGTGGCGGGAGGTTGTGGTACGAATGAACCGTCACCTTCTGCCTGAGGAGACCAGGTTGAACAGGCTGAGTTCAGGGTGAATGGAGTCAGCTGAAATCCAACCTGTATTTCCCTGAGTTCTGGACATACAGGTCCAGAATGGGGAGGAACTTGAAACCTTCTCAGCAATGTGGTGTCCTACAGTCTGTGCCTGTCCCCTGCCAATGGTGATGGAAGAGGCAAGGATGGACTTGATAATGGCTGTGTAGATATGGAATTGCTCAATTGTCATAAGAAGATAGTGGTCCCCAGAAAGTAGAAAATAAAAGTCTATGGTGGAGATGCAGGACTCTAAGAGTGGAGATCCACAATCATCCTCTCTGTGTTTAACACCAGGTGTTATGTTCTGGGGTGGTATGTGTTGTGTTTTGGGGCGGTATTGAAATTTTCTGTCCTCTTCTGGTATTTCTTCTCTTCTGTTCTCTTCTGAGTCTTAAATTTTCTTTTCACGTATCGGGTTTGTTGTTTCTGGTCTCCTTGGATTTGTGTCTTGTTCGTGTGATCGTGTCCACCTGTCCTTGTCAACCGGCTTCCCTTGTGTCTGCCAATCAGCTCCCTGCTCCAATTTTGCCTTGCCCAGGTGTTCACTGTTGTCTTGTCAGTTTTGAGTAAATTAGTTTCCTGTTTCCTTTCCATTCTTGTCGGGTCATTGTCGCTCACCAAAATCTTCAAGGTTGTTTTGAGTGTTTTTTGTTGTTGTTGTTATGTTCCATGCCCTTTTTGATAGTGTTTTATTTTTTGCCTTTATTGAATTACCTTTCGAGCGCACTCAGCTCCTCTGCCTAATGTTGTCCCAAACTGTATTTGGCATGATCATTTGACAAGGCAGTACAGATTTAGACTCTTCAGACCCTTTTAATTTGGTAGAACTCATGCCAGCTTCAACGTCAAAAATGCACTGCTTTAATTGAGAACGAAAAACAAGATTCCCAGCAATAAGAGAAGTGCTTTTAGTGAAATTAATAGTATACTTTAGCCCTGTTGTTTGTGCCCAACCCCCTCAAACTCGTAAAAAATAACATCTGATTAAGAACAAAAACATGAGAACTCAGAAAATGGAGTGACATCCAAGTTCAGCTTCTTGACAGCAAAAGTTTCCGTATTTGATCAATAATATGCATTTGCCTGCAGCATGAACAAGACCATGAACTAAATCCTTCTCCAGGATGTTGACGAGTAAAAGCAAGAAAGCTCACCCTTATTGCCATTCTCTCAGAATAGAAGAAAGAAAAGAGAGGTTGAAACCTCTAGTATGATTGTTGTCAAATTAGAGAAACAAAAGTCTTAAAAAAAATCTTGAAGCCGGAAGCATTGTAGACCAGCAAATGCAAGTAGCATATCTCAGTGTGTTTGTGTGGATGGAAGAATTTATGTGAGTGCATGTGCAATATTCTGTGGGATGTTTGTGTTTTCGAGAAAGCATTGTCAATGAAAACCTAATCACAGTATTTTCCTCTCCCTATCAGCAAGTAATTAATGAATAGTCACAGTGTTCAATTAGTCTGATTTCCAAGGCTAATAGTATTCAAATTGCAGATATCTGTGTAGCACAGATGCATTGTGCTGCTTACATTGTACAAACAAACCAATTTGAAGAGAATTGATGTTGTACATCTTTCATGGAGGTATTCTCTTCGCGTGCTGTTTCAGGATAAGTGGGGGTGTATTCATGTCAATGTGTTGGCTTAACACTACTTGAAGGTAGAGGGATAGCAATAAACCTTCTAAGCCAGATATTTGTTTTTCTACTTTATGTTGGTGATTGCAATATGATTCCTTTCCTATCATTCATACGTTTGCCATTGATGTACACGGCCGAATTAACTTCAGACTTTGCCACTGGCTGTGACTGTACACACTATGCTTTGCTGATACATCACAAGGTCCGGTGGAGGCATCTCTCCAGACAAATAACCTCTTGTGTGTATTTGCACCGCAGCGTTGGATATTGGGGAAAAGAATGAGCACAGCAGGTGATCTGGCTGGTTCCTTAGGATTTCATTGGACATCCAGCCATCCATTTTCTGTCACACTCATTTTCAAAGCGCCAATCTGTACCTTGAATAGTATTACCCCATTGCTGCATGCAACATGGGGCGGAAGAGTCATGCATTGAGGAGAGAGGGGGTTCATCCTGGCCCCACCTCTTGGTGAAGCCTCTCTACACACTTGTATGTCTGCCCGCTGCGGTCCATATGATCCGCTTTATAATCCATGTAGCATGTTGTCTGAGGTGTTCATCATAAACGCATAAAAGCATACATGGGATTTTCTCACAAAAGTAAACTGTGTGCATTAGTGCACGAGGCACTGCAGTCCTTGAAAAACATTTATCTGATATGTCAGTCTTGGATTTAATTGACTTCAGAAATAGTCATTGCAACTGGATTGTGTTTAGCCTGTCCACTGTGGTCTAAATTTTGTCCGAAAGTAGGCTATTGTTATCACATATACAATCTGGTCCAAACGAAGTCAAAAACAGTTTGTTTGGAAAAAAAAGAGTGTATTTAGCCTATCAAATGTGGATAAAACCATGCTCAAAAATAGATGAAGATTGAGTTGTTGAGTTTCACAATACACAGAAAACATACATGGATTAGAAAAGAGTCAACGTCTATTAAAAAGTATTTCTACCAGAAATAAATGCAGGAATGACATTTTATTTTTGGTATTAATACCAAAATTAGTCAAGATAATCTTCAGTCCAAGCCTTATACATGCCCTACCTGTTTGCATCTTATACCCTGGATTCACTGTTTGCACATACATATATAACCCAGTGGTAAATATCAATAACTTTGAACATCGTTGGTTTAGGGCAAATAGTAATATCCAGTTTATTCTTTGGGCAAGACCCTTCAGGGGCTACACGCACAAGAATGTGAGAAATTCATGGTCAAAGACATCTTTTCAACAACTTGAAAGAAACTGTTTTCCACCTTTCACTTTTGAAACTATTTAGACTATCAAAAGGATTTCTTTTTTAAAAAGTCTTTTCAATCATTTGTAAATGACGCCTTTTCAAAAATTCACTTTTCAACCAGATTCAGACTTAGTTTGGACGGGCACGTGATGACTTTTCAATGTATTTTTTTATATTTTAGCTCGGCCTCTCACCCCGGTACTGTGAGACTGTGAATTCTTTTATGTGCCGTACCTTTGAATCTTTTTAATAAAATCTTTAGGGCTAACCTTCAATCGGGATCCGCATTTCCACCTTTCCCCTGAGAAACATGGCATCTTGATTTCAATGCACTTTCATGCAACTCCACCTTCACCAGCCTCAATCGGCTGTGAGTGGCTGCCAAAGGCGTGAAATCTCTCAACAGATGCTGTGCTCATTTGGCTGTGTGTGTAGTGAACATCCCAGAGTGTGTGGCCTTTTCAAGATATCGCAGCAGCTTCAATAAAACAACCTGCTTTGAATTTCATGGACTGGAGCTGCATCAATCAGCAGCGGTTTATTCTGAGCATGCATTAGTGTTGATTCGGCTGGCAGTCAATGCGGCGTCCACTTCTTCGGGTTCACCAGCTCGATGAAAAGATCTGAGGGACACTTCAAGGACTGACAACAAGGTGAAAGTTTTGGGATAACTGTTGTCTTAATTTGGAGCTGTTCATTGTGCTTTTCTTTTGAATGTCATTGGAAATTTAAAAAAACACAAAATATGAGACTTTACACGTCGTTAATGTGATTAGCCTTGGCACTTCCAATGACTGAAAGATCTGTTGTTTTAAATTTAGAGAAGAAATGATTGGTCACCTTAGGCAGAACCTTCTCTACTATCGACGAATTTGTGGTCCAAGTACAGAATAGTAGAGAATGGAATTCTCATATGCATGATTATGGGATAACAATGATTCAGTTTAAGTATAGAGGTCCATCCTCACTCTTCCAGTGAATGCATTTCTTTGGCTACTAAAGGTCAACCCAATGCTTAACATTTACAGTTACAAAGTTTCTCTTTTAATCCACAAACTTCACTACTACAATATTTAACTTTACTCCTGCCTGCTTGCATGCACTAAAACTAGACAATTTTGTCCTGTTTTCACTCAAATTTGGCATGAGAGCGCAGCGTATATTTGAATTGTTGTTGCAGTGAAAGCCGCTCACACTGTGCCTCTGGTTTCCGCCCCTACAGGAAGCCGTTGCACAATGTCTGTTAAGAGCTGTCCCATCAACTAATACTGGAGTTTGTGTTTAGTCTGTAATACTATCGCTTCACCAGTATTTCATTGTGAGGTACTTCTTAATCTTCCTGTAGAGGAAATTCAACAGTTGAATGGTGAAAAACAGCAAGTTATATTTGTGCTGTTTTTTTTTAAAATATGCAATGTATTTCATTTTTTTCTGTCCAGTGTGCATTTAAGATCAGAATTTGCACAGTTGTCGATTTTTGCAATCATCTAAATTATTGTACATACTGAAATTGTCTTGAAAAGTTGGACTGTCTACCAATACAGTACTTATTTATTGTAATAATATCCAGAGCTCCTTATTACATTACAATAAATAAACAAATAAATACCTTTTTAGACAGCCAAAGTGTTGCATATTGAAACAACAATTAAATGCATTGTAAACTATTAAAAATGAATTGGGTGGCAATGTCAAAGTGCTGAAGATGCAATATGAAGATAAGACACAATCCTTGTTTGTGCTTGTATGCTTATGTACAGATGGCTACAGTCACTTTACTCAGTTAATGAAATCTATATTCACATTACTGTAAATATTTACAGTTCATGTCAAGATCTCCTGCAGATGAATCATTTTTATAAGGAGGAGTCACTTGTGCATTGTATAATTAATTGAATCACGTTACAACACAAAACATGCATAGAACAGTGTATTTCACTTGTTTAGTTTTTTATGCTACTGTTCTAGTTAGAATAGATTCTTTATGCACAACATAGCTAACACAACATTTACAACAAAAATCACAAAACAAGCCTAACACATCGGAGTGAATACAATGAAGCAGTGAAGTCAATGTAGTGATACAAACAAGAGTGGTATATCCTCCATTATTCTATATAGGCTATGGGCTATAAATTATGTTTTGATTTGTAGAATGAATATTAAATTTCAGCCTTTCTGTTAGACATTTTGCGTTTTGCCTTTATTTGGGTGGCTGGTGCAAAAAAAAAAAAATGAAATAAAAAAAAAATGACAGGTGTTTGACGGGCCATGGATGAAAAAGGGAAAATGAGCAACATAGCTGAGGAGTACGGAGAATTCAGCAGTTTTTCATCTGTAAGCAACTGATATCCCATGACTTGAGGGGATAGGAGTGAGACTATATGAAACTTAGCTAAGGCCACTGTGTCACAGTTTGCTCATCACAAGCCCTAGGGTCATTGTGTAAAAAAGCCCCCCCCCCCAAAAGCACAGACAAAAACAATGTTGCCATTATTGTCGTCATCATCATCATTGAGTGAACACACCTTTAAATTCGGTAAATTGTCAACTGATTACTTCCTTTAATCTTCTGCTACTGGGAACTGTGAACCAAAGAACAACACAATTGGAGTGACATTTTGTAATCTTAACACATTGCATGTACTGCCAAGATAGATAGATAGACGGACGGACTTATGGGGGCTGTGGGTTCAATCCCCTGCCATCGTTAACAGTGTTGGTCAAGTTACTTAAAATGCAGAGTGATGCATTGTTTATACTGTAGGCAAAAACACTTTTTCAGAATTCCAATGTTAATATTCAAATTCAAGATCAGTTGGGTAGGCTAGGAACAGATGTTTCAAAAGTAGATGGTTTCAGTGGGGTTAACGTTAGCAGCTCGCCTACATCATTGTTAAGGTGCTTAACATAGTGTTTAACATGAGTTTTGTATGCTTCATCTTTTTACACATTGAGTAGGACCATTTATAGACTAATAGCAATTGTACAGTGAAATTTAGCGTTAGCTTACCTTTGTTACGTCGTTATTTTTACGTGCGTAAGGTTTCAAAAGGCTGGTGAATCCACTGTGGAAAGTTCCAGCATATCTCCTAAAGAATCTCCGAACCTCTTGATGTCGAAGTCATATTGTCAGGTTCATTTGTGAGACATTTGCCAGAAACTATACACAAAAAAGGAGAATGCATGGAATGAAACTATTCTTTTTTGCAAGCAGTGCATTCCTTCTCACAAGCAAAGCATTTCTTCAATGCAAGCAGTTATATTTAGTATAACTGTATAATGTATGTATAATCGCTATTTTTACAATTATTCCAACAGGCATCCCTTAGCGAGTAAGCACAATCATCCTCCTATTTTCTTTTTGCTAACTTCACTTTACTTTTGCCACGCTCTAAACGCTTTGTCAAATTACCGGTCCTATTTCGCAGACAGATTTTTAGGTGTCGCACACAAAGTGCACTTTGATATTTTTCTTGTCTTTATATCTGATGAACTGAAAGTAATGGCCGTAAGTCCACCTTGTGTACATATTGTCCAAATTCAACTTGCCATTTCATCTCAGCTGTAGTAGATCAGCAAGTAAACATTTTTGCCCCTGACTTTTCTCATCTCCACCACATTCAGGCTAAAAATGCATTCTAAAGCATTACTTTACTTTCATTTGCAATAAGTACAATATTACTTTTTTTGTGCAATATATTACTGTGATACAGTAAAAAGTAATGGATTAGAGTAATTACATTACTTTTGTAATGCATTACTCCCAACACTGATTGTTAATATGTCCAAGTGTCCTTGAGCAAGCTATTGAACTCCTGATACTGCATCATCAGAAAGCAAATGCGCATAAAAGCGCTCTGACTACCCAAGGGAGAAAAGCACCATATAAGTTAAAAGCCATTTACCTTAGAGAGAAGACAAATTTAAAATTGTTTTGACTTGATGTGAGAGTAAATGCCAAGTAAGCCCCCAGTACAGTAAGTGAATCATTCCAATGTTCTATTTAATGATCCCATTTATAAGTCTACTCAGGAGAACTTCAGCCCAAGCAAATACCGCATCAGGTAGTTAGTTCATATGCATTTTATATTGGAAATCAAACCTGCGAACAAATGTATACTTACATGCATAGCAGGCATTGTTGAACTATTTGCAGATTTATATTTGAACAAAACTAATAGTTGCTTCAATGGTGAGGCCATTTGTGTAACATTGCATTGATTTTGCTTTACTCATCTATACTGGACATACACAATAAACCGTCTTTCCATTCTCTATAAGCTTTAATTATCTCTAGAGTTGTGTTTATGTCTGAGCCTCTACCAGATGACTTAGAGCAAGAGGCATCCTAAACTAGTCGACAGTAAATTGCAGGTCACAAAGACAACTATTCACATAAACATTCGCGCAGTCAAGTTCATTCAAAAACAATGTTGCAACATTTCTGTGTTACTTCACGAATGCACTGCTTATACAGTACTTTAAATCTGATCGATTGGTAATAGAAATAGGTAGTAGGAGTAGAAGTTTATCGATATATTGTATGATCACAGTTTCAAGTAATGTGTTTTTCGACCCCTGCGTGATGTACATCGTGCCACCTATACTTCCTTGGGAAGAGCTGGGGGGTAAACACCAGGTGGATAATGTCTTTGCCTCTACCTCCATTCTCTCATCCGACCGCTCTCTCTCCAAGACGGTCCAGCTGTCAGGGGGAGTATCCTGAGTCACTGCACTTTGTCACACGAGCTAACTAGAATGGAGGGTTGGAGAGGTGCTGATAGAGAGATGCATTGACAATGGAGTGATTAGGCCATGTGTCGACTGCCGGAAAAGGCCGAGACATTGGAGCAGAGCGGCTGCGAAAAGAGATACGAGAAGAAAGATGGATCAAATAGAAATGGTGACTGGTGCTCTGTGGAAAAGAATAAGCTCTCAGTTAAGGGATTAATGAGGGGAAGAGGAAGATGCTAGAAATGGAAGATGAGGGTAAAGAAGAACTAGTGGACCAGAGCCATTCCGCATACTGAGCCATTGGGTAAAACTAACTCAACTGTTCGTGGGGTGTGTACAATTCACCTATTGTTATTTATTTATTAATTTTTAAATAACACTGGAGTGATGTTGCAACATTGCTAATATAACAGCTGGTCAATGTATGGGGTAGTGAGTCTGTCAAAATATCCACGCACTGCTTTACTATCACCTGCTTCCTCTATTTATAGCATTACACTTTTTCTTTGACAATCGCACTGTGTTGTTATGGCTCGATGAAAGACTTACACAGTACAGTATACTTTGTGTGGAGCCTCAAAACCAAATGTCACAATTTATCAGTCGCAGCACACATGGAAAGTGATGAAAAGTCACCAATTTAAATTTTTTGACCACGGCTTACTAGACAATGATGGAATCTGGTGTGGTAGCTAATATAATTAAATGGCAGAGAAAATCATTCAGCCCGTGGGACTATTCAAAGCTCCCATATTATGGCATGCGGATGTTTTTGTAATGTGGGATGAAAATGCGGCCAAAAAAAATACATCCAACCCTTCGAGGGACATGCATAAGCGAGAGGTATAACGGAGAGGTATGATCTGACATTTAACCAGGTACTGTTAACACATTCCATTGTGTGGTCCTATAAGGAAAATAGCAAGATCATTTTGAACAAGCTTTTTTTCAAGTATTTAAGATGATGTACTATATTTACAATAATATTTATTTGTTTCCAATCAAATTTCTACTGAAATCCCAATTTTTTTAGGGGTGACTGTCCAAATCTGACAGATTTAGCCACACAATTGACCCACCTGACGGGTTTTCTAAGCAACAATGTAGAAACGGGGCTTCGCCCAGTAGGTGTAGCGGTTGACTTCAGGAACAAGAGGTAGCTGCAAATTCACTCTGATGTCTGTGCCTTAGTGGGTGTGTAATAGTTTCATATTTTCCAATTGGCGATTCGTGCTTGAACTGCTTGCATTTGCACTACTGGACACACAAGTGCACCGTGTCCCCTAGTCGAAGTGGATAGTGCTGCAGCCTCCTCACAAAAAATGTTTTTCCTTCAACATAAATTTACATGCAGCTGTTCTGATTTCTTGCACATAAAATATCAACATTTTTCACAGCCCTCCTGCAATATGCTCACATATTGATTTTTGTTGCTTTGAATCAGCTTTTCTATGGCTGTGTCAGATTTTGTTCAGTGTGAATGGTCAATGAACGCACCGCAAGAATACCGACGAATACCAGTAGGTACTTGCTATTCTTTTACTTCAAGATAAGTCAAAAAACACACACACACAAGAGATGTCTTCATATTTTTATTGAAAGCAAGCACAGTAATCTTGCACGACTTCCACTCTTCCACAAAATATGCGCCCGCTGCATTGCATAGAGCATGAGTTCTCAATGCGGTTGACCGGTGGACCACCTAGCTATTGTTGGTCACCCGCATGACATCAAACTACTATGATGCCCCTACTTACGAACACCTCTTGTTACGAAAAATTCAGCTTCTGAAACGCCTCAGTGGAAAAATATTCTCTCTAGTAGCTAGAGAAAATTCATGATATCGACATTGTTGACATATGATATGAGACACGAGACACCAGCGCGCGTGCCAACATGACAGTAATGTCTACTGTGATGTCTACCATATCTGTTACAGTTTGTGATGCACTAATGTAATATTTTGAATTGCCAGTTGCCTACAAATGAGAAATGCAACAACTAATGTTTGCATTGATGTTTACTGTGGTCTTCCACTTTTCATTTTTCCTCGTTTCATCCACACTTCTCACCAACAATTTACACAATAGTACTCACAAACACAAACTGTACATTTGCTCCTGCTAAAATTATACATATTTTCATAAAAACACATATGTAACATACCACTTTGGGCTGTCGTGTCTAACATTAGCGTTGTCAGCATGTCGTTTGCACTTTAGCAATGACGTCACACAAGAAGCACTTTGCATAACCCTAAACTAAACTTAAGTACACTGACATTAAAAAAAACAAAACATATATATATATATATATATATATATATATATATATATATATATATATATATATATATATATATATATATATATATAGATAGATGTATAATTGATTATTATGCTGTAATGTAATTCTATTATGTATTTCTTACTCTTTTTGAGGACTTTTTATAATTAATGTTCATTTAAATGGTTTAGGGTTTTAGGCTTCTAGGGGGCTTGGAACAGATGCATGTACAAAGCGGCTCTAATGTAGTGGGGAGTATATACAGGTGAAATAAAATGTAGACATTTGATGATGATTCACCATCAAACGGTATAGAATTTTGGGATCGGTGCTCTTGCTGCCTGACAACTCCTTAAAGTGTAAAGAGAAAACTATGAGAATTCCTCCTCTGAGATCAGTAAAGTGAAATAAATAGATTGATACTGCTGTGTTTACTACAACTCATAAATCTCTGCAAAGCACTTAAAATATGTACTATGTGCTGCAGCAGCAGACTACCAAACGACTCATGTAAAGTATCACCCAGTGACTCACTATAACCTTAGTGCTTTGTGGCAGTTTATTATAAACAGAGGTTGAATTTAACTAATTTGACCTTACACTAAAAGAAAAAGAAAGCAATGCATGTTTCTTTTGTAAGGTGTAAGTGCAAATGTAAATATATGTTTTTTGCTTGCTTGAAACACAAAAATACAATGACCTTACATGTTAAACGCCAATGATCTAAAAACCCCAAGAAAACTCTCACAGGAACACAAATAAGAAAATGTGTCCGTAAATGTGTTGTTATTATTTGTTATTATTTGTTATTATTTATATTCGATGAATCGATGCAATTCTTTTTTTTGCTGTTCTTCTCTTCCCCTTGAAACAGCTTTGGCAAATAACATTTCCTTACCAGAACAATTTTTAAGATATATCGAGAAAAAACTAGTTTGGAGATTGGAAAGTTGAGAAATGTCATGTATTATTAATCCTTCTAGATGGGGGTGGGAGGTGCTGACACTCTCACATGCATGCCAATACAAGCCCACGCACACATTTAATGTTGAAAAACGACATTATTTATTAATGTGAGTGCGTATTTCAGAAAGCAATGACATGGTCTAAACATAGAGAGTGTTTTAAAGGCTCATTCCATTATATAACTTCTGCAAGGTTACATATCTGAAAACAATATAAAGTATATGAATAAAGATGTTTCCTTTTTCATTTCTTTGAAAGGCTGAGTCAATGCCTTTAGAGACGATATGTGTTTTTAAATGTTTTAATATGATAGCACAGTTAATGGCTGTAGTTTGCAGAGTTCAATGTGGTAAAATAATCGCTGAATTAATAAAAAAAATGTGTGTGTGTGTGTGTATATATATATATATATATATATATATATATATATATATATATATATATATATATATATATATATATATATATATATATATATATATATATAATATACACCATTAAATTACTCACAAAATGCTAAACTGTTAACATTTTTCTGCAATCTTTCTTTGCTTTCTAAATGTTTTTTCTCAGTTCAAACTTTCTAACTTTAAATCGCTCAATTAATTCCTACTGATGCTAAAATATCCAATTATGAAAAGCTAATAAATTTCCTAATGAAAAAAAAAGATAATATTGTTTTTCTTCTCTAGTTTTTGAATTATTTGACAAATTTTAACCTTTCCAACAATAAACACTTGTGCTGAAAGTACCTTACAATGAAGGAAGGTCCCAAAATGAAGAAAACTACCAAAAGTACAAACTTTCCCATAACGAGGTCATCTTTAAAAAATAGTTAACGGGTGACTTTAAACATTAGAATGGTACAGTGAACAATCTGAACCATGTAAAGTAATACAAGTTGAAGGTACGCCATTAAATACAGTATAGTTAAAACTGTTTTAGGAGTGTCACCAGATGTACAGCAGCGCACGGATCTGTTCGTTGTAAGCAAGATGTAATTAGCAATAAAAAACACAAGGGTGCCAGCAATATCAGAATTCTCGGTGGTAGTTTATTGCTCGTAAATTCACGTGCGAGCGTCCGGGTATGTGTACAGTGAATGGTAGGAGGGTCAAAGATAAGGAGGGAGGGCTTTTGCAAGGAGAAATGGAGAAAAAAAAAAATCTCTCCTCCCTGTGACGTGTGCACTGGTCCAGTCCCGGGCTCGTGCCATCCTCTCGTCCCGTTCCAACAGAAAGCTCTCCACTTGCTCCATTTCCGCCGAAGCGCACGGTGCACCGCGTTCGCGCTGCCAGCCTTGTCCCACATCCAGCCAGCGATCGGGAGGAGTGGATAGTGAACAAAAGCAAGAGTAAGGAAAGAGGAAAGAGCAGGAAAGACGTAGACATACAAAGGAAAGAAGAAGAGGTGTCCACCGTGAAGATGCTGACTGCAGCCGGCGTGTTGGCTGTGGTCGCTCTGGGATTGAGCGCGGCTCACTCCAAAGGTAGGAAATACTATCACCGCTACTAAGGTGTTGTGCTGCATGTGAAGGACAACGTCACTGGACTGCGTGGTTGAATGCTAACTCGATGGAACGTACAGTACGTTGATACAGAGATGACCTTCTGATGCAGATAACTCATAATTGCTGATGTTTGCTCTTCCCTGGTTTTTCTCACTGCTCCTCTAAATTGCGCTTTTTTTTTCTTTCCATAAATTGCACCCAATATTGTATACATCTGTACGATTGAATGCCGTTTAACAAATTTATTTTTAAATTATTATTATTATTATTATCATTTCTGGAGCACACTGTTTTTAATCAAAAATATGAGTTTGAATATTAACATCAGTGCAAAACTACGCCCGCACTACACTGATAACCACATTTAAATAATCACATCCAACGCTGAGCATTGTCAGCTTTGCAACATTGTAAATACAACTCTTCAACTTACGCGGGTGACTGTTGCGAGTTCATGGTATTTCATAAGTACTTAAGGGGATGGTTTTGATTTAATAAGATCAGGACAGTAGTTAGCTTAAGTCTTCTTCATAGCCCATTTATTGGATCTGGGGTTGCTTTTGTTTTGTAGTGAAGCATTAATGTATACATTGAATTTCTTCGTGCATTTCAAGTGGTTTTAAATAGTCTATTTATTCATTATTCATACTATTGTATACATTAGCTGTATGTAATCCCTACTATTTAATATTCATCTTAGTTAATCGCCCAGAAGTATAATTTAACATATGATCCAATTTCAATTTCTCAAGTAGGCAAATGTGTTCTTATGAGATGATGGAAAAAAAAAAAATAAAAAGACTAATTATGATCATTTCTGAACAGGTTGGATTTTGCTTTGTGGTTGAATGAGCAGTTACAGAAAAATAGAAGCAAAGATGCTTGGATTGTATTTCTATAATATTTGTGGCCTAAAATAACATCACAATAAGTCAAGCAATTATGTTTCTTGTACATGAATTCAGATTGTCTTTGGTTTACTTTTAATTAAGTCAGCATATGTATTATGTACACTGTACATAAATGAAGCATTGACAGGATTTATCAACTCCCTAATTCAATACACAGCTGTAATTAACTCATTAGAATTTCAAAACACCCAAAGCCACAGCTATGTGATAACGACAGCCAGATGTCATAAATATGTGCCATGCTGTTGGCAGTCTCGCTTCATCGCTGAGCTAATTTTAGGTCTACCAGTGTCCCCGATGCAGCATGTCTGCTCAATTCTCTCATGAGTTTGGCAATGTGCCGTGGGTAAATGTGGCAACAGGTTCTTGCTAATCAACTCCCTGCAGACCGAGCTTGGCTTTGGCTCAGGAGAATAACAAGGTGACACCTGTCAATTTGGTCTGGCTGTCCCAAGACAATACGAGTGTGTAAAGGTGTCACCCTTGGTGTTTTGTCACACAGGTAAGAACCTCACTGTTGGTGCTGGTCCAGTTGCAATAAAAACACATGGAAACCTTGACCCGGCCTCCGCTTTAAGCTTTAACCTTGAACAAGCAACTTCGGCGTGATGTGTGTGTCCACTATCTTTCGAATTACTATACGGGTGCCTTTGTCAGGGATTAAACGACCTTGCATGTCGGAGGGGAAAATTACTGATCACTGTTGACGCATTTTGTATTGAGACATTCATTCCATAAAGAGAAAATAAACTACTTTAAGAATAAAAGCCATAGGCTTCACATTAGTGCTCATCGGATACAGGGTGTTCCAGAGGTCTTGGGCACATTTCAAGCCCTAATATCTACTCAACTATGAACGCTGGTAAAATGAAATCGGTACCATTTCACAGCTACATTCATTACGTTGTTTTTTTTTTAAGTTAATGATTTTTTCATAATGGAAGCTGTTGTAATCATCAATAACACAAAGCTTGAGCACATTTGGCATGAATTAGACTGTCGGCTTGATGTGGGACCAACTGTGCTCACGCTGAGCATCCTGGAGCATTCCATGTAAAACTGGAGATGAAATGCTTTCACAATATGTCAGGCATGTTTTTATATCCAAAATAGATTTGAAGATATTCAATGTCAAAATCTGCCCAAGACTCCTGGAACATCCTGTGTATTTAAAATATGAACACCACAAAAAAAAAAAAAAAAAAAAAAAAAGCGAAAAGGTGAAAATAACAACTCCAAAGGTTTCAAAATTGTGCTGCTTATTTTGACAGACTATAAAACCCCAGGCCATATCTCGGCTTCTTTCTTTTTTAACATGCTCTATGTACACATTATGGACAATTGCTGATTTGCGTTTTGGTGTCTAGTTTTTTTGGTTGAAACCATTTGTGTAAAATGTATTTAACTCAACCTTTTTCTATTTTCAATTCTGTGTTAATACTTTTCAGTATGCAGTATCGCAATTTCCCTCTGGCATCAACAAAATAATCAGATTTAACCCTTGGGCTGAGGTGAGAAGTAAAAAATACAACCCGATAATAGATTAAATAATAAAACAAAGCACTGGCCAAAGTGTTGCATTGAATTCACTCAATTATAAGTGGTTAATGAGCCCACATCATGGTATTTTAAACTTTCCACTGTTAAATATATTCATATTGATGATGGGATCTTACCTTTACAAGGGATCTTACAATGGAATTCATTGCATTTTGTTATATTAGAGGCTGAATTTCTAACCAGGAATTGACAAGCCTTGTTCACATCTCACCATGTGGCTGCCACGTCCCCTTCATGACCTTGATGTCAAGCTGAAAACGTAGTAATGGGAGTCAGAGGCGAAGTAAATGAGGAACTCAAAAACAGGCATTTTACTGACATTGAAATGAACTGGAATTGCCATCAAAGCAAAAGATGTGTCAAGAGAGCACACACACAGTAACACCTATTCCTTTCAAATTGGTAGTCCTGAGAATCCACTAATCATAATAACAGTTCCAGGTGAATTATTTACTAAAATGTTGATTGTATTGCCAGGTGCTCCAAAACACACAACTTTGCCTCTTCGACATTGTCTACAGTCAAACATTGTGACCAATAAATGAAAAGTGGCTGTTTACTTGGCCTATTCTGTGCGAAATGTCTCCTCCCCAACCTCGAAATGAAGCCGAACATAAAAAACGCGAACGTCTCCATGGATAAAGTTGCCTTTCACAAGAAAAGTTTTATCTGCTCGGGTATGGCCGTGTTGTGCCGATAACTCAAAATAAGCAAGGGTTTTTTAAAAAAATGCACCAAATACAGAAAATAACACTTTAGCGGTGTTTAGGCTGAGAAATTGACATTGTAACATGGTAAAAAAAAAAGTTGAAATTCCATGATACGGGCCCTTTAAATAGTTTCAAGTTGTGGCGTGAAATAAAAGCATCTGAATGTAGACACATTGTTAGAATATATGTCTACTTTACGAAATCTATCTTGATCCTGGTTATTTTTTTGTGTATAATTGTCTATGTCTGTGTCAGCGTTAGCAATAAGAGCGATTGGCGACAAAGAAAACAACCTGAGTCAAAAGTTTAGGTGGGAGAGGGGCATTGGCTTTTAGACCAACCCATTCTGAAGAGAGCGTATCTCTTTTGGCTTGTGTTTCTTTTTCAAGCAGGAAGTAGTTTACAAACTTAAAAAAGGAATCCAACTGCATATGAGAAACTCCACTTCCACCGGGGATATTCCAGTATCTTACAGAAGTGATCTGAATATATGTGGGTTTTATGTGTTTACATTAGATAACGCTTACATTTCCTGTTAGCCTGACAAATAGTGTAAATCCAACACCATTTTTATTGGTGTCGTTTTACATGATCATCTGTACAGGTACTGTAGCTAATACTGAGTTACTGTAATTACAACCAAAGTACTTTTCTTATGTCATACATGGGGAAGGATCCTCAGTTGTAGCGCAAGCATGCAATGCCGTTTTCCAGATATCGCTGAAGACCGCTGTCATTTTCGGCTTAGCCGCTGTTTGGTTCCGGGAAAGCGTGGACGTGCAGCCTCTTTTAACCACCGTCACCCTGGAGTCATCCTTTTAAAGTCGGCACATGTATCTAAACGTGTGTGTATCCACTTAGTATATGCTTCGTAGTTGTCAGGAATGAGGGCTTAAAGAGCTCACACGCTGCGCTGTGCGAGCGAGTGTGTTTAGGTGTGTTTGGCCAAGCACATGCGGGAGAGTGACAGATTGCAGCCAACATGTTGACAGCCACCAAGTATGCAGAAAAGATGTTAGTATAAACTAAAATATCGCCCCGCAGATACATTGAGCGGCTCCAGCGCTTTTACCAAGACAGACCGTGTTGCTGCTCAACAGGGAGAATCATCAGGCAGCCAAGCAGAAAAAGCTGCCGAATTTCTGCCAGTGCTGCCTGGAGCCATGCTTTTGTATAATTCCCAGCAATATAAACTCTGAATTTAGATAGCTCATTATCGACACAGTGTATTTTAATTCAGCTTCCCACTGCTTCTCTTTGTTGATGGGACATTTTTGCAGCTTCATTATGTCCAGATAAATACATGGCAGATTTCCACTGTCGGTTCCACATGTAAGAAACAACAACAAGGTTTAAACAAGCTTTAGGTCTCTACTCTATAATGGTGTCTAGAGATATCCAATTTAATTGACACCGATTCCATAATTCAGACATTTAATACGGAGCTTCTGTATGCGTGTGCATGCATGTGACTGTGTTGTGTTTATGCAACGTGGAAAAAAAAATGGGTAGGAAGAAAAAGCAAGGCACATTCATCTTTGCTTATTGGGGAGAGAACGCGCATTACGGGGCATGCTATAAATCCTCCACCAAGTCTTTGAAACAAGATGTGGGCCAAATCCGAGATGGGCCATTGCAGTCGGACGGGCGAGGCTCAGCAACATGGAGGAACATCACAGATATTGAATAATGCTGCTTTGCTGTGCCTTTTCATGCTGCAGCCACTTTCATTTGGCGTTGCTTTGATGCTAGAAGGCCGCAGCACATAATGATTGTTCAGATTTAATGTGGTGTTGGAGTGTATACGCTATAGTTGCATCTTCCATTTTTTCGCCATCAATGTTCATCACTCGGTCAATGTGAGAGTGAATGAGTGTCTTTTTCCTCTATCTGACTGAGCTGAACCCTAACCCTAACCTATCCAGGCTCTAGCAAGCCTGAGGTCGTCTGATATAGGCTTAGCTCCCTCTCACTCTTAACATGCAAGGCAGTAAAGAAAGCAGATGAACGTCTTTATTTCCTCGATTGTCCTGTATACACCAATGATAAATACAATCGAATACGAAGCTCTGCTGTTGCCTGATCCATAAATCAATATAATAGTTCCTTAGTTCTCCTCTTCGCCTCGGGTGAGGCAAAGGGCAGAGATGGTTGCTGCGGCTTCTATCTCTGTTTCTGCAACCAATTGGGGATTAAGGCGATTGGGTGGTTGGCCCAATACGTCCGAGGCCCGGTCACCAGTGCCACAGTGGGGCACCATCTGGAAGCGTACGGCACCTGGTATTCCCAGTGCCATCCAAGTACTAACCAGGACCGACCCCGCTAAGATTCTGAGATCCGAGCGTTCTCACGATAGTATGACCGTAAGCTTCCCTCTTTTAATACCCTATGCCATTGTAAATTAATAACTAATGAAATAAACACACTCACACATCCGGGAGTGCCGCCGGGGATTCAAGGCGTGGAATGGCATGATCTGGGCAAGTCCACTTTAATGTCACAAAACGAAAACATTGTTTTATTTTCTTTCGCCTTACAGTCATAATCTCTCCATTCCACAAAGCACATTTAAGAACATAATAAAAGAAAACATTTAGAATCGCATTCGGTCAATGCAATTTCGACAAGCAGCAATTAAGTCAAATGAATTTGCTAAATGTTATGTCCTTCCGTTTGCAATGATTATTGCTTGGAGGTAAAAGCTGCTTGTATTAATCTTGACGTTCTTGTGTTTATGGAGCGAAAACTGTTGGCAAACTTGAGTGAGGGCTGTGAAGCCTACAAGTGTGACCAAGAAAACATCTAAACAAGTCTCTGGATTATGGCAAGGCTCTTAATTATTATAAATTTTTGAAAATTGTCATCGTTGCTCTGGAAGCTGTCACTTGAATGCTTTGAAATGCTTTAAAATCAAGGCTCCGGTATTCTAAAATGACTCTCGCCTTGGATGAATCGACAAATAATACCTTTTCCAATTTCGTGTTTAATGGTACTTTATCTTTTCTTTCATCCCAAACCCTATCTTTCCTCTTCCGCCATATATACTGCACATGCATTCAGATGTTCAAATGCGCCACTGAAACAAATTATACACAAAGAAAAATATCGCAAGTGCACCACTAAGTAGTAGAGATATATTTTCAGTTGAGTGAATAAAAAGGGTTAGTTTAATTCACTATGGGTCCTTCACAGCTACAACACAGTTGACATTACTGCAGATTTATGTGTAGTTGTTCCCTTTCGTAGTTCTTGTTCCATCAACCAAAATGTACTTAATTTCGCTGACTGATTAAAATTAATGTTTAGTATTACGTGTATTTTTGCTTTTTAAATGTGTTTTACATAACAAAATTGCTTCCTGATAAGAGTAATCTGGGATACATTTCCGCTGCAAGGTGGTCACTTTTTCAGTTAGCCAATGGGTGCAGAACAAATTTGCATTATTTCTCTGATTGGCTTTTGGTCAGGAAATGCAAGACAGAAGTTTTTTTTAATTCCTGTTTTTTTTTTTCGTAAATTCAACCTCAGCAATACTTTTATGAGCAGTTGTGAGAACCCACACTAACACTTAACACCGACATTTAAGTATAACTTAAAATATGATAATACCATTCAGTGGAAATGATTGCTAATTGACGTACCGACAGACCAACTGACATTTTTATGTAATTACATAAAAAAAAATGCAAGTCTGCCACCTCTGATTATCCTGTGACTGGAGGGAAATTCAGAATTTCAATTTTGACGACTTGCTGTAAGTGGTTAGTATGCCTGAATTTTTTTTTTCATCTAAAAACACCACCGTTTTCTTTTGTTCACTGCAGAGATTTTCTTTTCTTTCTTTGCCTTCTTTTGTTGTTTTAAATGTCAAAGCAGGGTGCTGCGTAACAAAGCAACAATGTGTGAAAGCACATTGTTCAGTACCTAAGAGTCCTCTGCGCACTGCACAACAAGCGTGTGTTTCCTCATCATATTTTCCTTTTGTCCATTCTTGGCTGCAGCTATTCATTCTGACAGCCAAGACTAATTGATTTGCCCCACAAATTGGAAAAGAAGTAGCAAGAGACCCACACTTAATACTGGACTCTATGGTGCAGATTTTAAAAAGTAAAACGACCGTTGGGATGCATCAATTGTACCGTAAACGACATATCAGCTGTGTTTCCTTTTTTAAAACACAAATAACATGTCACTGATTACTGATACAAATTAAGATGTGGAGCTGATATGTTTTTGCATATGTTTTCAAATGAAAAGACAACATTCATTATGTATAGCTGACGTTGTTCATACAGTAAATGCGATTGATCACAGTAGGCAACCTGATCCGCATTTCTAAACTTGCAACACATTTTGATGGAAAGAACATTTTCAGTTGCAGATTTGTTTGACTTCAGTTAATCATCATGATAGCATGTTTTATCATAATTGTGTAAAAAGATGCAAAAATGTATTTCGTTTTCATCATCCGTTTACAGACCTTTGCAGGATGCTGCTTTGTTAACGTTACAGTGTGGTCTCGAAGCCAATAAGCTTCTCTTTTTTCTTTTGCTGTTTTGGTTTTCAGCCAGACATTTTCATTTTGGAACATTCCTGATAAAAAGTATTATACTAGAGAAATTATTTTTCTTAAATTAAAAAAATATCTTGGTATTATAGAACCCCTACTTTGAAATTAGGGTAAAAATATTAAGTGAATACTGTCAGCCGCACGGTAGGTCTGAATGCATCATTGTAGGATGTATGCATACATGCATTATGCCATTTGATGAAACCATATTAACATTACATTAAGTGCCACATCATTGTCTCATCTTACAGTCATTTCTAGCAGATATACTCATAGCTCATTAGGACTCAATGGTTTGTAAAAGACTGAGTATTGTCTTTCCATTCTTAAGGCCTACAGTGGGTTTACAGTAGATCATTCTTTCCTGAATATCAGATTTTATGCTACCACCACTATTTGATCTTCATTTGCAGTCAACACACACAGCCCAACAAAAACCATTAAGGCCGTGTATTTGCTAATGTTTCGCAAGGTTGATGATTATCCACAGGTACTGGCAGCCTGCGCAAACATATTCATCAAGTGTTCATTGTTGCACATTCCCACATAGTGTGAGCTTCTACACAGACAAGCTGATGCACACATGAACACGTACACATACACACATGTGACCCTATCGTAGATATTCCTCGTTAAATGCGCCATACTTTGTAAATCTTCATTCAACAAATCCGTCACATGGAATTATCTTTTGCCATGACATATTGTACGACAAGCTGAAGTGGGCCGGGCAGAGCTGGCAATTTTATGCAGATCATCACAAGTATTTGAGCAATGACACATGCTCACACAAACATACAGTATTTTACATAGGACGTGAAAGAACATAAATTATCCGTACAAGGTTGCTCAGCAGTTAAAGTTGTGCCTGCATCAGACCACTTATGCGTTAAATGATAAAAATGTTACTTAGTCATGATGTCTGTGTATCTTATCAGTGTCTGTCCCCTTGGCAGTCATCCAGCAAGTAAGCAGTTGATGGTAGCGGATTTAAATATTGATTTTACACATTTGGAAATTCCAAATGAACAAGATAGATGGTGAAATGTTAAGTCCTCTCGCTTCCTTGGCAATGTACAGAATATTTCTTTTTAAATAATCACACTGCAGTAAGAACGTATGTGTGTGAATAAAAGCAAAAAGGCAAAGTGGAACACTATCCTTGGTGCTGAAATAAATCAGAAAACAGCAATGGAGCAATTCATTGTTCAAACACGGAATGACTTATGTCCCATTATCTTATGCCTGAGTGTGTATATACAGCCATGTGCAAAATGATCGGAGGGGTGCAGATGAGTGAGGAAACACTCAGGGATGTGACAGGCTGTCACAGATATGTTCAGCTCCAGCAGTGATTGATGAGTGACAGATGGGTGGGCATAAATGGTGCGGGAACATGTAGCGTTTCAATGATAAAATGCACTTATCTCCAACAAAATGACACCTGTTGGTCATTTTTCTGAATGATAGGGTGCTCTCTTTACATCCATGCGAATAGCCATCAGAAGGTCAGTGAGAGAAATATGACAATGACAAGATTTTTTTTTAATACCGTGAATTCTGTTTTTTTTTTTTTTTTTTTTTTTTATAGAACGACTCCTGTTTGGTGAATAAAATCACAGACTGGCGCTATTATTCAATACACATAAATCCACATAGCAACCTTCTATCCTTAAATATATGAAAGAATGTACATATATAAAAGTATATACATGAAATTTATTGAGAAGTCCATCCTGCAGACCTGTGATTCAATACAAAGCAAATCCTCATTTTTTTACAAGCAGTGATTAAGTGAGCAATGCAAGGAAGTTATGAAAAGAATTGTCCTGGATATGCTACTTTATACAAAGTCACAGTTTGTCGTCATCATAAAATACATAGCACAACATAAATTAAGCATAAATGTTTTAAAACTTTAAGCGCCAAAGGGGCAAAATTGTACCAAGCAACATTTACACAGCATGCCTTTAACTATTACAAGCTCCAACCTTTTCAAATAATGATATAAATTTGTGTTGAAAGAAACCCTCAAAGGGTTAAATATGATATTCAACTACTAATAACACAAACACAAATGTTAAGAATTAATGTCCTGATCATTTCATTGACTGCATCACACAATGTATTTTCTTGGGTTTCTTTTGTTTGTTTTCTTTATATTTATTGTTGAGCCCTGCCTTTCAAAGGGAATAGGTACCAGCGTGGATTTTTGCAATCATTTACAGTATAACTTGTCATTGATTCAGTTACAGTGCCTTTGTAGCAGCTACAGAGAAACAAGCAGGAGACACTCTGTTAGTGCACTTTAAGTGTATGTGTGCGTGTGTGTATGCATATGAACATGTCTTGGGTCTAGGTTGTTTTGGTTTTAACAGTATGCAAAAGTATGCTCATTACTTTTTCCGTGCAGGGAAAAGAAACCAAATGTTATGGGTGCCAAATACATGCATAAATCTTCAAATTACAGCCTGCTGTATTTTGAGAATGCATGACCCCACACAATTGTAGGAGTGCTGGTGTAAATGTTGGACCTTTGAGGTCTCTTCTATTCTCCTGGTGGTGTATTTGTTGCTAATCCTATGTTGTAAGTCTCTTGTTCTTTCCGTATTCCCGCTCTGCAAATGCATCTCTGGAGCACCCCCCCCCCCCCCCCCCCCCCCTTCACCCCCCAAAGAGGATCTGGGTCACCGTGTACCTGCTCCTCCCACTACTTTGCATCCATTCACTCCCTCCATTCACCCTTTACTCTGTCATACCATCATCTGTTATTTATTTTTCTGTCTGTGTCAATGAAATAAATTGGAATCTCCTCCATCAGCATCCTTTTCCACTCTCCCACTTGGTTTCTGGGTGAAGCATTAGCAAGGAGGTAATTATAGAGGAAGACTTACCCAGGTCTTATCACCATTCCGCACTTCCCTTAGGAGTTGTCTTATGATTCATCTTTCACTCTCAATTTCAGGCTTTCCCTGAGAATTCACTGATATTCTTCATTTGGATAGTTCTGTACTGAGAGTGCTTAAAAGCTTGTCTTTTCTTTTTTTTTTAATCTGACTCTTGGCTTCATCATTCCCAGTATGGAGGCTCACTTTGATTTGAAAGGAAGTGTTAAGGCTAAAATTAAATGAACGAACCAAACATAGTTCTCTTGTTTGTAAATGCCCAACATTCAAACATACAAACACATTCTTGCGTTTTACATTATTAATCATAAAAAAACTGAAAACTCTTACATCTGGCAAGAATAGCTGAAAGCATTTTCTTGTAAATAAGGTTACACGAGTCCCTCAACCGTGAACACTCGCGTATTAGCGAAGGGTGGAAGCAAATAACGTGGTAATTAAGCTACCATAGAAACCATTTGAAACGGATGGGCACGAGACACAGGGACATACAAGAAACTCTACCAAACCTCCTCTTGCCCTCTAGTATATGAATCTCTTGCCACTTGACGTGTGTATATCAATCTTTAAGAAGAAGTACAGCTTTCTTGTTAAATAATGCATCCCTACTTGGTTCACTATGGTCATACATGTCTCACCTAATTGTCTGTTTTAGTCGTAGTCACCTTTAAAATGTACGATACTGTGGAGTTTTTGGCATATTTGGTTTGTGCCGTGAGTGTTAGAGCCAGCTAGCCCCCGGAAACTTCCCTCCGCCCCCAGCCCCCAGGTTCTCATTATGGGGAGCGTAGATGGCTGAGCTGAGCTCAACATCTGTCTCAGAGAATGTCGGGGCCGCACACCAAACACCCTAAGAGGAAAAGTTACTTTTTGCTGCATAATAAGTCACAAAGCTGATGTATTTTTAAAGCGCAAATTCCTCCGTGTTAGGGGTGTGAGGGTTTTGGTCTCAAAATAAAAATTTGGATGTCAAGATTCGGTGTTAGTCCGCTAGATGACGAATACATGAGTCAACTGCAGTATCTGCTTTCCAAGCCAGGTGGCAGTCATGGGCCAAAATCAACTCGCCAATCAGCAATAAACAAAAAATACGAAGAAGAAGAATTTCATCACAGTGACTTCAGAACACAGACAAATGTTTGATGACCCACCATCAGCGAGATCTCCATGAATTGTTTTTCAGTTCTTTCAGGAGGCGTAGGCTAAGGAGAAGAAGTAAAGACAAAAATGGAGCTGCCGAAACTTGCTAGGCAAGTCTTGTTAGGCTGAGAAAATGCTAATTTCTCAAACTGACCTATCGTCCTTTCCTCTAATGCCAGTTCTATATTACACAAAAAGGGTGATCTGAACATATATCTGGCGGAATGTCGCTTATTTTCGGGACAATTTCGTTTAATAAATCACAGAAACTTGGCTAAATGCTCAGATTCCTCTCGCTCAAAGTAACAGTTGTTGAAGCACAAACACAAGTTTCATTGCCTAATTAACATGTGCCATAATGCTTAGAGCCCCCCGCCCCCCTTTAAAAAAAAAAAAAAACACGTTACTGCACGCTAAGAGGATAAATGGTTCTCTGCCGTACTGGATGGTTGAATGGGCTTTTGAAAGGGCCATTGAAAGCTATCTTTGACGATGTAGACAAGCTTTTTTTTTTAACTTCCATAAAATATAGCTTGACTACCTTTTAGCAGTCCTCTGCATCATATTCCAAGTTATCTCGGGTAGGTCTAAAAGTTCTAAATGACACTATGTTGAACACACTGTTACTTGCAATAATTTCTGCTAAAAGTAAATAAAAATAAATGGTGAATCATGCTTTTTGAGCTATTTGTTCTTTTTCCTATCATACCTACCTCGTGTCAAACTGTGAACCCAAAACGGAGGTATGCTCCAAACTGTAACTTTTATGAACACCTACGCTGAGGGTAGCCAATTCCAGTCCAGGTATATTGGTTGAAAGTGGACCAGACTTGGCTACTCCTGCGTTCCATCCATAATCCATGATTCAATGTGTTAAAAAAATTACAATTTTGTCATCTGTATGCATTTTGACCCATTTTTATTGCCCATTTCCTTGTGCTGTGAACAATCTGTATCTGAATATTTGGTAGGGTATATGTTGTTCATTGGCTACCAGAGCTATGCATCAAACACGTTTTTATTTAAGACCACACCAACAGTTTGAAATCAGAGGCGCACAAATTCCACAGAAGTGGCAATTACTGTTTTTTAATCTCTATAATGACAAGGCAGGCCGTAGATTTTCTTTTGTCTTTTTCACAGGAATACTCTTTTATGTATTTCTTGTTTTATCTTAGCTAGGGAAGACTCTTACGGCATTATTTCAGTACATAAATGTCTATATTTATGGAAGCCTTTAAAGAGCAAAAACGTGACGTTTTTATTGTGGTATAGCTTCTTAGTTGTATGAGAGAGAGATGAGAGGTACTTTGAAGACCCTTTAGAGCTGAACCTTTTATTGCTTAGTGAAATTAGTGATGTTTTTGTTCCTGTAATGATTCTTCTGGGCTGCCTGTTGAACGCAATGTATTGTAACATGGGGCTGGCTCAAGATGTCTATACTGTATGTGATATACGGTGGAAATCTTCTCATGCTTATGTATTCTCTGTACATTTACATGCAAAATGTACTCGGGTTTACCCTTGGTCTAAGGCCACCCCTCTGGCAAGTTGTGTGACAATTTGCATTTTATTTTATTTTTGTAAGACCACATTTTGTATCATGTAAACTTACTGTTTTAGTTGGAATGGCTGCTGGGTTAATATAATAATGAGCAAGCCTGTGGTGTCCATATTTTATTTCAACATTAATGCATTATTCTAACTGATCATAATAAAACAGTTAATCAATGACATTTGGAAAAGTAAGCATATTCTGCATCAGCGCAAGGTCTTTCAATCTGATGACTGCACAGTCATGTATGATAATCACTTATGGGTTTTGATTATTTTGTTTTCTTGTCAAATTCCACTCAATTTCATCACACATTGGTGGGAAATAATGGGATTGACTATTTTATGTGCCTTTGTTTTTATATGCATTAAATATCTTTTTTTTCTTTTTCAAAAGTAAACTTTATAATCCCCTTTTCAACATCACACACTTTGCCGGGGGACATATACCCGTCACCCTATCAGACTCTTACTACAGCACATCCACAAATGCACCATTTAAATATCAATGATCTCTCCTTTTTTATGGAGTCCCACAGATGCTCAAAGTCATAGATTGTGTCATGCTGTTATTTGACATTTTCCCGCTGAGATTTTGAAGCATTCAAAACATAGGAAATGGTTATTGGTTTCTATGTTTTACTTATGGGTCTGTGTCAAACGTGGGCTTTTGTGTAGCAAAGTGGTTTTGAGTCATTTTGTGTGTCCATTGATTTGAATAGTCAAAATGTTGTTCTCTTTTGTCAAACAACAAGCAGGAGCGGATTTTGGCACATACAGTACAATATCTACAAGTAGGACTAGATACGTTTTATACTTCTTCCTACTTCCTTTTGAATATATATAGCAAATTTCATTCAAGTGCACATATACTGACAATTTCTGTATTTGCTTCTTCTTTGTGTTTTGTGCTTTTTATATATATGTTCAGTAAAAAACAGTCAATCAATCTAATTAATTGTCTGTGGGAAGCTGCTTCTGTGTGAATCACACACAAACAGATAAATTCAACTCCAGTTGGTTCTGTGTGAGAGACACTGTGTGATGAATTCCGACTCCACTGCTACATGCCTGATGAGTCAATTTTCCAGAAACTATGAAAGAGCCTATTGGAACTCCTTATGGCTGTACTGGTTCTCACTTCGCTCTCTTTTTGCCTCCCCTGAGTCAGTTGCCTTAGTCTGTGGTGTATTTGCCATGCCACAGCCTGAGATTTATTGTGGTGCTCCACAGTGTGGTATTGGTGCTTTCATAACTGCACGCTCTTTGGAAGCAATGTTTATGAATTGACATTGTTATCTTACATTTCTCCCCATTTCCAGCACCTTGGAATATCAGCTTTTATGCATATGGTTGATGAAAAAAGATGGCAATCCGCGACTGTTTCAAGAGGGCATAAGAGGAGAAGGTAGAGAATTGCAGAGTTGATGACTGACAGGTTGAAATTGAAGGAAAGCGAGAAAAAAACACAGGGTTAGAGAAAGCTTCTATTGAGCCGCTGCAAATTGGAGAGAGATTTAGCTGAATTACATTTAAAGATGCTATCTGTTGAATTTTCATATAAATAACCACTTTGAATGATGTGCCCCTGGTGTGAATAAACATGAGATACTTTCTCTGCTTTTTCTGTCGATGTACACGTTGATGACATTTTTTGGTTGTGCAGAAAAATACCGGTGAGTTCATTATTTCAAGCATCATCCAAATGTTTCTGAAGTTGTTTCACAAGTGATCATGGACTTATTTTAGCTTCACATCTCATTCTGAATCTATAAACTATAACAATGGATACTGTTAGAAGTGGTGCATTTTGTCGCCCTGTTATCAGGGACCAAGCTCATATGAATTAGTAATTAAGTACTCACCCAATAAGCGTCTCCTTTTTCTCTGAAATAAAAACTCGCACTAAAGACTTCAATTGAGTTTGCCTTAATGTCCAGAGGTTAGCAAATGTACAAAGATCAGGATCCGGGGCCATTTTGCCATTTAAGACTCTACTCTGAACTTCTCAACCCGCCAAGCAGATGAGACAAAATGGCATTGATTTTCTTTCTACCAAGTATCTTATACAATTGTCCAAATTGTTTTTTTCATACCCTCCCCTGCAGCTGCAGTTCATGTGGAAGGAAATATCATCCGTCCAAGGTCTTTTCATTGGCCTTTGTCTCCTCCTTGTCCAGTAACTACCTGACATACAGCCTAAACAAAGTCTAGCTTATCCATAATATTATCCGGGATCAAAATGACGCGTCCTTGCAAAAAAATACATTTTGCTTAAGCGACCTTGTCTTTCTGAATGAAAACACTTCCTATAAATACTGGGCAAAGGTAAGAGTGAACTTTAAACTGTGAAAATTGTGTCTAAAAATTATGTTCAGAGCACATGCTGTTCATTGGTATCCAAAAGCAATATTTGAAGGTTATGCCAAAACAACATTCAATGATAATATTAATCACCAGTTAGGTGACATCAGGCAGTAGGTGAGATCAGTTTTTAAGAATTGATATGACAACACTCATAGAAACTAAAATTTAAGTGAATATTCTTCTAGGGGCAAAAAAAAGGGACATTAAATTAAAAATAAAATACAAAAGTTACACGTAGACCCACTTTTGGAAGTAGATGTGATTGTTTTTGTTTTGTGCATTTTTGAGACCAAGGCAGGCTTTCCCATTGGGAACGCACTTGAATTAGCCTCTTTTCTCAGGTGCCACTCCCTACTGCTGCTGTAAATGAACCTTCGGTAGCAACCGCTGCGTGTTTAGCTTCTCTATTCATTTGTTTTTGTCTGTCCTGTATTCCCATGAGTCTCTGAAGCTGCATGATGAAACATAGAGGTGACTTTGGCAGTGGCATGTAAAAGAGGCAAAGGAATACCGTTGCTATAGATGTATAGTGATGCAAATAGGAAGCCGGAACAGTAAACTGTAAACATAATATTCAACACTTGGCTTATTTATGAAAAATTGATCATGCTTTACAACTGTACTAGAGCTTCTTCCCCACATGTGTGGTTAACCTGTCTTGGAACTCTCACCACGAGCACTGTAAACCGAAACACTTTATTAGTGCAGTAAAGTTAATATGATCTCCACAAAAGCCTTTAGTTACAGACGTGCACTTTCTTTTCTTGTATAATGCAACATTACAGAAGATTCAGGAATTCGCAATAAAACGCCAAGAGTAGGCGGAAGAGAACATTTTATCTGGTAACATTTGGTATTTCACACAATCAACCTTCCAGTGCCATTCTCTGTCCTTTTTTTCTCAACATATTGTATGGATGGGGAAATGTCTACCAAGTTATGTGGGGTGACTGAACTTGGCACTGTAGAATACACGGGAGATTCTTTTAGTGTCAACATCTGCTCCAGAGTTCAACCCCACAGATAGTGCAAGCTATTTACAGTCCCTTCTTCGTCACTGTTGCTAAAACTGTTGAAAAAAAAAAAAGAAATATTTCTTACTTAGTTCCTTTCTCGCTTTCCAAGCAGCACGCTGTGCTTTCTATCTGAGGTGTGAGTATGGTTAACGTGCACAAAAATACAAAATACATCAGGGACATAATGAGAAAGTCACAGAGGGGATTTTATACTGAATCCAATACAGCCACCCATCTATTATTTATCATCCGATGTAATGTATCCTAGGAGTGCAATGTGCCACCAGATCTCGTGAATGACACTGTTTTCCTTCCTTTTTGTTTAATGTTTTATACAGAATAGGGATTAAATTGCAACATTAAACTGTAGAATTAAACACAATTTAGAGCAATTTCCCCTGTTGGACAGCCATATGCTACCAATTTTTAGGAGACTTTTACAACAAAAATTATTCAAAAGTTACTGTAACAAAATGCGCAAACAAAAAGTGGATGCAAATGTAGATGTAACAAAATAAATTCTAACAGAACATAGTGCTCACTGCTATTGATCTGGTCAGCAAGTGATACTTGATATGAAAAAGGAAAACCCCAAATAATTGACATGAAAGGTTTGTAAGTGCCCATAGATACCACAAAATGGTAGCAAAGCACTTAAAATGGAAAAGCCTTTCAAATAACAGAGAGTAGTATTCCATTTGGATTGATTTATTATTTCCTTTGGTTATGTAAAAAGGGGCACAGAATCGTTTGCAAAGTTTCAACACCATGCATCTACATAAAACATGAACCTATTTTACATCAAGGACTGTATAAAATATGTAGACTATTCAACACAAACTACTTCACACCCGGCTCATCAGTAGTATTGTTCAGCATACCTTTAATAAAGTACTTGCACAAACTGATGTGACATCTCACATGAACAGAGGCGTGACTTGACCAAAAATTTGGCCTAGGATTTTGTGAAGTTGAACGCCCTGAGATGTCAACCGGAAGTGTGGGAGAGGGGAGTGTGCAGAGCAACTGCCTGATTGTCTGCATAGGATGCTGACAGCGAATGCCTCAAGATTCAGGATTCTAGAGTTTTATTGTCAAATGCATAGTAATACCACACAATAAAATTCTTATTCCGTTCACTTCCCCAAGCAGACTACATTCCATAAAGCCTAAAGGTAATCATCCACAGGGATAGGAATAACAATATGAGTCTGTCTAGTCACCTTTTGACATTTGTAGACAATAAGTGCAAGAGAAAATTGGCAAATTAGAACAGCAAACTTGACTGGGAACATAGAAGCAAAACTCTGTTTTCTGTTTCACTTTTGACTGTGCAAAGAGCATGGACTGCCAAGAAAAATGACAGACAGATTTTGTTTTGTGGTAACATATTACAAACGCAACAAATACATACAAAAGTTACATTCATGCAGTTCTTGGCGTCGCAGTGGCATCCCACACATTTCTAATCCTCTTTATTTATTTTTTTGCATGGGTTATTACTGGGCAACAACTACGCTTCACCAGCTTTGAGTCAGGGCAGCGCCACATCCAGCATCAAAGCGCCAGGGCCAGCAACCCATGTAGCCCATCATCCGTATGTGTGGAGATGGTTAGCATGAAATCAGTTGCTTGTTTGCACTTCACAGTTGTGTTCAAAGTCCTAAAAATCTACATCAATGGCTGTCCTTGATCATATCTCTTCTGGTTGCAAATGGGGTTTTAGCTGACCATTTTCCTTTCTTGCTCAGTGCAAATCACTCTCTTCTTTTCTCATCGTTTTGTGGGTGCGAGTGCGATTGATACCCTCTCACTCCTGTCATGTTGAACTTTGAACATCTGTATGAATGAAATAGGTATTGATCCGCTTAATGGAAGCCATGATGCCTCAATTGGTGTGGTGATGTCACAGGATAATCACAGACACGTTCAATAGCGGCCGCCTGAAGAAGACACCGATATAATCAATCCGTCACTTTGATGTGACTTTTCTACCATCGACCTGGCCACCTAAAGCGTGGACAATGACCTGAAAAAGATCCAAAATGGAAGAGAAGCTTTGAAAGCTACTTTTAAAGGTGCTTGCTAAAATACAGTGCTCCTCCTTAACAAGCACATTTACGGGTCACGATGGGGCCGGTCCTGTTGACATGAAACACTTACTTCATTTACAGAATGCCATCTTGCCAAATGACAATGATGGTTCCAACCAAAAGAATCAATGTTGTTCCCTTTGGGCAGAGTATCTCTAAAAGCATTTTATACCCTGTTCTACTGGTGCATCTATTAATCTTTTAGCAGCCGAGTGCCAGGCTATATCTTCGCATCGAGAATGTGAGGCTTAGTGGTTTTATGCTTCGTTTTTAGCCACCCATCAAGAGAAGAAAAAAACGACCTCTGAAAACACATCTTTTTCAATCGTACGTTTTTTTACTTCCTGTTTCAGCGATAGAGAACTGATGAGAGAAAGTGGCATTTTTAAAATCAGTGATGCAAATGTGGTACAGGTCAGCGGTTACCAGTCCAACTGCCAGATATCACGCATGACGAAGGTGGTAGCAATAATGAATATGCGCTGTTCACGAACTGCTGATGATTTTGAATTGGGGTTCGAGTTGACATCGCAGAATCATCATTTTCTTACTTGGATTAGAATGAATACGTGACGTAGGTATGTGATAAGCATGCATGTGTTTTTTGGTTTGTGCTCATCTTCGAGCTATACGGCGGCTGGGACTAGTTAGCCAGTTAATGAGCATTAAATGGAAATGCCAAGCAGTATGGTCAATGAAGCCCATCTCGACAGTGGATCAATGCTCCTGTCGCTAGTCCACTGTCGGCCTCTCACTCGCACTGCAAGAAATGAAAAGGGAGTTTGCCCCACGGAGACATCTTCCCAGCTTGCCCGAAAGTCAGCAAGCTAGCAACCATGCAGATGCCTCAGATGCACCAATCGTATGAAAGGGGCTAAAAACTATTATTTCTTTCTGTATTTATGTACACAATAATCAAATTGGAAATTATAACCAATTCTCTTTCTGCTGAATGCCTACTTATGGGGCAAACCTCAGAAATAACATTAGTCCTGTTCATTCTTTATTATATCCATCTGCGTTTTACACACATTATATAAACATATAATTAAAAATAAGATGACAATGATAGACAAAACTAGGGCCTGAAAATACTGTAATGTGTGTATCTTTTCAGTTGTAAACACAGGGAGAATCAAGAAGTTTGCACTGCAGGCAGGCTGATTTGGCTGTTTTTCAAATTTGTCAGGTTTTCCAATGATGAAGGGGTTATTAGCTGTGGGAGCAAGAATGACTAGTAGCAGATTTGGGTGACGAGGGATTTTTTTTCAGCTGCTGACATGTAGTTTCCACTGAGCAACAAAATAATCC
Source organism: Hippichthys cyanospilos (assembly GCF_059441005.1). Taxonomy (NCBI): domain Eukaryota; kingdom Metazoa; phylum Chordata; class Actinopteri; order Syngnathiformes; family Syngnathidae; genus Hippichthys; species Hippichthys cyanospilos. The sequence continues at coordinate 13,262,052 of NC_142379.1, read as the reverse complement.
CACAACGCAAGAAAAATGTGTAAAATCCTTGATGGAGAAACTCCCATGTTTACTTTGATAAACTCTTCATTTCATGGGATTTTCTTCACGCCATATCATATTTTTAATATACTGTATGTTCATTTACCTCAGCGGCATTTGATTTGACCGACTGAGAAAATTCTTTATTGGGCAATAGTCCATGTTTTTAGGTTATTATTATTTCTAATGTCAATCTACTGTACACATGCACAAACAAGGCACTTTGGAACAATAATAATATTAAAACTAGCTTAATCAAAGTAAAAAAAATAAAACGTTTAATAAACAAACACTCAGACTAAGCACTCTAGGCCATTGACTCGACTAGAACAGTAGAACCTGAAAAAGACCGAAAGAAAGCAGAAACAAAGTACAAACCAAATGACAAACTAACGAGAAACACGAGTGAGGGAGCTGATTGGAACACAAAGGACCAAGTTGACAAGCACAGGTAGACACAATTTCCTGAGGAGACAGACAAAAAGAACTATAAGAAAAACATGAAAACCAAAACATAATCAGAGCAAAATCCACCAAATGCAGAACATGGCAGCTTTGTGAAGGAAAAAAATCTTAGCTGAGAATGATTTTTTTCAAAATATGAGATGCTATGGAAACTACGACATGATAATATATGTCGGGAAAATAACAAGTACACATCATCCATATAAGAACCCTTCAAGCTAAAGATTTCTTGACAAACATTTTAGGATGGGAGGTTGAAAGTTGAACTGCAAATATGGCAGCTCATGGCAAGGCAAGAGGCATAACACAGGTGGAAGATTGCCATAGTGAGAAATGTCACACCAGAGATGCACAGCTCCGCACCCTGCGTGAAAGGTAATTGTGGCTCGCAACATTGAGAACTCTGTTTTATGCAAAGTGCAATCTGACTGTGTGCATGGGTTTTGGATGGGCGCAGTTAGAAATGACCATTTGTGTGATTCATGGCCAATTGGAGTGGCTCACAGTTTTTACGCTGGGTGCCTGTCTACCCAAATACGGTCCTAATGGTTTTCTAGGCAATTGCATTTGGTGCATTAAAAAAAAAGGGTTGATTCTTTCTGCAAAATAAATACATCCATAATGAAAATAAATGATAAAAAAAAAAAAAAACATGGAAAAAGCCTGACGGACTATGTTATGTTGGTGTTCAAAGGACAGGCTCTTTGGACAACCACAAATAAAACATGTGACCTTAACGTGCTGCTGATTATAGCGTGAGGTTAAAGTGAACGAGAGAAGGGAAGGATGGAAACTTCATTTGCACATTTGAGAAACAGTAAAGGACATAAAACCAAAGGTCAATGCAGAGACTGAATGTGTAAGCTCACATTCTGACATTTCCAATGAACACTGCTGCTTTCACTATACAAATCACAGGATTGCATTTCAGCACTGTGCACTACTGAGGTCTTTGGACTTGAATTTCTCTATTAAACAATCTAAATAACAGTTGCAAAGCAAATGTATAGAATATGATTGCATAATTAGCAAAAATACAGAGAAAACTCAAAGCAGTGAATGTAACACTCATTGGAGCTTCTTTGGAAGTTCTTCTGTGAGTGAATAGCAGCATTGTAACTTCCGGCCACTGTATGGCCCAGTTGTACGTAATGTACTTCATCTTTGGAGGTCAAACAGAACTGGGTTACCGTGAGTTAGAAAGCATATACTGATCTCATTTGTTTCCTGTCGTCTATGACGGGAAAGGATTTGTTGTTTACAAAGCTGTGTAGATGGTTAAAGTTTCATGGTTAGTCATTAATATGACAGTAATTCATTGGAGACATCAAGTCATCCGATTGTGTTTGCGTGTGGAAACGAGCCAACATCCATGCTTTTGTATGGAAACATTTCAACACTGATGTCATGACTCATACCAACCAGCATATTGGCAGTGCTGCTGTGTTACATAAATTAATGCAAAAGATTTTCGTGGAGGTGACACAGTAGGCAATAGCAGAGGCGTCACCCTTCGTTCTTCCCTCTTTACGTACCGCAACTCGTCAGCATCTTGGCCTTTTTTCAGACACTCACACACTGTTAGAGCCAATATTCTGTTAAATGCTCAACACAAAAACCCGCAGTGTGCTGAGTCAAAAATGAATTTATCTTGAAAGGATTGATTTTCATTGAAATGCAGCTATTGCAAGATAAAAAAAAAAAAAAAAAAAACTGCACAGGATGCTACATTTTTAACCTGAAACAAGTTCATCTCTTGTGCTTATATATTTAGATGACTAACACAAATATGTTAAATGATTAAGATTTTCCAATGAAAATCGGGAACAAAAAGTTCAAGGTCAGTGTATTTTGCAACATAAATAGCACCTGCAGAGGGAAAGCAGATGTCTCCCAAATGGACCAGATTGAATCTCGATCTTTTTCCTCTTTTCCCTCTTGGTTTAAATGACTCATTGTACCAGTGCTTTGAGAATAAGGGGAATGAGTATCAGGTGATCAAAGGGAGGGAAGGGAAATTGCGTCGCTGCTACAAAAATACTTTTATGTCATCACAGGAGCGGCACAGTCACCTACTCGTGATTCCTTCTTCTTCCCTGCTTCTTCCTCCCCTTTGTAATCTGTGTGAGGCCACAACAGAGAACTCGCAGGAGGGTGTATACGGATTTTATTTGTTGTTGTTAGTGAATACATTCCGCAACGGAAAGGCCGCTGAAAACAACATTGTCGCATGTTTAGCTGAGCTGTTAAGAAATATGCATGCAAGAGAATGTCTGAGCGGCTCTATATCATTCCGCGCAACTTTTGGCAGACAGCCTGATGTTTCTTATGTGGCATTTTCCTTCTGCCGTTTCTGTTTCAGAGGCTAATCCAGTCTATTCTGTGCCCTGCTGTGTAAAAGAGCTAAAGTCAGGAAGAATTTTAGCAAAGCTTTGACAATGCTATCTACATTTAAAGCTCTTGTCCACACACGACTGTGAACAACAGCTCAATAGCCACAAACGACACAACCCTTAAGCCTCTTGTTGAGTACGGGGAATAAAAGCTGTAGCTGCTGCTCCAGACGGCATTCAACCAGAGCTTGCCAACAGGCTAAAACCATCAGCATCTGCACTGGTGCAATGTTTACAGAGTCTATTACATTGATAAGCATCATTACACAGAATTCATCAAGGAATCCGCCACCTCCAGAGACAACTATTTGAGGCCATAACTGGCTCGTGTTATTCTCTTCTGTCCTGATGCATTTCACACATGTATTCACAATGCCGTTTCTTTTCAGACTTTCTGCAAAAGTGTTAGCTTGATGTAATGGACTGTGAAAAGTTCAAGAAATTTCAAGAGTTAATTGTTTGCGGAGTTCAAATGTCCTTGCTGGGTTTGTGTGAATTTTCTGGCTTCCTTTCACACACCAAAAACATGGACTCCGTTTTTCTTTTCCATGAATGAATGAGTGTGAATAGTTTTTGCCTCTCAGTGGCAACTTTATTACTTACTGGTGATCAGTCCAGTATAAAGACCATCAATTGAGGAAACAGAAACGTCAAATGAAGAAAAAGAATGTCAGCGGTCTCTTGATTTTGATGTTTTTTAGTTCCCTGAATGGACAGTTCGATCTTCATTTCTGAACATCACCGTGTTGTTCATATCGGACTCTGCTCGTTCCGGGAGCCAAAAATTATTAAGTTAGTTGAGCGTTGTCGCGACTATGCGTTCGGGATGAACTTCAAAATAAAAGTGTACCAAGGCAGTTCGTGTCATGTTACTGTACCATAAGTACAACTTATTTTGAAGCATTAGCTGGCTTCCTCTGGACGCTTGGCTTTTGAGAGACAGTGCATAGACCCGTATGTCTTGGAGATTGTGAAAGGCTGGCAGCTGGGAAAAGTAGATCTCGGGGCAAAAAAATTTGGGCACTCCTGCCTTTGGTCTTCTCTTCTCCACCAGGGCTCACTATATCATACCATCATAGAAAATGGTTGAATTGGTTTCCTTATTAGCAAATGCAATGCAAAAATGTTTGACGTTTGATGGCAGTGTTAAAGGGGCTAGGGACTCATTCCAGTTGCCTTGTGAGAACCATCAAGTGCCCCAATCTGCCTGCCTCACCAATAATCCGCATTTCATTACATTACTGACATCACAGTGATAAAAATAAATGGATACTCAATTGTTCTTTTTAAGACGTCACAACAGATTGCCATTAGGAGCTTTGTGTGTGTGTGTTAATGTGTGAGTAAGAGTCAGCGGGTCATTTACTTCACACTACAGCACTTGCACGCCAAGCCTGTTTGATGCATATTTCTCCCTTTGGACCAACTTCCAGCTTGCTAATGTGACTTTCATAGTAAAGTAATGTTCACACATAAGCGTGTCTATACAAACAATGTGTAGGTGTTGCATTTAAATAAACACGCCTATATAAATACTCGAAGCTACTATTACTCTAATAAGTTTAAATGACGCATATTAACTCATGGCTCTCCTTTTGGTGTTGGCATCCCCTGAGATACATACATTATTTGTTCTAAACAGAATATTTTATTAGGTCTAGAACGTTCTAAAAATACACTGAGATTATGTAATCAAAGAAGGGAAAAAATTTAAAGCAACCGGGCGGGATAACACACTGATATCATCGTTTCAGACTAAGTCTGAGGACGATAAAAACATGTAGCATAGAGACCTTTCAAAACTGAGACAGCCAGTGCAGTTTGCTCACGAATTGTGGTCGGAGATACGTACGTGTAAACAAGAGCTCAAGAATCACTGACAATATCAGCCCCATAAAGAGTTGTAAAAAAAATCAAATAAGAGTATTATGTTAACATGCTGCCATGGAAAAATGTTAACAGTAGGAGACAAGAGACAGGGCAAGCCCTCAGAGAATAGAGAAAAGAATTAAAAATATTTTAATAAAAACATGCATGCAAGGAGACAGTCCAAATGCATTCTGAATGACTGCACGGGAATGGACTATAATGTCAAAATCAGCGTCCTGTTATGGTCTTTAAATGAATTATAAAAATGACAAAGGACAGTATCATATTATTTTTGTACAGTGTTTTAAAAGTGAATTCATTTAAATGTGCTCCAGCTATTTTGTGGTAAAATTTAATAAGAAACTAAGACTGCTTTATCCTTTTATTTCTATTTATTGACATAGAAACCACTAGAATGGAAGGCAGAAACCTAGTTATTTGATGAGGTATTGTAAACTAGAATACCTGGATCATTTAGTGTAATAAGTAAAATATCAAAGGGATGTTACACACATGATTCTTCTTGATATATGTCAGCTTTTAAAGATTGATAGGTATCCAGCATTATTTAGACATCTGCGCTTATTAACGTTTAATGCGTTGACAGACTTTTTCTGCCTGAGGTTAAAATGTCAGACTGCGTTCGAATGCACCACATGCACCACAGCAGGCTGGAGAGTCGTGCGGTATCATACAATCGATCGGTGTTTCATAGCATTCGTAATATGAATATTTTAACTCTGGGTGTTGATGGCTCTGTGGTGTGGTGGCAATAAAAAGGACAAAAGCTAGACACACCACTAACACAGCTACGACGGCCAACTTCAAAATAAAAGCCTCTACGGCTGTAGCGTTGTCACGCATGTATTATTTGGTGAGTTCTATTTGAAGATGGCTTTCATAACACGCTGTTGACATGTGATGTGTTCCAGGGGAAGCTCCTTTTTGGGTTTGCCCATGGTAGTCCCAGGAAAGAAGTGTGAGCTGGCCTTCCTCTTTTCTGGAGCCGCTGAAATGACAAGCGATGGCCCCTTCCTTTTTTGAGTGCTTGTGTGAAATTCAACAGACAGTTGCTGGAAGTGTTTTTTTGCATCATCACAGCATCCTTTTTGGACATTTTATATGTGCCTTAGGTGTCAGAAAATTCGGTGCTTCTCCAGTTTGATTAATTCTTGATGCCACAGGTATAGTAATTGATGTTGGCAATGCAGTGTGGCAATAATTTGCATATTCTTCTTGACAACACCATAATCTTCGGGTGTTGTTTTGTGATGATTACATTTTTAAATCCGGAACACAATACATCAAAACATCTATGTATGATTCTTTTTTTTCATTCAAACACAACATCTGTTTCCACACTGCAGACATTTTCATTGTAAGTCACAATAAAACATCAAGACGTTCATTTTCACAACATCTCTGAAATCCTAAACAAAAACTGTTTTTTTTTTTGTTTTTTTTTCTTCAGTGCAAAAAGGTCAAGGCTTGACATTGTTTGATTGTGTTGTGATATCAGTTGCTATGCAGTTGCTATGGTCATGTTTTTATCATCTGTCATACGGGGTCTTGTATTGACTGCTGTGACTGGTTGTGCGTGTTCCATGTTTTATCAGTTGCCATGCAGTTGCTATGGCTTTTCATTTTGCTTTATTCTGTCATATAAGATTGATGTTTGACTATTTAAGCTCTAGGTTCTCAGAACGTCAAGTAAAAGCTCCAAAACTGTCATAAGTATCTAGTTGTCATCCTAGTTTCTTTTTGAGTGTAGTTGCCAAGTCTAGTTACCTGAGTCGTGACTAAGTAGGATTTTTGTGTAGAAAAACTTTCTACTTTTCACTACTGTGTCCTGCTTGCTTTTGCATCCCAATCCTCTTCTTCAAATGTCAGATTAAGCAGGTGTACATATTGGGACATCTGGTATGATAGGCAAGCTTTTATACTTGCAGTCTGCCATCGCTCTTTTTTTAAGTGTGTCCTGCCTTGTTTATTTTCAGCAATGCTGACTACTGACATCTATAGTTTCAATGTTATTTCACTTGGGAGGTTGACGATGGGCTATTACTGCAACAAAGCGTCTGACAACGGACAAGTAGGCACACCAACATTTTCCTCTAAGCACTTGCACACCCCTGAGATGCTATCAAAGTCCTCAGAGGATAGGCTGTGATTAGCATGGTTACTATGATTGCTATCATCTTGGCCCATCACAGTCGTTATCAGCAGAGCATTTCCCAGTGCGCTCCTTTCAGCTCAGTGATGTTTCCCCTAATGTGAGCTGGGGGGAACATTGCAGAGAGGCATCTTCCATAAACACCTTGTTATCTCTCGGTCCTTCTCTAATTTTCTTGCTGTTCAATCACTCTCATTCATTTCCCCATCCCTCAATGAGCAGCGTACTGCTCATTGGGGCGAACTACCAATGAGTATAAGTTGTATAAATATGTTTTTGTTTCGAAAGCATTTCACTACATTGCAGTATTATACGATTTTTTTTTTTTTTAGAGTTTTGTAACAGATTGGCAGGGCATGTCTCTACCGAAGAATTTTCTGGTTCGTCGTAGCGTCTCATACTTCTTAAGTATGTAATCAAATGAGGTGTTGGTCCTTATTTAAAGGGTTTGCATTCAATTTCTAAAGTAATGTACTCCACTCGTTTTCCTTTAGTTAGCTGAATGGGTCGACTGTGAATTAATTTCACTTCTGCACAACACAACTAATCTTCGCAACTGTTATGATAAAACATGAAATTCCACTAATTGGCTTTGATAAGGCACACCGCTCAATTGAAAACCATTTCAAATGAATACCTCTTTAAATTAATCTAATTCAAAGAAACTAGAATATTAAAGTTAGCAGTTTGCATCTTTTTTGTGAAGTACATAACGTCACATGTGTTCATTCAAACTTTTGCCTTCTGTGAGAATCAACAAGGCAAATACTGAAGTCAAAAAGAAAATGCACTAAATGAGAAGGTGTGTAAAAACCTTTGGCCTGGATTGTATATGTATCCTTTCTATGTCCCCCCCCCCCATCATTTCCATAACACTGTAGAAATATTTTAGGCCATCAATAAATAAAAGAATAATTAAATAAACTGGCCATGCCAATTTATATACATAAACGTATACTCAGAAAAGCCCATTACAGTCTTACATTAATATTGTCGGGTCATTGGTCAATGGTGCTCACACATTTTTCTCGGGTTTTTAGATCTTTTGTTCATACGGAGTGTTAACCGAGGCCCTTTGTCCATTTTGAACAAATGGGATTGGAAAAGTTCAAATAGAATTGATTGAGCTAAGAATGGCAAATATTTAAATGAAGTGTGCTTGTCATGGGATTGCATAATCCACTTAATGCTTACTTACACAAAAATAAAGTGGCTATCCAAAAGTAATATAAAGTCTTGGAATCTGTCTCCGACTGCTCTGTCAAGCTGTGACAATAGAGAACTTCTATTATTATTGCTGGCTAAATATGAGCAACTGTGGCCTGGATGAAAGACAATATTTAATGGCATATCTTGATTTTTGAGGTTTTTTTTGTTTTGTTTTTGATGCTGCTGAAGATGTAAAAAGCCCTAAATTTATGGACATGCAAGCATAACCAAACCATTTGTGTAGCCATGTTTTTTTTTTTTTTAAAGAAAATATGATCTGTTATTGCAAATTTGGGTTCTAGTACCAGGTTGTTCAGATATCAATTACGACATCATTTTTGCAGGGGAAATTTGGACTAAAAACAGCATCGGTTTATATTTGAGCTGAACCTGTAAATGTCCACTCAAATAATAAATTGTATAAATGCGTACTGAGCATTTACAGTTATAGATTTTCGCCAATCACTTTTTTTTTTTTTGCATTGAGTTGCATTTTGTACATGCAGTACATTTTCAACTCACAAGAATATACACATGCTGCGTGTGGGAATGTGTGAATGTTTCAAGATGTGTGTATTTGTGATGTTGCCGATGGAGTCCGGTTTGTGTTATCGTGTCACCCCATGATGTCAAGTCAACAAGGTGTACTTTCTCTCTATACAGTACACACACACAGGCACATAAGCACATACACACAGATGCCGTTGAACCTTTCTTGCCCCCAGCTTTTATCAGCAATTCATTTCTCATTATCTCAGCCATCAATCATACCCATTTGTCCTCAAATTCCGATCCTAAAGATGGCGACAGGATGAGATGTATACATAAGGTGAAACAAGGGAGACAGTCAAAGAGAAAATGGGCTTTTTAATTAAGATTACAATCGACAGTCTCTTTCGAGATGAAACTTTGCTTGTCTCATTTTGGGATTAGTTTGATCCCTATTCGTTTTATCAAGCCTGAGGTCCCCTTTGTCTTTTCAATTCCCAACCGCTTCTTCCTAGCACACTTAGGCATACGCTAAGATGAAATGTTTCAGGAATGTAAGCAAGTGTCAACTGAATTCGCATAAATTTGGAGAAATGTCAGATATGTCCTTTCTTGTAGCTATGAAGAAAAGTCAAATGTGTTTGACAAGAATCTGACCCTTATGTAGTCATTGTGAATTCTAATTTCATCTGCTGCTTCTGCTGAAACAACATCTATTTATTCAGAACCAGAAAAAGCCAACACTTACTCGCATTGGATACATTTTTTTCAGACAGGTACTCAACTCTGAAGTACCGCTAGTCACAATTACTGATACCATGTACTAATACAACTGGTATTTTTAATGTACTGTACTACATTAGTGAAAAGCCATCGCGATATGCTGCTAGAGTAGAGTTTATGGGTTTAAAAAGGCTGATGAAGCCACTCTAATTCTGGATGATTGGGGTATTGCGAGCAAAGAATATTTTAAACATTGGGAAACAAACAAACAAAAAAAACATCATATGCCTTTTTTAAGTACATAAACTGTGAACACTTTCTGCCGCTGCTGTCTCGGGCCCACAGCTATAATTCAAGTCATGCATCCAACACAAATGACAAAACAACATCCGTTTTTCTTTTTTCAAATCACAGTAGTGAGCACTTCATCTTACTCTCACAAACTCAAGTGACCATTACAGTAGCCTTTGTGTGTCATCTCATAATTTGTTCCATACATATTGTACAAAGGCCAATCCTTTTCATTTCAATACACTACAAAGACATTTGAAAGTGATAATTAGTTGTTTTTTTAAAAATATTTTCTCATTTTGAATGTCATGCTTGCAACATATATTGTATTTATCGTGCGCATTATATGATTGTATGTGATATAATACTGATAATTCTCCAGATATGCTTGCAGTACACAGATTATTATTTCATACTTTCATTATTTCATGCCCATACACTTAATTTAACTGATCACTTGTAAAAATTTATGTTAATATCTTGTGTGTCATGGATGTAATTACAAATATTAATCCTTACCATTTGTCCAACAAATTTTAACATAATATTTTGGTCTGGAAATTTCCTGTAAAATTACAATATTTTATTCTACCTTATTTTATTCTGTCTGATACAGATGCACTTTATTTTTGTTTCATCTTCTTTTATACAATATGCTATACAATTTATAGCTAGCTTCAAAGTAACAGTTGAAGTGTCTTGTTAGAATGCTTCCTGGACACCACACAAGTCCAAATTTGGAACTGAATTTTGAAAATCCTCCATGTTGTGTAATCCAAGCCAAATAGGAAAAGGACTGGATTGTTATTAAAGTACAAGACTGGCCTGAAAATGTGGGACACGTTTAGTTGCAAAATACTACAACATAGACCCTAAATGTTGAATAACTGAGAACGGTTGAGAGATAATTCCCCCTTCCAAAGCTCCACTACGCAATGCTTATTGAGTCTTGTTTGAAGGAAAGGTGATGTAACACAGTGGTAAACATGCTCTGTTCCAGTTTTTCGGAAGGCATAAAAGTCAGTGTAAGTGAATCTCTGCAATAAATAATTAATTATATAATTTAATGATTAAATATCAGTTTAAACAGTAAATACCTTGTCTTTGTAGCATTTTCAACTGAATAGCAGCAGAAAGAGCTTTCCACTTCCAGTTTTTTTTTTTTACTACATTATACACAGCATCCCAACTTTATTAGAATTGGGGTGTGTACGTGGACTTGACACCGGTTGGAATCAGGGTTTTTCATGCCTTTTTTTAAATTTGCTCAATATAGAACATCCCATCATATATCACTGCATTTTACTGTGTTATAATTTTATGTGTTCAAAAAATTCTGGTCGGTATTGATATCCTATATTTCTATTTGCTTGAAAACATATTCAATATGGCTCCAAGTATGATTCATAGACTGCAAACAGCATCTGCAACAGTAAACACACCGGAATACAAACCAATAAAAACAATTAGCAAGATATGGTTTAAAGAACAAAACAAAACGACAACACCACAAAGCTGAAAGAACATTGTTTATGCTGCATACAGACAGAAAGAGCATCAATATCAATGCAGTTTATAATGGTTATAATGGTGGTTCTTATTCTCACTGAAACTGCTGATAGATAGTGCAAAATTTTTAATCTAGGAAAGCCACTTTCTGGGGGGACTATTTCATTTAATATTTATGAAACTAGTGTTTGTTTGTAGTATAAGACCTTTCTTGCCTATAATATACTGAATGAAAACATTATTTTTCATTTCAAATACGTTGTTTCTATTTTTCTTTGTTTGTCAGTGTATCTACTGTGCTGCACATGATGTGTATTTTGGAACCTTTTTGAAGTATTGCCTTGTCAGACATAACACAGCTTGGTGCATAGAGGTGTTTGTGTCGGCGCTGAAGTTGAATCTCAAGGTTTGATTATGCTGTGAAAGTAAAAACAGGTTTTTGCTGTGAGTGGAAGTTATATTCAAAATAATAATAGTAGAAAAAGAAACGTTGTGTATTGTGCATGCATCTCAATCCTAGTCCTTCAGCAGACGATAAAGAGAACTTGCACAGTGACATAGGAAAGATGACCTTCACTTATGGCCATTTAATTTCTTGGTTATTGATGTATAATTATTGAGGTAAAGTAATCTATTTTTCTCCCTTTCATATGTTGTATTTTTGTTTGTCTTTTAGATAATCATAAATCAGAAGTGGCAGATACTGTGAGAGCATGTGGGGTAAATCAAATACAGTGGTGCTTTGCCTTACGAGTTTAGTCTGGTCCTTGACTATATTTATGAATCAATACATATTTTCACATATTTCCAAATACATGAAAATATGTATAAAAAAAATAAAACAATTTCGTTTTAGATCCTTTTTTTTTCGCCTCGATTTACTGGACACCGTGTTACTCCTTCGCGAGAGAAACTAACTCACTAACTCAGTAAACTGCAAGAAATAATGTCATATTACACAAAAGATAAATATTACAGTATGTTTTTGAGTATCGTTTTATAGTCTGTTCATATGTGTTTCTCCACCATATGTGTTCAAATAATGTTTACTTGAAGGATTATAGAACCATAACGCTTTTGCTATTCATACACTAATCTAGATTGTTTTGCATTGTTTGTTAGCATAAAATACTAACACATAAGCAGCATCGGAACTTGATATTGATAGCAATATGACACCTTCATTTTTCTGACTTTTTTTTTCCCCAGAAATTCTTTCCCGCAAAGGTCATATAACTGTAATACTCAGCATCTAATTTCACCGTTACGATTAACAAGGCTTCGTAACATCAAAGGCAGCTAATAATGCAATCTGAATTTCAATCCGAAATGATCCAGAAATCATATAAAGGAGGATGCGCTCTACCTCTGACACAAGATAAATGCGGTCTCTATATGTGTATGTAATACGGTACTGTGCAAAAGTCTGACACCACTGAAACATTTTAATGCCCTTGCAGCATTGCAGTCATATTGATATAACAGAAAATAGTCGGACAAAAGGGTATTAGGCTTCAATTTCATGCATTGTATAGCCCTGATCAAATCTTAAAACCAGTTGGAATAGCCCGAATTTACCTTTTGCACATTTGATTCTCAATGAGGTCTTAAGTAGAGCTACAATACATTAAAGAAAGGTGAGTGAGTTTTTCGCTGATCAAAAGTTTAAGATGGTCGCTCAAAAAATATCAAAACACCAAACCAAAGGACTCCACTGTTCTTGTTAATCACTTCAAACAAATCATTTAGGCATGCTTGAAGCGAGTGCTTCCAAGAAGCTAGTGAGAACATTGCTACTCGTGCTGAAGACATTGTGTGTTGAATTTTGAGGTAAGAGATTAATTTCATTCAATTTGGAATGGGGCTGTAAGATGACAAAAGGTGGAAAAAAGCAAAGTGCTGTGATCATCTTTCTTTTGGGCAACCCTGTGGATCATGGGAACACATTGTTTGAATTTGAAATATACTAGTGAGTGAGCTTTATTTGAACGTACCTTGTCTCTCAGGCCGAACACAAACGACAACCCCCATTACGATCGCCTCAGTTTTATGGATGAACCATAAAAGTTGAATACAATCCAAATGATAAGGCAGTTGTTCAATTACAAACACCTGCCTGTTCCATGTTACAAAGATCACTTTGACACATAAAATACTTTTCCTGTGTTTAAGCTTGAGACCGAATATGCATATTGTGTTTTACAACATCTAGCGGCATTCATGATTCCACATGTGGAATGAAATGGATACATTTGTCATCAAAATTCACCGAGTGGGTTGTGTTGTGCCTCAAATGATGGGGTGATCAAGACCAGACTTTGTAGACCCCTGAGATAGACAAATACAGCGTTCCCTCTTTTTTTGTGGTCAACGGGGACTATAAGCGAATTCTATGAAGTAGGATTTGCTCCCTGACGGACTTATACATATATGTCAAATTTGTTTAATTAAACCTTGCCTACCTTTCTTTCCCATGCCCAATGATCTACTACGTAGTAAGGCGGATGAACAGGCATGTTTGTCTTTTGGACACAAACTTTATTTTCTTCCACAACAAACAACATTCAGTGCACCAGAGCGTGACAAGAGCAGCAACTAACTCTCCTGAGTCCCCGCAGCAGCGAACCACACCCCCTGCCACCATACTCAAACACAACGCCCATTCGCTTCAATGGAATATTCTCTTAAAGACTGTAGTTGGGAGAGAGAGGTAGAGTCTCTCTCCAGAGCTGAAGTTGCCCCTGCATAGCGGCCATAACACGTCGACCAACTGGAGCCAATAATGACAAGGAGGCAGAGTTCACTACGCAGCACTTGTTTAATGTTAATTAATCTTATTTAATTTTACATAGCGTTCCAACAAAAGCCCGTACCACTTCTCTTGTACTCTGACACACATGCCCCCCCCCGTCACACGCACGTCCACAGCTGGCCTGTAACAATCCTGAAGAGGATCTTCAGAGGAGTTGTTCATGCCGCTGTTGAATACTTTGGGCTAAAATGTCATTATATACATAATATCCAGTACCTGAAATAAGAAAGTATTTCTGCTGGATGAAAGGTTATTTTTTAAACCTTTTATTTTGAAAACTGACCAGAGTCTCTTGGACTCATTTTGGTTGTTTGATTGCCCAAATTTGACTAACAACGAAGTTAAAAGAGTAAAAAACAGACGTCTTTGGGAAAGAAAAAAGGCCCATCAAGAGACAGGTGACGAGCCTACAACTTGGAAGAAAAAGGAAGCTTCTAACAGCCAATACCAGGAGTCCTATTTGAAATAATGATTTCTCGCGGTGAGGAATTTGAGCGCAAAGGACCCAAAGACTGACAAGGAATGGATTCTCTCCCTTTTTCTTCCCGAACCAGATAAGCTGGCAAATGGCGACAGCTTCAACAGAATGTTCGAGACTCTCAATATCCCATCTATGTGAAGAGAGAAACAAGCTGAGGGCTCCCATTAGTTTGTCATTAATGATAGGTTCATATTTTACCTACACTTTGTATTCCAGCCCATATTGTTCAGAGTTTGTGTTTGGCGGAAAAGCAGTTCTGTCCTACACTTTTTATTCTCTTTTCTGACTCGATCGATTGTGTTTTTCACAGCAGAAAAAGGAAAACCATTTAAGACAAGTAAAAATTGACAGATTGAGAGATGACTCGCGTTTTGGCTTCTGTGATCGATTGCAAAGACTTGCTCTCAAAGTCAAACCCAAGTTTTCGTCTGTTGAAATTACGTCAATTAAATAGTTACTGCATTTGTCTTGTGTATGTACTGATGAAAATACTTTTTTCAATGCCTGACTCTCTCTTGTCATTAAGCTCAGTTTTTTAAAGTGTTTTCCATGTGGAAATCTGGCTCTTCAGCAGTGACTTTGACAGGGACACTGAAAAGCTTCTTTTTCACCCAAATCCCAGTCACTCATGGAATCGTCAAAAAGTTTTTGTTCGAAAACACCATTTCTAACAGCTTCTCTGTTTGAGGTGGAGGAAATGGGTAAATGTGATCCTTTTTTGATAGAACAAGTTAATCAGCTTATTTTCCCCATTGTGGATTGACTCTGTGATGAAAAAGAGGCAGGTGATAAAAAAAGTGCCGAAATTCATTTGACTTTCTGTACTTTGCTGTTCCCCGCTCTACTTCTCTTGTGATACTTACTATAGCTGTTGGAGGATTATCCTGACGTCTCCTGCTCGCCTTCTCACTGCATTCAGTTTTTCTCTGCTTCTGCTGGGTTGGGAAATGATCCCCTCCTCCTAGAAAGGCTGTAGAAGGGAACAAGACAGTGCCAAATCCTCTGCCAGCCTGCCAAGCTGTGGGGGGTAGATAGAGGTGTTGTTTGTACACGTGACCTGTTGTTTTCTGTCTGCTGATACAATCGACTATGTCAAGAAAAAACAAAAAGGAAAAAAAAATCGAAATGTAAAGGGCAATTCAATATTCACAGCAATATACAAGGTCAAAGGGACGGTAGACAGTTTTTTTTGTCATTGTTGCAAAACATTTACTAGTGACAATGGGCACTTTGTTGCCGTGCGTTGTGTCGTGATCACTCACGTGTCAGTCATGTTGGTTTTAGGAACCAAACAAAATGCGACTGCGCGAGGGATTTAGGTAGCAATTTTCAGAGCTGATGCTCTTGAAGCGTCATTTCCAGATTTATGATGGCATAAAGATTCACAACTGGAATATAGCCTCCAGGATATTGTGTTGTGCAAGGGAGCAAGTTGTCCAAGAAAAGATGAATATCATGGAATATCGGAACCTCTATCTAATTTTTTAATTTGTAATTTTTTAATAGATTGATTTCTAAATTGATCTAGATTGATCTCTAAAGTTTACTAATCATTTACTGTTTATTCAGTATTCTTTTGTGGAAAAAAATCAAAACCTAAAGTTCAATTAAGGAATGTAACATGAGAGGGATTCAAGTTGTGCTCCCACATTTTTTTTTTATTCTGATTCAGATAACGGTTTGGTCATCATTCACCAAAATAAAAGCAAATATTTGCACGTTTTATTTTGAAGAGACAAAACCAATGACCAGTTTGCTTGCATGAAAGACTACAGAAATCAGAAAATAATAACTGCTGAGAGGCTGAGCTCAGAAGATTCTGAATTTGGAGTTGAACAATAGTTTTAAATGATTACTCACATGTTAAAATTGTTGTGGATTAATTTGGATTAATCCGATCACTTGCCAATAAATGGACAGCAGTTTAAAATGAATAGCTTTCAATATGTAAACTATCATCCTAATTACGCCAATGATGAATACATTTTTAACTGTTATTACTTGTGAATCATCCAGACATTCTGGAATTATTATGCACAGAA
This sequence comes from Hippichthys cyanospilos, assembly GCF_059441005.1. Taxonomy (NCBI): domain Eukaryota; kingdom Metazoa; phylum Chordata; class Actinopteri; order Syngnathiformes; family Syngnathidae; genus Hippichthys; species Hippichthys cyanospilos. The sequence goes on along the minus strand of NC_142379.1, from coordinate 13,245,575 downwards.
AAAAATGTAGTCATTTCTGAAGCAGGATTTTCTAACATTCCATCATATACTGGACAAAATTTGCAGCTTTCACCATTTTGTGGCACAAAACGATCCCGCAGGAACGCTTTATACTACAACAAACATTTCTCATCCTGTTGCAGACAAGTATTAAAGCAAAGTGCTGTTTTCCCCTTGTTATGCAAATGACTAACCAATGTCATAAAATACTCCATTTCATCAAATAACAACAGCATTACAACATCCTGAGTGGTTTTACTGTGTAAACATCCTCTTATCTATACAGTATTCAAAGGTGAAACTGCATATAAAAAGCCACTCACATGAGCATAAAGCCAGCTGGCACATTATTATGGAACCAGACATCCATCAAATGTAAAATGGGATAGGAAACTACAGTTTGTGGTTTAGCTTTTGATAAAATGTTAGAAAGTAGTTGATCAGTTTGTGTGATGAGAAATTCACAGTGGAACTTTCCATTATTATTATTATTATTATTAGTAGTAGTAGTAGTAGTAGTATTATTGATGACAGTTTGAAACTTCAACACATGATTTAAAATGCAATTTGTTTCATTGTATACCAGCTTTACAATGACAATAAAGGTATTCTAGTCTTTTCCATCCTATTCTTCTCCAGTGTGATTTACCAAAGGTAATTACCGATGAAACTATCTACCAATTCAATTTCTATAAAAGTATTTTCACACTGCACTGAACACAGACATTGGCTAACATCAACCAAGTCATCCACTGCGTATAGACCGCCACAGTCGGCAGAGCACAAATTGGGTGCCTGCCGCCATGGCATTGCACTAGGTTAGGGTATCTCAGCGCATCCAATAGGAGAGGCGGTGGCGGAGTGCTTTCACAGTGACAACAGCAAGAGATTTTGATGGGGTGTTTCAGTGAAAACATGAAAAAGAAAAAAGAAAAGACATATACTGTAGGAAATGGAGGAATCAATTATCCATATGATGTTCCCAGTGTCCTAAGCTTTGGGATTTAAGATCTCCTATGATCTGGGAGACCTAGGCACTGTGAAAGAGGGACTTCTGCTGTACTTTTGTTGTACTAGGTTTGTAGCAGCAAAGCCAGGGCTTTCCCTTGAAACACTGACAAATATGGATTGGTGAGCTGCGACCTTCCTCATCTTCAAAACAGGGGAAACACACAAAGCTACTTCCTCATCGGGCATTTAGCATCTATTGCCAAATATTGGCAGGCTTGTTCCATGCTGCCGTCATCCCTGCGCCAAATCTTAATGGTATGCAGTATAATGCATGGAGGTAGCTCAAAAGTTTAAAACGCTGGAGCAATTTGAATGTTGAAATCCCCAGTTTTGAGAAAAAAATTGAAGTTTGACCTTTGGCACATCCGTCTTTCAATGATGTACCTTGTCAGCTAATCGTTGATTACAATTTGAACCTTTTGGGCGCTAGGATTTTTTGTATGTATGTAATATTTAGAAGTAGCTTCGGGCTGTAGCACCCAGGCTGACAATATTTTTTTGAAGTACAGAGCTCACATCAGAAAAAGAAGTGACAGCGTGGGAGATACGAAGACACCCATAAAGGATTGGCTGCTTATCTTCTTAAGTATGTATGGTGTCAAGGCAAGACTACACCTAGATGCTGTAAACAAGAAGGCTAAAAATACCATGAGCTGTAAAGAGGAGGGGGACCAGAGCTGTCATGTTTTCTCTTCATCTCAAGACATTAAGCAGTCTGGCTTCCTGCCAGCATTCCAAAAAGTCACACGTCCTATTTGCATCAGCCACGACATGTGTGAACACTCACGTGAATCGGAGTTCTGTGCCAATTTGCGAATACAGAGGGAGTGAATATGTGAATACAGCCTGCTGGGAAAATGACATGTGAATACACTTACTGGATGTCCTGAAGGTCAAAGTGAAACACCCACCCACACACAGGCACGCGCATACACTCACCCACAGCATGATCACACTTAAGTCTCTCCTCTCATACAAACATCTTGAAACCTTGAGGGCCTTTTTTGTTAATGCTCCCCATTACCTTTCCTTGCCTGCAGTAAATGGAAATTCTCTCAGCATGCACTCTCCAGTGTGGAGCATCTTGGACTAAGTAGTTCCAATACTATAGGCCTAAAAGCCATAAGATCCGCTTTTACAGCATTCTTGTACCTCTTGACCATTTGCCTGCTCTATTTCCTGCCCACTTTAAGCCTTTTACCCATGTTAGAGGCCCTTTCACCCATCATGCATTTAAGCGTTATCAAAGCAAACCACCTTTAGTTGTTAATCGAACAGATGGAAGTGCCAAATGGAGTGGTTCCACTTGTAAGAGTGGTGCAGGTTGAAGAAATTAGAGCACGGCAAACACACACACACATATATATATATATATATATATATATATATATATATATATATATATATATATATATATATATATATATATATATATATATATATATATATATATATGTATATCAAGGGCGTCAAACTGATTTTTTTTGAAGACAATCTGCAAGTTTAGCAAGAAACTTGAAATCAAATCAGCATTTGGCGGGCCACAAAAAATGATGTGGCGGGCCGGTTCTGGTGGGCCTTGAGTGAGGAAATGGGGGTGGACATTTCAGTCGAATAATGGTCCAAAACATACTGCCAGTTGTTTTCAAAGAAGAAAAATAAAGCAGCTGGAATGGCCCAGTCAATCACCTGACCTAAATCTACTGTAATTGAAAACCTATGAAAAGAACTGAAACTCAAGGTCCATCAAAGAAGCCCAAGATGTTTTAAAGATTTGAAGGACTGCTTGCTCGGAGGACTGAGGCAAAATCAGAGCAATGCATGCGACTAGTTTGTTACCTACAGGAGGTGTCTTGAAGCTCTCATCGCAAACTAAAGCTTTTGTACAAATATTAAGGAAATACCAATGTTCAATACTTTACCTCTTTTATTTCATATAATTTCCCAAACATTTGAATGAAAATGTGGTGTCAATATCACCTATGGAAATATGTTTAGAGGTAAAGTTGATGACGTGTTCGATACTTATTTCAGGTGCTGTATGTTTGTATACGCACAGAGTACGTTTGAAACCAATCCAACATTGTTATACTCGAGCTTTAATGGATGAAGAGTAGATTAAACTGTCCCCTTAGTTAAGTCTCTCTTAGTCTGCCCCAGAGCCACAAGGTTAAAAAGTCCAGATTGAAGTGAATTTTAATTTGAGGTTATGATCACATCATCATGTTATCCGCTCTTTGAGGTCACTCGTGTTTTCACCCTTGGCTGTCTTGGGCTGGCAAATTGCCATAACGCTTTTAATAGGTACTGTGCGAGTTCCCACAGATGAGCAATAAAAAAAAAAAAAAAAAAAAAAACTCAATTTTTGAAATGATTTAAAAATGTGTAAAGTATATCCATATATATGTGTGTATTTGACAATGCATTATTCAAATCTAATTTGATACATAACTGTTCATATTTTGTGGTGCACAAAATGGGGGGGGGGGGGATTAGCCCTCCACTTTTCTTCCTGACTTCTCCGCCGGCCTACGGCAGAGCAGTCCTTCTGTAGCTTTTTCTCTGTAGCTTCAAGCTGCCTGTTTCTCCTGTTGCTAACAAGACTCCTTGACGTCTTTTTTTTTTCTTCTCATTCTGCTGTTATCTATTTAACAGTCCTTTTACACAGCAACTATTTTTATCCACAGGTGTTAGGTAGACCAAGCGTCCACAGGTTGATGAACAGTGGATGAAAGGCAATACATTGGTGTCTTTTATCATTTGTTTTGTGAAGCACGTTGTCGTCATTTTAAAGCATAGAAGGCGCTACATAAATAAACGTTTGATTGATTGATTAATAAATGGTGTCTTTTAAGGCTTGGATTTTTGAGCTGTGATGTGTGACAGTTATGTGGAGTGAAATATTTGTCTTACTTGAAAAGTCAACATGCCCCAAAGTTGAATATGCATTTTAAAATGACTTGTTATTGCTTTCTCTTGTTAAGACTGTAATATCATGTCCATGCTGAATGGATGGATGACAGTCGTGGCCAGCGCTCCTCTTATATGCCAATTGAGCACTGTTGTAATCTAGTTATATACATACGGAAACTGTTATTTTGCCATCAACATCACATTTTCGCTGTTTTTGTTTATGTTTTATCAAAGGGAAGGACTGTTGAGATGTTTCAAATGCTACTTAAAAAATATTTGTGTCAAAGTGTATATGTGCGAGGATTTTTCTCCCTTGTCTAAAATAGCTTGTTGTCACTCAAATGACCTATTTTCAAAGAATGGAATAATGGAACCCAATCTTTTGTATGGTACCATCAATGTTTACATAGTCATAGAATACAATATTCTGCCGGCCTTGAAAAATTCATGAAAAAGCTCAAAAATGGCTGGCACTCAAAGTCGCCTTTTCAGAGAATGATTGGCACTGAAAGAGTTAATTATGTTACTTAACACGAGTGGTTGTCTGCGTACTGTTTTTTTTTTTTTTTTTTTTTTTTTGCATCTTCAGCTAACACGAAATGAAGTGTGATTCAGGTACAATACGTATGTTTTAATAGATTAGGTTCAAGAATTTTGGTAGAGTGACCTGAAAAGTTTGAATTATAGACCTCAATACAACTAAGTGAGGAGAATTTTGACTAAAACCCTTTTAGCAATGACGGTTGGAAGTTTTTTGTAAGGACTTATTAATTCATTGGTGTACATTGTGTGCACATTTTACCTCATGCATGGAAGATGTGATTTTATTGGGGCAAAAAGCATCACAAAGAAAGCAAAACACGCACTTGGAACTAAACCTTTGACAAAGTTTCCTTAATATTGCCTATTCTCTGCTATAGATTTTAAACCTTTTTTTTTTATAATCGAATGGCTCCTCATTAAACTATGTTAAAAATTGTATTAAATAATCTTTTATTGAAGAGATGTCTTTGAAAAAAAAACTAATTTAGGGTATTGATTGACAAGTTCATTCAAATCTTTGAAAAGTAATTTTCTTATACCCTTTGATTTGGGCCGCACCTTATGGAATTGAATCATACTAACAGTTGAATCAAATCAAATCAGTCAAATTGTCCCTGAATGGTTTTGCGTCCTCCATTGGGAAATACTTGCCCCTTTTGAAAATGTACAGATGTAATTGAATGGGTTGGATTGCAGAATAGACCAGCATACAGTATTTACAAGTGACTAAGTGGCAAGTTATTACTGATGCTGTAAGGGTTTACAGGATTTGTTTTTGGATAGGCAAAATCCTGGCTCAGAACACCTTTGTAAATATAAAACACATCTGTGCTAATTACAATGAGATGGCATGCTATTCCATGCTTGTAAACTGTATTCATGAATCCAGCATAGACTTTTACTTGAGAACAGACTGAAAAATAAAGACCGAAAACTTAATTACTTTTTTTTTTCTTTTGTCATTACCTCAGGCTCAGCATGTAAAATTCATGTAGAAGTGGGAAACTGATCTACGTGTATAGCTGGGTGGCAAGGTTTCATTGTGTGAAAAACAGCCAAATTGCGGATCTATTACCCTTCATGAGGTAAATGACTGTAATGGCTATCCTGGGTGGTATGGCGGGTTGACCTTTCTAGGGCCAAGCACTTCAACCACTTTATGATGCAGTTCATATTTCAATGGGATATTTATCAGCGGAAATTAGCAGATATTAATATACTGTAGTATTAATATACTGTACATAGTTCATCACCCTGAGAGGGATAAAAATCTTAACAATTAACAACAGTCAGTGCAAAGTCATGGTGTCACACATTCAATCTGTACACATAACAGACAAGAACGTGATCATGAATAATTTCGGCAATGTATTTTCATCTCTTCTTAAGACAACACAATTCCAGCTGCAAATGTTGAAATATTTACTCATCAATTTGTGCTATTATGGTGGTGTGTTATAGAAGCTGAGGACTTTTAGCAGTTTTCATTCTTAAAGTATTATTTTGTATGGACAAGGTGCACACTAGTAGTTAAGTTGTCGTTGTTTCTAGAACTTTACATTTTGATTGCGACTGCCTTGTGTTCATTGCAATGATTGTGTAATTAATCAAATTATATCTTGCAACATTAGAGAACCAAATGTGTGATTGTCAAATATGAAGAAGTTGTCACTGAGGAGAAGGTGCACACCCAATGTTTATGGCCTCATTGCATTTGCTATGCAGACCAGTGCTTGGGCTTGACAGTATGGCCTGGAATTCATAGCCATTATCTTGATCGCTTATGCTCACGAGAGTCGCGGGTGCGCTGGAGCCAATCCCAGCTGTCTTCAGGCAGTAGGCGGGGCACACCCTGAAATGGTTGCCAGTAAATCGCAGAGCACACATAGACGACCACCCATTCACACTCACAAATGCACCAATATACGTCCAATATAGGTACCATGCAAGTTTTTGGGAATGTGAAAAGAATCCAAAGTACCTGAGAAAACCAAGCAGGAACATGAAAAAACTGTGAGATGGACGCGCTAACCACTCTTCAATCATGCAACCTACAACGTAACACTCTATTGATATAAAGCCAAAAGTATGATTGCGATCTATAAAACACTAAATAAACACTAAACACTAAATATTGGACATTTTTTTTCAACAATATTTGAGGAAGACTGCATCCCTCAGCCACATAAGCTGAGTTATGACGTAAAGATGTGCATTTTTATATCAACATATTCTTACTTATGGTAAATTTGGTAATGGGACCAAGCAGCCATGGCCGAACAACCATGGCTAACCCGAGCAGCTTGCAACTACCACATTATTTTCAGTAAAAGAAGCAGGCATACTGAACCAACGTCAACCAGTTCATCCTTTTTCACACATTAATATTACAGTAGCTTTCAAGAACAAAGTGATTATTGTTGGTTAGAGACCGTGAGGCTACCTCAAGGTTTTGGCTAACGATATTCACAAGGCGACCTCGAGTGGAGCCTTAAGCCAATCAAACAGGGTAACGAGGAGGTAGCATTTACATTTATTTCAATAGCATACCATGAAAATCCCCTCAATGCTCATTTGCACACTCCCGCTGCAGAGACTACAAGCTGCCTCTCTGACTTGTTCTACCACTCACTCATCTGCACATTATCTGTAGCAGGCACCATGCCGCAGCAAATATATAACATACAAATATAAATACGAGAAAATTTGATGAAATTACAAAGATAAGATTTATTTTATCTTGTTAGAGTTTTTGCATTTTACATTGTCGCCAAATGGTTGATGTGTCTTTGACACAATATGACAGAAAATACCATCATTTGGCCTTCAAATTAAGGGTGCGTCTGAGACACAGGTGGGTTATTGGGTATACGTGAGTTAAAGGGTATAATATCCCTCTGAAAAGCTGATTTGAAAGTAAGAAAGTAAACAACAGCAAAAAAAAAAAAAAATCTCAAAATACAATCTCAGCACTATGTTGCAAAATACTGCAAACGAAGACTATTGCTGAAATATAGAATTATTAATGTACAATATGTCTTTTCACCTTATAGACTTCTCCTGGCTGACTTTAGGACAATTGCCATGTACAGTGATTGTTGTATTCCTTTCTTGCAAGACACTTACAGTATTGTTTTCCCTGCTAATTTGCCAATTACAGTTGATTGTTCTCTGCTGTAACAGAAGACGGTTGGAGCTATACTTCCTTTAAAGTGTTTTGTACCTAAGCATTAATTTTGTTGTTTATAGAGTAGCTATCGTTTCTTTACATTTCTTCCTGCTAATTGAGTCACACAATTAGAGGGACAATATTTAAGATTTAGACCGTTTTTCATTACGGACAGCAGGAGGTGGTGCATCTACCATTGTCCGAAGCTATAACAAACATGGCCGCCTCCAAAGAAGTGCCACCCCCCCATGTAATATAATTTAATGATAACCCTAACTAGAACTATGATTATATTTAAAACATACTGTTGGTCATTGAGAACACTTTCATTTGTCAATCAAGTTTTTGAAATTTACAATCATTTACTGTAGTTTATTCGTTTTTATTAAAAACAGTCTAAAGCTTATACACTGTCCCTTTAATGACAATGATAGTTGTCTGAAGTGTTTGTACAGTGCTCAGGCATAGGCTTTTCAGGCCTATACCTGAAAAGCACTGCCTGCCATGTGTAAGGCAAAATGCCTTACAACCATCACAATATAACTTCACCTGGTTTTACGAGGCGACAATGGCTGGTTGGGAAAGCTTTTTTTTTTTTTTTTTTTTTTTTTTTTAGGCAATGTTGCTGTTTGTACATTTTTCAATTAATTTTATGAATGAAAAATATGTATATTTAGTCTGTAAATGTAGAGTATAGTGACAAGCTGAGTAATCAAATATCCCTCCACTGGCTGGCAAAATTGCATAATTAATCTGTATATCCAGCTGTTCGCGTCCATCCAAAATAATGAGTTACTGCTCCCTGCAAATATATTAGCTTTGTGTTCAGTTAAACAATCACAGATTTTACACCGTGTAAGTAGCCTACATTATGGACAAAATTTAGACACATTTCTTATTTCAACATTCATACTTTGTGATGTTTTTGTTTGGACGTCAACAATGAAAATTTTCTAATGCAAAACATTGGTTCACAGGTTGAAAAACACTGATCCGATATTAAATCTCTAATTACAAGCTCAATTTATTAAATGCCGCAGTGAAATGCGTTTATCTGTATGGACACAGAGATTTGAAGCAAGCCGTTATCTCTCCAATGTAAGTTTATGCACCAGAAATCCTGCATTGGAAAGATGCGGACTTGGTATGCTGTTTTTGCGCTCAAATCTAGCACTTGAAATGGATATCCTGTGCCGTTTGCCAACGTCTTTAACTAATGAATGTTTGCAGAATGAATAGCATAAAATCAATTAAGTAGTAATACAAAAAGAGCACCAGTGAGGTGAGGTGCGAGCCAGCTCAACCTTCTTGGCGAGCATTAGGGCTACTGTATACTTATGTGCTTCATTAGGAAATGAGACAGAGTTGCTTGTGCCTATGTCTCGATTGGACGGAACAAATCTTTGAGACAGTTTTCATATATATATATATATATATATATATATATATATATATATATATATTTAGTACAATGCACATGGCCATCATTGATTCACTCAATGTAATTGTATGACCGCTAATGAAACAAAAGCGAGTATCATTTAGTTTTGTTTTTCTTTTCTTAATTGTAGTTTCTGTCATTTAATGCAGTAAAGTTCATTATCTTTCAGGTTTCAGTTTCCACACTTTGACCATTCTTTGAGTGCGTCTCCAGTGACGTGCTAAAAGCAAGTAGCACAGCCATTATTTTTCCTACTAATCAGATAAATTGAAAAAGCTTCAGTCTGCTTTAATTGGAGAACATCCATCCATACCTTTCCGCTTTAAACACAATCAGCTGGAGACATATTAACTGTTTTAATCATCACTAAACTCAAAGTTGACCACCATGGCATGACCACCAGTGGAAAGAAAGCAAGCACGAAAGAATGAAATTACTTCTCAACGAGTCATTCAGCGACAAACCTATCTGTAGCTAAGTAAACCACACAATATCTACGCATTGCTTTTGCTATAGTATGCATAAAGACAGTAGTTTTCAGAGTAAATTAAAGTGACTAGTCGAAAATGGGAAAACACCGTCGACAGCCCTACAGCTGACATAGTATGTAAGCGATCAACCATGTTGACAATTTATCGAACTTTTAGATTTGGGTGTCTACATGGCTTCCACATAGCCATTCCCTACAACATACAGAGTTCTGGGCAGTGAGGATGGATGTCAGCTTTCCTAAGGCAGATATTTTTCTGTTATCTCACCGGGTTGTAACATAGCTCTTCCAGGAAAAGCATGACTGGTACAACACAAGGCAAAGTGAAAGCATAGCTGTAAAATTGTAGCTGATAAGGAACGTGAATGTATACCCAGACCCGTGGGACCTGCTCATTGCACCTTCACTGAATTTGTAAATAAGTATTTATGCTTCATCAGCAAGACGACAGGAGAATAAAGTTCATGTGGAATATGTCAGCCATGCTGTTTAGTCCTGGCTATTGTATTCATTTCTTTGTAATTGGGGATATGGAACGTCTTGCTGACAGTCATTCAAATATGAGGCGCGGTTTGCTTGTTGAAATGATAAAGATGGATTGCCCCGCGCAAGAGCTGGCAACTTGGATTTCATTTAAATCGAAACTCAATTAATGGATGAATACAGAGCATTTACGAATCGTGTTGCGTCCCTACGTTTACTGTCGTATGTTGCCAGAATTATCAATTCCAATGCAAAAAGCGAAGAGAGGCAGATAATACTTGTTTAAGAAGAACATCTGGCGAGAGTCAGCATTTGATTAGAGAGGAACTCAGAGCGCTGCCAGAAAGAAGGAGATCACTCAGCTTGCCCAGACAGACTTGAAGGCATCTTTTGAAAGCTGAGCACAGATATGCTGGTGTTCACGCTGAAGTGCACAAACAAAATGTTTGTTGGTTAATGGCGGTCGAGCTGCATAAACTATAATAATATTTCTTTTGAGATTGATCAACGAAGAATGAAGGCAGCAAAAACGTGTCAAATAATAAAAATATCCTCTTACATTCACATTTGAAGTAATATTAAACATTTTTACTAGAAGGCTCTATCTCTATTCTATATCTATACTACACTCCATGGGACTGCAATTTTTGAAACTGATCATATATTGTAGATAAGCAACACAATTACAGTGGAACCCAGAGGTCAAACATGGTTTGTGGCACTAATTAGCCTGTAATTTATTGTGTATGTTTGTTTATAAAAAATAAATTAATGAACATAACTACCTATGAAACAACGCCAGATTCAAATGTTTGGAACCATACACTACATGTTTTTAAATTAGCTTTTTAACATTATTACTCGTCATTTATTTGTAAAAGTAAGAAAACCAAGACTATAAAGACTTAAAAAAGAGTAAAAAAAAACACCTGTAAATGTGAGTTGATCCCTTCTAACGGACTAGATTGCCTATACACATCTTTTTGTCCGCTGTGAATCAAATGATAAACAAACCAATCAGCCAAGATCCAATTACCTCACCTTCAATTTCATTGATTTAATTCTGACTTTCCCTTAAGATGCTCTCAACTACTTGCTAGTGTACTGCTACCTGATGGATTGCCCAGGTAATTATTAATGTTCACATTAAAAAAAAAAAAAAAAAAAAAGAATTTCGCTCCATGCTGTGTACATTTATTTATTCTATGTTTGTGTTAAGGAATGCTTTTGGTCCATGTAGCACTGCACTCCTCACCACACTGAACTGCATAAACAACATTGTTGATTTTGCCTCTTGATATTTGGTCCTTGGAGCTAAACAGACCTTCATACCATCACATATTAGAGTACACTTATGGAGTTCTCTTATATACTGCATTCTACACCATATGACGCTCAAAGCGCTTTACACACACATTATTATACCAATGGAGGCTGCTGCCTTGCGTGATGCTGAAAGGTCCACTGGAAGAATATTAGTGTTCGGCGTCTTGCTCAAGGACACTTTGACAAGGTCAAAAGAGTCGTAGATGAAGCCACAACCTTCCAGTTGGATGACAAAGACACGACTACTTAGTCATGCTACCCTGTGTAGAACTGGAACCTAGAATAAAGAAGATGTTATGATGAAAAGACAGCATTCTGAATAATATTACGTGTATGTAATATGATCCCCCCAGCTCAGCAATTTTTGAGCGTCATGACTTTCACAAAATGGGCCCTGATGGATCATTACCCAAAGCATCACTGATGTCATTTTAGGTGGCAACAAATGGTAAAATGCCCGCCTCTGAGATGGATAAAAACCATGTAATTTATTATTACACAAACACAATATTAATCAGAATACCATAACCATTTGGACAGGCATACAGCATTATTGCAGAGGACATTTTCTAATTGACTTCCCCTTTAAGGGTGAAACATTCAGAAACAAAAACTTGTCTACAACACTTGCTTTGTTTTAAGTTTTGCCGATGAACAGGATCCGAGTGAGTGTCTACACGGACATCATCGCCATAGCAACTGTCAAAAGGTACTGACAATGTTGATGATGATGATGGTGATAATGATGACTTGAGTCCCCGCTCATGCTTCCGTGTTTTATAATCCACTGGACCCCATAAATGGAAATGTCCAAAAATAGACCTGTTTATTGAAAACTATTACACTGCAGCCTGTAGTGTCAGTTTTACATCAAGAATAAAAGATATTTTGTTTTGTTTTTGTCTTCTGTAGCTTGTGATTTTGTGGTGAATTTCTCTGATGTGCATGCAGTGGGTCTGCCCCGGCCACGCTACGGAGCCGCTGCCAGGCAACGCAGATCGGCGATGGAAATGAAGCCTCCTCCGACTCAGGCAACTTGGTGGAAAATTGTTTTTTACTAGAATCATACCGCTGATGTCGGAGCAAGCTCTTTCCTGAAGAAATGGCACTAGCCTGTGGCTCTTTGTGCGAGTGTTTTTAATAGCTTAAGGGAGCTCGTCTCCTACTTCTTTCCTGCTTCTACTCCAATTACACCATTGTAGTCTTTCTGGAAAACTCACTGGTGCCAAAATGTCCACCGCTCAGGATGACCCGAGGTTACCTGGTCATCCCCCAACAGGATGTATCAGGAATGTATGTACCCTACTGTAATGTGCCTTCTTGCCAAGGACTGAGGAGACAATAGTCTCAAGCATTTCTTTTAAATTACACCAAGATCTCAGTCAAAAAAAGTGAGTGACTAGAAGAAATTCCAGCTCATGGTGGAGGTTAGTGTGGAAGTGAGCCTCATACTTTAAACTACGTCATGTTTGATCGGAGTAGCACAGCTTGAACTGTCTGCCTTGAAACATGTGAAGCCTCAAATCCATGATCCATTTCTTGCCCTCTGGGTTTTATCATCCTTCTGTTCAAACTGCTTGTCCAGTCTAGACAGCTTCTAATCAGTTTCTAAATCCAATTAGTTACAATAGACATAGTGAAAAACAAAACAAACTGTAATGTGTAGCCAGGCGTGTTAGTGCAGTTGCCGCGGTTCTTTGTTCCATGTTGAGAGCTATCGATCTGAGTGTATACAAGAGGGCAGAGCACAAGACCCGGATTGATAAGTGTTTCTGTGAAGTAAATGTGAAACTATTGCTTATTTGATTAGTGGTAGGATGTTAGGTATGGAGAGGAAACAACGGCGTCGCATTTGTACAAGCAACCTGAGAGAAGGTGGAGGAGAAAGCAGGTGAATGTTGAAATAAGATGAGTGGCTCAGAGCCGGCTTGACTGCCTGAGGCTAAATGTGTTGAGCAAAAATGATGATGCCAGGCTAGGCCACTGGACAACACGGAAGCTATCATAGCCCGGAGTTCTCATCTCAAGGAGAAGAAATGAAAGCAGATAAAGAAATATAAGCAGACAAGAGTGAGTCAGTGAATTTTCACAATCGGATTTGAAATTTCAAAATGAAACATTTGTAGCAATTTACCTGGGCTAAGAAGAAACATGGCGCAGCAGTATTTTCATGGAGATTTGGTGACATCGCCACAAATTTATTTTCATGAACGCAGTTTATATTTACCCTTTAAACTATTCCAGAGGTGAGTAGACCATCCACTTGGGGGGTGGGAAGCTCTCCAATGCCCTGGAGCAATTAGTTATATAATGCTCAAATAGAACTCGCTTGTCAACAAGGAGGAGGAGGTAGGGGCACCTTCTCATTTTTCATCATTTCCATTTCCCGCATCTGTGTGAGGAGAATTAAACATGTGTGTATGTGTGTGTTTGCAAGGTGGCAATCGAAGCGAGATTGCGCACCCCTTCATTGACAATTTCCACTTACAAGTATTTTTTTTATTACTGTTAATAAGAAAACATCATAGTTTATAATATAAAAGGGGACATTTTCATAGTTTTAAAATCTCCTAACTGTTTTGTTATTGTTAAGACAAGTGTCAAGGTGGAATAACCTCTAATTTTATCAGACAAACTATAAAATGGTTTTACTTTTAAATATACTTTTATTTATACATCCCAAATACTTTTTTTCTCTAAAGTATTTTAATTTGTCGAAATATTTACTGGGCTTTTCTTCAAAGTTATATTTTTTGGAAGTATGCACAGCTTTCCCACTTGAAAGCGATTCATTCATCAATCTGGATTTATTTTCAATGATCAAGCATGTTTTTCAGTTTTAGTATTCAATAGTTACAGTTTTAACGACGAGGAACATTAAGAGCTTTTGCAAATGAATGAGAACGGCAAATAAGAACGTTATTGTAAATACATGAATCCCGATACCCTTTTTAAAAATGTGTATTACAACCTGATTCTACTCATGTTTCAATTTTCTTGACAAAAAATGAGTCTGTCTCTGCTGTTTAGCCTTTATCATTAAATGGTAAATTCATGGTTAATGCCTTATATCTTAAAATATTTTTATCAAAATTTGAAAATTTCAAAATTTTTACTCATTCACTTTATATTCAAAATCCATTTCAAGTGCAGCAAGTGGTTTTGTAACTAGGGCCAAACCTGAAAAAAATAAGAGGGGTGCACAGAAACTGTAACCAGACTGGAAGGAGACCTGAGAAGGTGCAGGTCCCTGTCTTCCAACTGCTGTTGCTTATTAAATGGGTGCCCGTTTTTCTCAACAGCAGCCAACATTTATTTTAATCCTCATTTGGCATGTTGGTGGGAATGAATTTAGAACCATGATTATTTCCATAAAAACTGTCAAATCTGCACAAAACAACATTTAATTTTGAAGACTTCACAAAGATCTGACCATTATTACAACAATAAAATGAATGCAGACAACATTAATGTCTGTTCGTGTTCTTGAGTAACAAAGCTCTAAACTTTGACGTAGCATATGTCCTCATATCCTCTGTTTTCTTTTTGTTTAGTTTTTTTATGTGCACTTGTCTCAGACTCACTTGTTTGTACCATGCTCTCACTGCTCTTTGTTGCTACTCCTACTTCCCAATACTCCATCTAATATTTCCGTTGCAGAGAGCACTGTCACTGAATTATTTAGCAGCTCTGGAAATTGTGTTGGGAAAAAAAAGAAAAGACAAATTCAGGTTTGCGCATGCATATTTACTCACAAAGAAACATTACCAGAGTGACACATATTCTGAATCACACCAAGATTTTGCTAGGAAAAAAAAAACAAAAAAATGCAAACTCTGACCCGGAAGGAGAGGGGTAGATCAATCAGGCGGCCTGACCCCTCTACGACCGATTCTATAATCACCATCCACAGTGCTGTCCTGGTGCTGATGGATGACCGCTCGCTCAACCTACCCTCTCATTCTCAGCTATAGGTCCTCAACACACATGTGGCATACACACATACGGTCACACACATATTCCACTTCCCTATAAATCAGGACAGCACACACAGGGCCCTTAGTCCCCTTCTTGAGCGTCTATTTTCATGAGTGTGATATTTAGAGTGGGCAATCATGCTCGGGGTTTTAATATCTTCTTTCTCAGGATTTCCATCAGCAGTTTCTGCATGTCCTGTGTTTACACTCATTAGTTACTCGAGAATCATTCTGCATCTGCCGGAATCACTGTAGCCTTTACATTCATGGACTCCATTTGTATAGGTCATTATTTTCTGAATGTCTAGAGCATGGGTCACCTTTTTGAAACATAGTAGTAGTAAATACATCAATCAAATGTAATTTGCAATGTAAATGTAATATGTGTTTAATTGTTTATTAAATCGATCGAAAATCACCAATGTTCTATCTCCTGTAAGCTATTTGCAGAAGAGATCTGCGGGCTACTCCTGTGTTCTTTGGGGGCTACATGGTGCCCACCGGCACCACGTTGGTGACCACTGGTCTAAAGAATACAAGGGAAAGCAAAAAATATGGTTGTATTTTTCCTGTCTCCATCAGCAGCAATTCAGTGTAATTCTTTTATAAGCTGGAAATTGAAGAAAAGTCACTAGAAGCTGTTAACTCAAAGCAAGCCTTTACAATTGATTTCAGCAGCCAAAAATTCCATGAGGACCTTACTAGAAAAGTGGCAAAAGATGTGTTGAGGCACTCCGGGAGCATTCTTCCATTTTATTATTATTATTTTTTGCCAGGGCAGAATTTTTTTTTCTAGTGTCGTTAAATTTTACAGTACATAGCTGTGAAGTTGTCTAGTGCGACAAATATGAATACACACAGATTCAAACCCACAACCTCTGCAATGTGGTGTCAGAAAGTTAACATGTAAAGCAGAAATGTATAGCATTTTATCGTCCCTTTACCAGCTTTTTAGTGCAGGATCAAAAATAGACATTTTAGTACGACGTATCTACAAATTTATGTACTGCGTTTCCATTCATAAGATAAGATGGGAACACAGTGCCCAACGACTTTTACATATGATTCAAAAATGATTTAGGCTTCATAGCTTGACAATTGTCAGTTCATGTGTTGATCAGAACCTTGCCTAATATAGATGCACAACATGACCGTACTGCATTAGCAAACTGATGGATGCCTCACTATTGACTCCTGACAGATTGAAGCCAAACGTGCGTGCGTGCGTGTGTGTGTATGTACGGTGAGCCTCTTCTAAGTCATCTGATTAACTCTCTGGAGCTCAGTGATGCAAACCGCAATCAATAACCGGCCTCCAAAACCATCCTTCATGTACTCGGCCATGTCTCAGGCGTAGCCCTTTCTTTCTCTTTGTAACCCAATTTTTATTCTGCAGTCGTGTTTCGCAAGGGAACCGGGCGTTGTAAAAAGCTTCATTTTTAATCAGCTGAGAGAGAGTTCATTGGAAACTTTCATTCAATTCTTTGACTATTTTATCGTATACTGGGGTACATTATTTTACATTTCACTGTCTGCCTTCCGTTCTCTTCTTTACTTTCTCTCCGTAGCCACCTATTACTGATGAGTCGATTTCACGAGTCACTGGTGCGGAGAGGGTACAGTAGAATATGTCGTGAGCAAGTATGAATAGCAATAGCTAAGCCTCGTAGGAGAAACTGTAATTACAAAGTAGTACCAAGTTCACATGTATACTGTAAAGTATGATTTATTATAACTTAGGCTAAAATGAAAGTGTTTTTGTCCTTTTGTCAATCCAATCAGAAAAATCCCTGAGGAAATGATTGTTTCACGCATTGATGTCACCCACTATCTTTGTGCAGCCTTTGTATTTTACTGATCTAATGAGCTCTGTTAATTTGGCTTTTTCTGTGGTTGATTGTTTATGAATGCACGCCATGGAATGAATGCTGTGATTAAATATTTTCAAAAAGGATAATATTCTCCTTTGTTTGGGTAAATTGAATGAGAACACTCTCAAAGCAATTATTTGCTCCCTGCATTTGTGAACCCATGTTAAGTGTCAACATGTAATGGCAGGTTTTTATTCACAACACTGACAAGCGGACAAAATAAAGGAAAATCGTTCCTTTTTTTGCATTCTTACCTTTGCACGTTACCTTAAATGCATCATTTATGGTTTTTGTCTTTGCAAGCATCAATTCCTCTTATTTGTTCACGTCGTATACCCTGAAGTGGTCACCAGCTAATCACAGTTAGTCATGAAGGCACATGGACAACATGTAAACACCACACAGGAAGGCCAGAGCCCTGATTGAAATCCACGACTTCTACGCTGTGGGGTGGACCTTATAACCATTAGGCCACTGTTCTGTTATTTTGTCCCATGGCTGTTTTTTTTTCTTTTCCTTCTTTTAAAGGTTGGCGTCTCACACTTAATTTTCTCAGCTCTTCATCATGATATTCCTCACTGACCAGACAATGAAATCAAACAGATGTACATTGGTCAAACTCCAGAGATGTTTTTTTATTTTTTTATTTTTTTAAATCTGCCCTTTTAGCTAGTTAAATTCTGCCCCTGTCCACCCCTGAAAAAAACGCATTGCAATCTAAAATCTAAAATCTGGCGTGAGGAATAATGGAACGTTGATTGATACGTTATCACGAACAAACATAATTATTTGCGGTTTGATATTTGCTACTTTGTGGGCATTCTTCTTGCTAAAAGTCTAACATGATTATACATATATCTGAATCATCACAAATACTGTGAATGCAAATTAGACGTCTATTGATTCTCAAGTACAGTATACAAACCTACAATGAGAATTAAAACCCTCGTGAATACAAAGAACAGATGGAAATCTAGCACAAAAAAAGTGTTTCCTGTGTTACCGGCTTTATTAAAAATGAACGAATAAATAAACAAATGCTGGTGTAAATGGTTGTTTTTTCTATGCTGTGACATGCGACTGGCTGTCAGGACGTATTGTGTCTCTCACCCCGAGTCAGGATGGTTTCCACATCCATTAATAATGATAAGCACTATATAAACTGGATGGATGGCAGAAAGAGGATTTTCCACAATTTGAGTCACTATTTGCAGATTATGTCATCATACAGCATATCTATATTTATCTTTAATTAGTAAGCTACAGCTGATGAGGTTCTAGCCACCCTGCCTTCACACATTTGAAATGGTTGTCTGAATCGGGGTTTGTGTGAGGCCAAGTACAAACCTCCGTATCTTCTGTAGACACAAAGAATCAATTTTATTTCAAGAGGTAGCTATTAGAGACAGAAACCACAAATCTGACTCTGTAAAACGTTCTCCAAATTTCAGACTTAGTAGCACACTTTCAGTCATTAGGTGATAACGGAAGAGAATGTTTACTTCCACCATAATCTTCATTGGCTGCTGCTTTTTAATCGGCTGTCGGGAAACAAATAATTGTTTAGACAGAGACTAATCTCTCTCTAAATTCAATCTCCCCACCACCCAAATCCTACTGAACCACACTAATGACATTTTACAACGGTTAATGGAAGATAATAGTAGCATCTGCACATTTTTTCCCCCTGTGGCTATATATGCCCTTATGCCAGAGATGATTGAAACTGTACAGTATACAGTATAACTGTACAGTAAGCATATCTCATTAAGTTTACCAACTGAAATGATTGTTGTTCTAACGATTTTTTCTCCCTTTTGATTGCTGAAGATCTGAAGGTCTTTATTACTTTTACCTTAAGGGACAATGACACTTAAACAAATTCATGTAATGCGTAGAATTGATACATGGTAGAGAGAACGTATGACTAAGCGTCTTAGAAATATTACTTTCTACCTATTCTTGCACAACATAAAATCGGGCTGGGTTTTGTTGTTTTAATTTTTGTGTTCTAGGTTTGTGTTGATTTTTGATGTGTTCATGCGTGTTTTTTTGATTGCGTCCACCTGTCCTCATCAACCTGCTTCTCTTGTGGCAGCCAATCAGCTCCCCGCACCATTTTTATTTAGTGTTCATTGTCGTCTCGACATTTTGGAGTGTATTTAGTTTCCTGTTTCCTTTCAATTCTTGTTGGATCGTTGTTGTTTGTGCGTTTGGGTCCACATCCCCACACCCTCTCCTATCTATCAGATCGGTGACAATCTTATTTTCCGTTGATGGGATACACACAAAATAAACCACAGATGACTGTATCAGAGGCTGCTGGGGTCAGTATCAAGCAAGAGCACACCGACCTTTGGGACCAATAAGAGTTTTTCCATTTGGCTTTTTTTGTACAGCTGCCTTGAGTAGCATTTTCATGCTGTGTTGCATCTGTATCAAGAGAGGCGCCATTTTTCAAGATTCTTGCGACGGGCCACAGATTGAAAAAGAAATATCTGCTTGTTGTATTTGTCTGGAGCTTCTTGAAAGCAGATTTAAAGCTTTAGCTCTGGCGCTACATCATTTGAGTGTAACCGCTGCGCCACAACGTGTACCACTGAAGTGGTCTGGCTTCAAAATCGTGTACACATAGCAGCAAGCCCTGAATTTTTTGTGCTTTTGGGCCTGTCACGATGAATATTATTTCGACTTATCGTATGAGGTAACCTGCCATGATAGCAACTTTCCTCTTTGCTTGAACAATTTAGTCACAGATGCAATAATTTCAGAGTGAGGCATAGCTCCACCAAGGATTTTGTGCCTCTATTATAAAAAAAAAAGGCTCCACCATTTCAGGTATGCAAATTTTTAATATTGTTTTCAAAGGCCCATGTAAGTCATGGTTTCTTGGAATCTCACGCATACAGTTCCCTTGCTCGTGAGAATTTTAATGACTATGGCATTAATGAGGTATTTGATATCCAAAAGGTACCACAACAAATATCGCATGTGACTTGTGTGCATGTGTTAGTGTATGCAGCGCAGGTAATGCTCATCTGACTGTTGTGCTGAGTCCACAGCTTCATCATCATTAGGCTGCTGCAGTGATAAGACAAAGTGATAGAGGCCGAGAGGGATGTGGGGGTTGGCGTGGGTGCTTAGGAAAAAAAAAATGTGATGTGGTTCTGCAGCTGAGACATCAAGGGGATTATCTACATACTCCCACCAACCTAATGGACTCTCTCACCAGGTCTGATGAAAGACATAGCTATTTTTTTAATTAACACTTGACAACATGATCCGGGAAAAATGCAATGTGAAAGAGTAAAAGTTGAGTTAGTTTGGAGATGTACTTGCAAAACTTGAATTTGCATTCATTTCGACCCATATGTTTAGCTTTGAAGGTCCTCATTGCGATTTCATCCTTGTTTTCCTGACGCCTCCAACAAAGTAGATAAAAATATAAACAATGTGAGGGAGTACTCTAAAAAAAAAGGTGCTGGAGTAAGAGCAAGAGCGAGTGAGAGAGTTGATTACCATGTTTATCAAGGTTGCGCTTAACATTGATTCGTATCTCGTGTCATTTGGAAGCTCCATCTTCTTGTCTTTGGCAATGACCTCTCTATCTCCAATTGTCCTTAACAGAACTGCAACTTTTCTCATGCAAGAGGGAACATGCAGTTATGGAGATAATGTTTGGGCATGTCATCACAAAGCTGAGTGGCCCTCTGCTTGACAATGATTGGATTTTAATTGATTAGTTTCATCCTAATTGGTTCATAGTCTTCAACTTTCATTCAGCTGCAGTCTGAAAGGCTTCCTTTGAAGCGGTAAAGTACCAGAAATGCATTCACGATTCATGAGGACAAGGTTATGTTTCACAAGTACTATTTAACAGGGTAACATAATGATGAGGCTTTGTGAGTTATGACGAGGAGGCCCAGGACTGAGTTGTTGAAAAAGGATCATTATTTACTTGACTCAAACCAGTCCTTCTCAAATATTGGCCTGGGTGGTCTGCGTGTGTTTTCTTGCTGCAGATTTTGCTTTGTTAGCGCTCCAGTTTTGATGTCAGTAAAATGCCTGTTTTTGGTTCTTTCTTTCACTCTGCCTTTGACGGCCATTGCTGATTGCTACATCGTTAGCTTTTATTGTTCTTGTTGTCATAGTTTTGTCATGGCGATTAGAATTTCAAATGATCTCATGAATGGGCCAGCCACATGGCCAAAGGTGCAGCTTCAGTCGACCTCTGGTTTTTAAATTAAATCACCAATTTGCCAAATGTAATTTCGTTTACCTGCAGAAAGTTAAACATTTCATTTGGGCCCTTTAAATGTGGCTGCGTATGAGTATAGCTTTACGTTACCACGATGACTACAGAGTATAAACAAACGGGACATTACAGCATGGTTCAACAAGAGTTGTACCACTTGTGTAAGGATACTGTTGAACAAGTTACGATTTGAAAGAATATTGGAAAGGTTTTTCCTGTGTTTTTGTGTGGGTCTGCACATGACAGCTACCATGTACGGTCCTATAGTGTATTACAAGGTGGCATTAAGTAGACTAACTGTAAAATGTCAGTTCACACACAGGTAGCTGCTTCGACATGGGTGAAGAAGCAGGATGTTGCTTGAAGACACATTTTTTTTCATAGCTACGCAACAAAATGTATGCCGTTGTATAATTTCACAGTTGATCGGTGCACATGTACTACAGAGGCTCAACTATATACGGTGTGTATACAAGCAAATCCCATATCCTCCAGGTAGCATTATTCATGCTTGTTTTTCAGAAAGCATTTATTCTTTCTTTTTCTCTCTTCTGTTCAGCTAAGGCATTGTAATCGACGTATTCAACCTTAAACAGTCAAGTGAAGATGGATGCTGCTGCTTATTCTGCAGGCTGTCTGATAAATAAAGATCTAATCTCTTGGCGGTCATTAAAGGGATCACTCTGAGAGCAATGCTGGGTATCTAGTGGGGAAAAAGCAGTGGTTGCTGTGTAGCAAGCAGGAAGCATGCTGCACAAGAAAGAAACTTCTTACATTTGTTTTTTTATGCCTGCTCTTCTGGAGATTTTGCTCAAACCGCTTGACATTTTTTTTTTTTTTTTACTTTGAACAAAGGGAGTTGAGAGTAAAGAAAACAAGTCGAACACTAAATCTTAATCTATTTATTAAAGGCCTGCTTGGAGAACAACAACAACCTCTAACTGCTATTCAGAGAAACACTCAATAATGATTTCTCATACGTCTTCTTTATTGTTCAGCCACTTATTTTGGTCAACATATAGCCTACCACATTAAACGTGCCCCATAGAGCTCCTCGGAAAGTGATTAAATATGCCTTTCTGACCCTGGTGCCATTTTGGGCATACTGTAGTCTACACGTAGCTTCTTGCAAACGATTCATAAATCTCTATGGTTTGCCCTATCTGCTATAGTCCCCCCCCCCCCCCCCCCATTAAAACCGATAGAAAAGGATTCCTTCTTGGAACGAAAACGCACAGACAAAATGTACAGTACAACCAAGTCATACAAGTCTTCTTGAGGAAAGTATCCACAACAAAATGTTACTTACTGATTTGAAAAGAAATATGAACAATTTTGAAAGATTATTCTTTTTGGTATACTCTTTACATTGTCACCAAACTGTTGGTGTGGCCCATACACGGTAACATAGAAAATACCAGAATTTAACCCTACCATTAAGGGTGCGTCCTATACACAGGTGCGTCCTATATTTGGGGAATTGTGGTACTGTGTCCTCCACAAGACTTTGAAAAAAGATGTAGTTATAGGCATAACAGTTCTTCTCAGGCAGGGGTAGGGAACTCCAATTCTTTGAGTCAATCTAATCATAAGCTCTGTGGAAGCCTGATAGACTTGATAGTCTAAATTTGGTGCTTTGCTAGATAAAGACATCGAAAACAAGCAGGATATGCCTCTCGAGGAAACTGAGTTCCCTACCCCTGTTCTAAAGTACTGAAGCATTAGAATCAGTTAATTTAAAATAATTGTTTAAAAGATCAGTTTCCCGACTCACAAACTCCCTTTTATTTTCTTCTTCTGTGAACAAAATCATTACAGCTTTACATGGGTTCAATACATACCACTGCATCCATACCTTGATTACGAATTAAAATAAAATATAAACCTGTATCTATCATGTACTTCTTTTAACATGAATTGTATCAACTGTCATCTTAGATTAATAGATTTCAATGAAAACTTCTGAGTGGCAGTCCACTGATAACATCGTGGTTCCTTCCTTGTCGAACAGCAAATCACTCATGTTCACTACTAAACTGCTCACGGCAGAATGATAATTCACTGACTTTCTCTGAATGGGATGTACATTTCACCAGGAAGTCATTTTCAATGGGCGATGACGTATGGTCCATCTTTGAATTGTTTTTGAGGGCCAATAGCATGCCGGTACATTCAGTAAAATCCCTCCGCTGCCACTGACTCCTGATTGGTCATTACTCTGAACTGTGAGGCGGACGTGTTAACTACTGCTCCACTGAGATGCCCAGAAGAATGAATCGCTTCAAGAAAATATCAATTTGCTCACATTCACTCAAAATACGTGTTCTTTTAAATGAATCCCTCACTCCCGGCACAACACTGAGATGAGCATAAGAAAAGATGAGGAGGAAGATAAACCCATGCCCACAGTTGATAAACAATTCAAAATATGTAAATAGGTTTTTACTGTAACCGTGAAATTATTGTTGTAGCTGACCCAACTCTTATACTCAACAATAGCTTGTGGACATGAATCCTTGGGCTAGGTTTATCGATCAGAACTGTACCAACTGCGAGGGTAGCACGTTGCAGGTTTTAAATTGTCACCAGACAATAATGCAAATGCTTTTTTTGTCTGTCAAACAGTGATTGGTAGAGTTGGGACAATATCAGATGGGATAGGCTTCACCTTCTTGTGCATGATGTACTACTGTGAAAGGATAAAAGGAATTTTGGCAACGTGAATGATTATATCACATCACCTCTTCGCCTCTTGTACTACAAAATTTCTGGTGTAAGATTGAAAGGATTAATCAATAAATACTCAGTACTATAAACATTCTGTCCAACTATATGCCAAAGGTCAAAATGAAAAGGCCATAAATAGATCGTTTTTTATTCACTTGTTTTTCCAAATGTTCATATGACACTAAAATATGGTTTCATCATACTCCCTATTCAGTAGACATACCAATCTTTCCTCTCTTTTTCCTTTCACCAAGAGGAGATTAGTGTCTCCGCAATGAAGTACATCTTGACCTTAACCCTCCCTCATTTTCTCCCGCACCACCTCCACCACTCCCCTCATCGCCATTTGATGTAAATGCAAATGATTCATTATCCTCACAGGACACTGTATCAGCAGTCTATGACTAGGAAAGGGGCAAAAGACATTTATGGAGTGCTTCTCCTTTTTGACGAGTCTCTGAGCCTTTTAAACATATTCATCGAACGTCGTATGTTACGTTGAACACAGGCAGTGAGCTATTCATCTACTGTACATCGATTTCTGCCCACATCTTTGCCACAACTTAAAAAAGCATCTACGATTTTATAAATGAGGAAATAATTATTTCATCATTCCTTTGTATCTCTTTGTGTCACGTGTCTTCACCTATATTCTTCCGGTCTAACTTTGCGGACAGCATGCATTCAGCCTGTTATCAGTCAAATCAGCCGAGCGCTGCCACTTGTGGGCCACACTTGGACAGAAATTGGCTGACAGTGTGGAATCGCTACTGAGGAGGCGAGATATTAAAGATGATGAACAGGCCTGCAGGAAAGTGGGGGACCAAGATAAATGACCAGTCGTGAAAAAGAATTCCTTTGTTTTTTTTTTTCTCTTCTTTAAAACGACCAAAGATAATCTACAATTTATCTACCATCAAAATATCAGGTGAATGCTTTCTGTATTTTGTACAGCACCATCTCTTCAACAGCAAAGACTACTTACAAGAGACCTATGACTATGTTATGTATATTTGTAGGAGTACGGTCAAAGTTTAAATCAGTTGCGATTTTAATTAATTAAGTGTAACTGATTCTTTTATTTACTTTAACTGACTTTAACCATTTTTTTCTGCTGTATTTGAGTCTAGTCCCTTTCGTTTGCCTTTAGATTCAACCTTCAGAAAGGGATGGTGCTGTTTTCCTTTTGACATTTTGACAAAAAAAAAAAAAAAAAAATCAAATAAAGCACCGTCTATCCCGTTTGTTGCCGATTTGCTCAAATACAGGGCAATCTCAAGTTTTGTTTGGCAATGAGTTTTGCAAGCGCTCGTTACATAAGCATTGAAGGTGGGAATCTTTGACTGTCTTTGATTCCGATGTTTGAGCCTATGAACACGTTTTTTATTGATTTGTTTTACTTAAAAAAAAAAAAAAAAGATTTCTGCTTCAATCTATAGATGTGCAAAGAATACTGCAGTACTTTAGTCTACTTTGAAAGACAGAATAGCAAATGGAGACGAGTCTTTTTTTTTTTACATTTATTACGTTATGATTTGTAAGGAACACTTCTTTTTAATGCTACTCTTTGATGCTAGCTATATGTTTGATCAAATTTAAAGTATAGAATAATATGAAACAAAAAAGGTCACCTGTGCAATAAAAACAGTACAGCAAGATTCATTGTCATTCCACAACAAATTGCAGTTCAAAATATTATGTAAACTGTTATACAAATGAAAAGCATTAATCTTCCTCAGTATGTTTTGACAAACAAGAAACTATAAAAATACACTTTTTCAAGTGAGGAGCTCAAATCAGAGTATGAGCAAAGCATGAAACATGTGCCAAGTTATTTGTCTGTGTACCAGTGAGCATACCAAGCTCATTATCAGTCACGACCACCTAATCTGTTACGGTCAGACAAACAAACATTGCATTACCATTTGCGGCCATGTGACTTGACCATGGTTGGTCATGGCATTGTGTTCCGATTGTTAGGAATTGTTTTATTCATAAGATTGATATTGTTTTAAATCTGAATCATTGTAAATGAGAATCCCCATTCCTATGTGAATCAACTTTTGGCACACCCCTAATTACATTATCACATGCTTTTCCATTTTCACATCATCCTTCTTCTCGTCAACTTGCCCTACCAACCACAGCAGTGTTATACCAAACACAATGACATCCAATCAGTATCTACTTCAAGTTGTGTTTGACCTTTGTTGACCCCAACAACTCAAGCACAAGAAGGCCGATACACAAAAACAGATTTTATCAGCATTCAGAAAGTATAAAATTAGAGATCGCAAATTAGATTAACACCATTAAAAAACATAACACCGTAACTATAATTGTAATTAATCGATCCCAATGAATGGTCAATTATTTTGACACACCTAGTTTTTAGCATCAAAATGTATTGGTGGAATGGCCATAGATTTATTCATAATGTATGTATACATAAAGGATAACAGATAAGATTTCATTTTGAGTCTTGACATCATAGATAAGTCCCTGTGGTAAATGTATAGATGTCCTGTTTGACTGTTTGCTAGCTGGTGCTAAGGAGTACCAACAAACCTCATTGAAGCGCAAACCCCTCCACGGAAGAACAAAAAATGGAGCAAATATATGCAAACTAACCTTCATTTCTAATCATGTTACATCGTGGAAACTCATTTCAAAGTTGAAGAGAGTTTATAGAAGACTCAAAATGCAGATGAGATGAGAAGATATTGAATTAAATGCAAGACTAATTCAACATATCTGTTGAGAAACTGTTATCTGTGGTTCAGAACTTCAAAAGTTGTTACTTACT
The DNA here is from genome assembly GCF_059441005.1 of Hippichthys cyanospilos. Lineage (NCBI taxonomy): Eukaryota > Metazoa > Chordata > Actinopteri > Syngnathiformes > Syngnathidae > Hippichthys > Hippichthys cyanospilos. Next base: position 13,218,563 of record NC_142379.1, on the reverse strand, counting down.
TCGTCAAGGTCCAACAATTTCTTCGCAGGAAATGGGTAATTATTCTACATTATCGTGCTTATCTTACAGAAAGTTGTCTTTTCACCTCACTGGCTGTATGTCTCATGGCAACCTGGGAGTAAACGAAGCAATGATTAGACTACGTAAACCACCCACCGTTCACACACATTGTTTCGTTTGACTAGTGATCAAGATTCCCCGTCTCCAGTGGGCTTTGTATAATGCAAGGTGTATACACAGTTCACATCGCCTGTAGAATATAAAGTGAAGGACAAATACAACTCTGGCGGCAAATGAACTCACGCATGCAACGCCTTTAAGTGAAGGGGATGAAATATAGGCGGGAGAAGTGGAGGAGGGGTGGATTTCCCACTTTAATGCATCTCATTAATAAGGAACGAGAGGCTTTGTAATATTGAATGGAAAGTAGGAAGAGGAAGAGAAATATGCAGAAGGTGCTAGCAGGTAGTCATGCTTTAATTATGCCATTTTTTTTTAATTCACACTGAGGGACGTCCTCATACGCAATAATTGAATGTCCTCCATTACTATGCATAGGCACGCAAATCTAACATTTAATATGAACACATTTAGATCAAGTTAATATATGCAAACATACATTATACACATACAATCCTACCTTCTATAAATGCTTTCTGCAGCTTAGTGGGAATTTGAAAACCAAATCCAAATGAAGTTACCCACAGATTTCGTCTGTGACACACTGCCATAAAAATACCTAACGTTCCCTCAAGACGTAACACGCTACCACTTGAACCAATGGCATCTATCAATGGCACTGCCTGTTGTGCAATTTCAAGAATTTGTGCCAGATTCTGTACGGTTATGCATGGGATGGTCATCCTCTTCAATGACAGTATTATATAGTTGAGTCCTTAAAAGCTATACTGAAACACACTCAAGGCGTTGGGGAATAAAAGATTATAATTTCAACTGCCACTTATTGTGAAAGTGGACCAAGTGAGATCATTGATTAATCAAACAGAAATGTACACTTTTTTTACGCATTAAACAGAATCCATACATTCATTTGTTAATAGCCGTTTATAATCACATGCAATTGAAATTTTCCTTGTCCTTATTGCTTTGATTGATTGGAACAATTATTGATGTGATGCCTTTTTAAATTACTTCTTTTCATCTCCAAAATATATGTATGTATGCGATTTTTTTTTTTTTTTTTGCCAAAGAGATTTTGAGGGTTTGATGTAACCCTTCTCCTTTGAAAATCTGATTTAAAAGCATACATGTGTTGCGGAAGCCTGATTCAAGAGTGAGCAACAGGGAGGTTCTCAGCGTAAACAATCGGTGACTAGTCATAAAAAAAGAAGCAGCTATTACAATTTAGTATTGTGAGGTAATAAAGTATATTTCCATATAACATTGTGCGTCCGAGCAAAGTATAAGTGGTTGCATTACCAATGCGAAAAAAGGCAAATGAAAGGTGTTTGATTTTTTATATTTTGAGGTAGTTGATCATATTTCTATAAATTGCAGGGTGTGCATTCACGAGTCCAAATATAAGAATATGCATTGTGTTCTTTTGGCTAATATTAAATTTTATTTTGATATCAAAATCCATTTTGTCTATCGTTTTTGTTGCGCTGTAAACCTCGTTTAAAATGGCGTGTTTCTTTTGAAAAATGGCTGGGATTGAATGAGTTAATTAATATGAAAGGGCTGTACTATCTCACCGGTGGCTGAAGGTTCTGACCTCCAGAATGTGCTGTTAAAGTGTGTGACAGAGCATGACTGACATCATGCTGACATAACATGTGCAACCGACTGGCTAATCTATGGATGATGCATAAATGCTGACACCGAGCTTAGTATATAATGCAAGGTATCCTGTTGTTAATGACATTGGATCATCGCTAACGGACTGCCATCCAGCCACTGGGCTCTTCGAGTTTCTTAGTAGAATCACAAGTAGAGCCCTGGTCGGTCGATTCATTTGATTGCAAAGTCCGGAAAGAACAGCATTTACATTTGCAGTACCAGGAAAGTCAGAATTTAAGATCGCATTGATACTGTTTGCCACATTCACCCTTTACAAATCAAGCACGAAGTGAATAGCCGTTTCCCATTTTTTTTTCTTTTCCCTTCATTCTTCATGTACGCAAAATATTACCTGGTGAGATAGAAAAATGTTGATATCGGTGTCCAAGATAGAAGCATCAGGAAAGCGCTTAGTTACAAACCCTATTTATTTATTTTGATATTTTTGTTGTTGCCCCTCTCCACACCTCACGCATGAATCACTGATTCAAGTGCAGCCAGATAAGCACCAAAAGAAAATCCCTCACATCTCAGGTGAAATATTAATCACAGATATATATATATATATATATATATATATATATATATATATATATATATATATATATATATATATATATATATATATATATACACACACACAATATTTTCACATATTATTTTTTCTTTTTGGCAAAGCTGAAGTGAAGAGAAGAGGAAGCAGAGGAGACAGATGGAAATTTGACCTTTCTTTAATCAACCTAGTATGTGTGTGTGTGTGGTTGAATTTGATATGAGCATTTGCCTGAATACATTACAAAGGAGGCAAGCTGCTAGCTTCTAACCAGGGGCACACAAGCTGATATTTATCAATTTTTACAGATGAAGGGTTCTGCGCTGGAATAAGCAAGTGGCTGACTTTGATCATTGTTTCTATTAACCAGAATGACCTGTGCTGACTAATAGAGCAGCTTAAAGGTGATTGATGACTACGCCGGCGACTGCATTGCAAGCCCAGAAATTTCTTTGCTGACTCTTGATCAATCCTCACAAATTGTCAGTAAATGATAGTCCCTTTTGTCATTTGCATCCAACGAGAAGCTCTTTGGTGTATTTCCCTTCACCTCCAGTCAGCTAAAAATAAAATGCAACGGGAAAGGTCTGAATTTAGACTGGGCTTTTCCAGAGTCTATCCTCAAGCTGCCGTTGCACAAGCATGTTATTCCTTTTGATGCTTTGGGGCCTTTGAGCTGCAGTCAATGCTCTTGGTGGCAAGTTGGTTATCTTGTCAGATATTCATAGGGAACAAACCTCCCTAGGAATACCAATGGACTTCTGCAGATGTCTCATATGAAGACAGGGTCATGCTACTTCATGTGAACTCCTTCAGAGAGCTACCTGGGACAAAATATTATTTTCACGCAGTTATCCGAGTGCAAACTTGCTTGTTCCACGCGCTCAAGGTAGTTGTCACTGTTCCTTGAGGAAATCTCATAATAGCTTATAAATATGCATCCTTCTTGTCGTGTTTTGCCATTTTGCACATGGTGACCGGAACAGACAAGGCACTGGCGCTACTAAATAAATAAATAACAAAAGTGATCAAATACTTCAGATAATTATATGGTAAAATAATCAGTAATCAGTTACCTTTGTAAGAATAAAGTAATTCATTAATTTGGGGTTTTAGTACCTAAAGTAAAGGATTACTTCAATACCCAAGTACTAAAGTTATCTATTATTTACTACTACTACTATGTATTACAGAGCAATTCATACTTTATTCTTCTTTATTCTTAATTCACGTCATGTGTGTGCGTAAAAACTTAAAACTATGTTTTGGAGATTGAATGAGCTATTATACTGTAGTTCTAGTTTTTCTTCACTGCCTTTATTATTGTTGCTTACTTTTTCTTTTGAGTCTCTTTTTTTTTCTTCTCCTGTAAGGCTTCAGATTTGTAATTGAATGATTCGAAATGCTCGTCTGTCAATGTTCCCAAAGTTAATGTTTTCCTCGGCATTTCCTCACAAGCCAAGCAAATATCAAATGGTATGAAGCTCTCCATCATGCATCAACTCAAGATTAAAGCCATTTTTCATAACCAATATCATTTGAGATGGTTATAATATTAGTTTCCTTACATTTCTATTTTTCATTGTCTTGCCAACAGTTGATGAGGAGGAAATGCTATTCTAAGTACAGTCGGCCCCCGGCTTACGAGCACCCTGATTTACGAACAATTCGCCTTACGAGCGTGGATCAGGGAGATTTTTGTCCTCCGCTTACGAACAAACCTCTCGCCTTACGAACAATTCGACATGCCGGCCAATGAGTATGTAGAAATGTTCTCGTTTAATTGCGTCAATAAAATCAACAGCAGCGACATCATCAATTATCAGTAGATACTTGCGGCAGTAACGTGAACGCTATTGCTCTTACAACGTCACACTGACTGTCTCACTCACGGTGTCTAAATATATTACCATTTAAGTGTAGTGTTTGTACAGCTAAAGGGAAAAACAGCTGACATGAAATTAAATGTGCCGATTGCAGGACAAAAAATTGTCATTGGTTTAAATGTGTGGTTTTTTTTAAATTAATTGTCAATACATTCCAACCGTTTAAAAAAAAAGTGCGAATAATTATCAGTCAGTCACGGAGATGCGAATATGCTATTGGTCGATTAAGGTCACCCGGTCTCACTCACGGAGATGCTATTGGCCGGCGTCACACGTCAATCACAGAAATGCCGATATGCTATTGGCCGAACGCCTTTATCTAGCTTGATGGGACAGGATGGAAGGAAGGAGAGAAAATTAGTGAAAAACGGAATGTTGTGAAGACTTTGCAAACTTTATCTGTTAGACATAGCTTCTAAAATTACTAGCAGCGGTAAAGAAAGAAATAAGAGGATGATGTTTTAGTATCTGCGTGATTTGCACCCTGACTGAAAGAGTTACTGTAACACTGTAAGACCAATAGCATATCTATCGCCGTGTTAACTTTGAGCGTTGGACTCTGCCCCCCTCTGCTTACACCCAGCTCAAGTCTCGTCGTTTCAAAGGTAAAAGCTATTAATCTATTGTATTTATCATATAATGCAAGTGTACAGCAGATTATGTCACTCAATTTTAATATATGTATACAGTGTGTCGTTTTTACCTAAGGCTTCGGCGCGCGTTGCACGCATTCACGAATTAACATGGGTTTGGATTGCCCGCTATACGAGCAATTCGAGATACGAGCGTAGCCGCTGAACGGATTAAGTTCGTAACCCGGGGGCCCACTGTAATACATATGGACTTAGCATCCTACCACTGGATGTAGTATTTTAAAATGATGTGGAACTCTCAAAGTGTGGTACGAGTACCATTAGAAGTACATAAGCTTTCTTTTGTAGAATGCAGAAAAATGATTTAATTCAATGCAATTAAAATTTACAATATTTGAAAACACAATACAACCAAAGTGGAGTAAAGCTTATAGCTATGCAATAGGTTTTGTAAATTTTGTTTTAAATCAATGACATTTGGTTTGGGCTTGCCAACTGCAAGGGAAAGCCGCTGGTATGTGGAGGTTTTTTTTTCTTCCCGTGAAATAGTAATAATAAGATGCATAAACCTCGTATTTGGAAGTGCTTACTTCAAATTGCTTTATTCCATGTTCTGTCCATGTTGAATGCAATTCAGATTGCTTTGGAGGCGAATGAATAGAGGTATTCAATATGAACAATATTTCAAATTGACAGTAAAAATCATGCTCTATAATGAGGGCTATTTGAATTAAATCACTCTCTTTTGTGGTGAAAACCCTTCAAGTCAACTGCTGTAATTTTCTCTGAACGTCAATGCAAATTAGATGGGGGTTAAACTGAGATTGGTGCGCCCAAAAGTGAAGCCATTTATATTAGCTATTTGGAGTTTAGAAGTCTTCTGTGACATCATGGAGGTAAATTTTCCTTAAATGCAAAATTTTAACAAGACAACATCCTGGTGAGAAATCAAAATGGTTAGACTAATGTTTTACATAGAAAAAAAACAATCAACATCAATGCCTCCTTTTTGGAACGTGCGCGTAAGCACCGGACAGCTCTAATCCATAACATTAGGAGAGTTCGGTTGATTGCTATTTTTCTTCAATTAGCCAACCAGAAAATTGACAGTTTTCTAGTTGCTGCAACTCATTGTTTTTATTTCAGGCCGGGACAAAGTGCTGCACAAATTTCAAATCATTACTACTGCAAAATCTTCGATTTCAGCCGTCTCAATAGCCTTTATTTCTAGTTTCTCTATTTAGTGGCTTCACTGATAAAAATGCATAGGCCTACTTTAAAGCTTAGCAAAACAGAAAGGTCAGAGGTATAATGCGCCTGCATTTCGATGGCATGCTGTTTTCTCGATGCTTTGAAATGGCAATGGTTTTACAATGCATTATAGGTCTCTGTTCACGGTGGGCACTACACAATGCACTGCGAGCAGTGTTTCCATGAATCTATTAAGCTTCATGCAGTGTTTTCATTTCCTGAGCACACCCTTTTGGAAACAAACAAAAAGTTGAACTCAAACTCCACTTGAACTTTTAGTAAATTTCTGATGGTGATGAGGACGTAGGTCTAGATGTGAGAGAGCACAGCGTGGTATGATGCAAACCTATTTGATTGAAGTGGATAAGGCTGTGGCTGGAGAAAAAGGCTTCGTGGGGGCAAGGAGGTTTGAAGGACTCTGGGTGCCGGGTCTAGTCAGAAAGAGAACGGGCTCTGAAAAATGAAAGAGGCTGGGAACAGAAGATAGGTCAGAACAACCTATCAGGACACTAACAGCAATTTGCTCTGTGAGCTGGACAGAACAAAAACTCGACAAAAAGTCTTGTTGATCTGGGATTTTCAAAACCGGCTTTAAAATTGGCAGCCGTTAATCAGGTAGAAAACCTGCGGTTGCTAGCGCACTCTGACACGGCTGTGTCAAACAGTGCAGTCACACAGACACACACACAGAGATAAAACAAATGCAGTTGAAAAAAAAAAAACATATTCTGAAGCAAAACCTTGAGGTTTTAAAGCAGATGGGATCTCAGGAAACGCTAGAACGTGGGCAGTTTTCGAAATTCTGTCTGACAGTGAAAATGACCGTGTTGCCAGCGAAGTTTGGTGACAAAATCCAGTGCGATATGTTACCATGGGCGGCCTGGGGATAGGATGTGAGCAAAGCACACTAGAATAGGTTTTAAAGAAATATATGTAATAATTTGCTGACGTTGACACTTATTTGATTGCTGGACTAAAACGATTCCATCCCAAAAGAGGCGGGCATAGTATGGGGTTGGGGAAATCACATCTTCTGATAGCCACATGAATAGGAGTTCTGAACACAACTCAAGATGGGACAATATCAGATTGTGACAATATGATAACCTTGAGCAAAAGTATCACGCTAATGCTTTAGCACAGTATTAAAATTACACTTCACAAAACATATAGTTTTAAAATCAAATAAAATTTAAACAAAATATATAACGCAGCATTTGTTAAAATAACAAGCATTTACCATGCAAAATTAAAAAAAAAAATACATGAAAATAAAATTGAAACAAATCTTTAGTGAGCAACTTGGGTTTTGCTCACCAATAAACATACATGAATTCTTTTTGATTGAACACATCCAATTTTAACTGAAAAATGGTCACTTAATTTGTATAAAATAACAATATTCGAAAAAATGATCAATCATTCAACTATTGTGTGAATCACTTAAGAGCGCAATGTGGATTCTGTCATTTTGTGTTTTGTGTTCTGATTTTGTGACTATTTCCCCATGCCCGCTCGCACGCACATAAGTAAACATAACAATCGTGCTGTCAGTCTGGAATCTTCCTGTCACTCGGGGTCTTGCCCTCTTCTGCACTACGACACCAATTTCTGTTTGTTTTAAGTTTTGCTGCTCAGCATTTGGACTGTTGCTTTTTGTGCCTAGTAACACAATAGCTTGCTAGTGAAACACAGCTTTAGATGGCCAGCGGCGACCGACTGACCGCCATGTTGAAAAACACCAGACCAGACGCCGACTGGCGTTGCTAATGCTGTTGGCTAATGTTAATGCTTCAAATGGCGTCTGCCGTTTTTCAAAATAAACGATGCTAGCCATGTAGAGCGGCATTCTCAACGCTGTCTCTGATCCTGCTAGGTCTAAAAAGCAGTGTAAAAACAGCGTTCTAAATGTGTACGGTGTAACTCGAAATAAACAGGAATTAGCGTCGTATTATAGTGGGGCATCCATAATTTACCCACGGAATTGTTGGAGAAGATTGATTCCACAGGGAAAGTTAGTCTGAAAGGACATAGTTAGAAGAACATTGGTGGCATGCTTTCACGTTTACATGGGAGCCCGTTGCTGGTTCTGAAATATGAGTTGGAATGTCAATAAACCACCATTGTTGACATCTCCACTGATTCCACCTCAAACTCCAAACACGGACCGCTACATTATGATCTCATTTGCTCGCCATAAGATGAGCGTGTGAGCTTGTTTGTGTCTATGTGCGTGCATGCATGCATGTGTGGGGGGGAAATAGTCAACTTGAAGTGACAGAATCAGCATTTTACATTTAATTGATACACGTTACATGCGGCAGTTAGCCATAGCCAATTAAAAAAAAAAAATGCTGCAGCAGATGAGGACTAAGGTATGATAGACAATGAGAGCTACCGTGACTTCTAAAACCGTGATATATCGCCAATCCACCTAATATATATATATATATATATATATATATATATATATATATATATATATATATATATATTACCCATTCATTATTTGGCATCACCCTGGGCATCTCTCCGAAAAAGCCCTGTCCTGAAGCTGGCTAAGACTACTTTGATTGACTCATTTAATGCTCCAAGAAAAATTTCCTTTAGGGCCTGATTTTAAATGCACTTTTGACCACTTTAGAGCGTTCTAAGAATCACAAACTTTGCAAAATGGGACATTTTGCTACTTCTCTTCTATTAAGTGGGTCTTCAAATATCTTAATTTCCTCCATGAATGCACTTCAGAGTATGTGGCACATGCCTGATTGTTTCTCCCACTCTGCCAATGAGGTCATATAATTTACCTTTTCTGTTAAAGAAGAGAAAAGTCCAAAAATTAGTGAGCAGTGAACTGAAAAAAGCACAGCAGGTCCCCAAATTTCCATTACTCTGAGCTAGTGCCTGCACAAACGGCTCTTTAACTGATTCTAAGGAGGGTACAGGAGTGGGAGATTGCAGTGGGCGGGAGAAAAGGCTCAGAGCAAGAAGGTTTGCAAGAAGGGAACAGGTTCTGAAATGGGAAGCCAAAGGGTGAACAAGAGAGAACAGACAGGTCAGAAAAAAAAAACAAAAACCTCAGGATACTAACAGGAATCTTTTATATGGCTGGGCACAATAAATTGGAGAGAGAACAATGTTGATGTGAGACATTGTGAAGTTCAGTTCTCTCCAGAAAAACTAATCTGCTAACTTTTATGCCACCTTTAATTCACATTCGTAACATCATGGAGACAAGACGAGATGAAAAGGTGCTTTCTTTCCAACATACGAATGGACAGCACTGTTTCAAATTCATTTGGCTACACTTTTACTAATTGACGTCATTGCGCAGTGGCGTTTATTGACATAAGTCTGTCTTGTGGAGCAAAACTATTTGCTGAATAAGTCGATGTGCATCTTTAAAAAAAACAAAAACAAAACAGTCTCTCTATCCAAAGTGCTTCTCCAATGAGCAAAAATAAAAGTAATGAAGGCTATGTAATTGTTGTTTTTGTGAAGGAGAATATTATTCATAGATTTTGGAAGTGCCAATCTGTAACAAAGTATGGAATAACGTTAAAACATTTCTGAATTACAGATCAAAAACCACAATCAACAATTTTCTAGCTTGCTTTTCCCCCCTTTCATCTTTCTGGAATTATATCCACACATTTATTGATATGGCATTGTTTTTGTTTACATCTGGTTATTTTTGGAGATGATCGTAATGGTAATCTTATATTGGTATACAACAAATTCATATTGTAATTGTAGTGTGAAAATAGGGGGTTAATAGATGATGTGTGCAGTTGAAAGATGAAACTGAAAACGCATGTTCTCAAAAGTAGTGATTTCAACTTGACGGCATTCAATTTTGTGTAACCATCAATTCTTTAGCTACCATTATGTATTATGCATCATCTTGAGTGTAGAATTAGGATACTGTATTTCAGTATCCCAATTTTCATTTTCGGAGACCTACGCCTGGTTTTGTGAAAACGTGTATCTTTTTAAGCCTCGAAGCGTGAAACACCGTTAGTCAGTCATTGTCAATCTTTTCATAAAGGTTGGCGCGGAATAACCTTTGTTAAAGGTGGTTGTATTCAGGCACATTTCATAAAAGCGTTTGTAGAATCAGGACAATTCCATTTTCAAGTACTCCAAGGTCATCTTGCTCAGTAGAATAAGAAAGAACATTTTCTAGGCAAAAACATGAACCTGGTGAGTCCACAAGAATAGCTGAAGGTAAGGCAGCTCGTCATCAGTTGGATATTTTACAGCTTCTTGTAAACATCAACACAGCGCCACCCAACCCTACAAGCACACAAAGTGAAGGAGTGGAACCTGATGCAGACTCAGCAAATTGACAGTTTCGGTGCCGTGTTTCCAAAGCTTGTCGCTGTTAGTGACAAATCTCAAATCAGTCTGTATGTGTAAGGCTAAATTTGAGGGGTTTCAAAATGTCTTTTAAATTGACTTTCAAAATGGTATTCATATATGGTAAAATGCCAGATTATTTCAAATTATTATTATTATTTATTTTTTTAGAATATTGGTCTTTATTGCTATGAAAAAAATGAACAAAGGCGTGATCAGCGATGTTATGAAATCCGAGTGTGGAATGAATCTCAGGCTCTCACAACACAAAATTAATACAAGGATACTATCAACATAACATAAATAAAGGATTTCACTGAATACAGGCAAAAATTAATGAGGCATAACCTTCAGGAAATAGCAACATATTTTGTTATATATTCTGTCGTGACCCCGAAAACTTGTACAACCAACCAACCATCTCGAAATCTTTTTACTCCCAACAGCTGTCAGTACACTTGTAAATGTATTGTAGGTGTATGTCATTATGCACCATAGTGCATGTGCAGGTGAGAAAAACAGGAAGGTGAAAATGCCATATCACAAATTACACACACTATAATGTACGACGATGAGGGCTCAAAATGACACACGGAGGGAACATGTGGCTGTGAAATAATTTTGATAAAGAGGGGTCATGGCAGCTCGTGTTAATGGCATCAAAAGTGTATATCCGGCTTACACGGCCACTTTTGTTCATTTTGGTGGATCATTTTCGGGTTTTTTTCTTTTTTTTAGTAATATATTTCTATCTATTCCACACAACTACCCTATATTTACTTCTTTTTGTTTTTCTCATCCATCTCCCGGGGGCTTGGAGCAGCGAATCAGCAGAGTAATTGTGCAGTCAGCCTTTTCCCTATCTCCCAAGGTTTAAAAGTCCCCATTTGAAAGTAGATTCTAATGCAGTAACATCATTGCACAGTCAGGAAAAGCTTGGAGGCAGATTTGAATGATATGTATTATGTTTTTTTTTCCCTGTCACAAGGGTCGCACTCTAGCCAAGGAGGATGGAAAAGAAGCTTATGGTAAATGTCTGACCTTAGTCTGGGCTCTATCATCTTGCTGCAGTGACAATGCTATGGGGAAGAGAAATGCCAAAACAAAACTTCTATTGTTCACTGACGGACAAAAAAAAAAAAAAAAGACATATGTGGGCAAGGACTTCCTTGCTTCCTCTCAGTGTTTTCTGTTCACCTGTCTACACCACAACTATCATTCTACATTGTGTTGTTTTATTTGCTCAGGAAGGTCCCACTGTGGTTTCACAGGTCTGCAACCAACATCTTAACAAGATGGTCTAAAACCGCTGCGCTGACCAAACTGCTGCTGAGCCACAGCCGCTTTCTTGTAACATCCACAGACTGGAGACCCATAAACAATGTTTACTAACTGCAGGGCTCCTTTCACATCATCGGCTAGACCAAAGATGATACGGAAGACTAAATTCAGCTTAGATTGACACTGAAGCAATTATTTATGTTCTTACTTTGGTTTTATTGTAAATAATGGAAAGCTGGAATGTAGGACTGAAACGAGTTCTCAAGTAATTAGAGTATCTTGTTTGGCCATAAAAAATGTCAAGCCAATCGCAGCAACAATTTTTAATGCATGACAGTAAAAAATGCCAGAAGTGCGGTGGGAAGACCAACTTCAAAATGAATCTTAGTTTACCAAATCATATATGGACACAAATGCCGTGGTACACTTGGTATATTTTTATTTTGAAATTAATACCAGCAGCATGCTGCTGCTTGACTGGTCTTTTCACGCAACTGTTGCTCCTGACTCCCAAAACAAACAACACAGGCACTAAAATCATATTAACCGGCAACTCAGGGCGCTGTAGATCCTGAGAAATAACTTCATCATGCTGACATTGACATTTTTGCCTGTGTTTACTAGTGGCTTGGACTCTATTGTAGCCGCTAGCTAGCAGAATTCGAGTGCGCCATACAGGCTAGCATGCTAGATGTAAATGACTGCATAACAGGTGCATGCGTAGGGTTAAGAAAATGACACTCAATCGACTGCTTTCCAGGATTTATTTGCTGTGGAAGACAACACAGCAGACATCTTTGTAACGTTCGTTTGTAATGATATCATTTGTAACGTTCACCTTTTCATACGCTTTGCTCAGGAAACAGCACCACAAACTGGGGGAAGGAGGAAATAGCAATGGAAGTTGTCTAAGCTTGACGGAAGCAGAATATGCAGAGCCGTCTGGAAATGCCAAAATATTGATACAAATAAAGATAACTCAAGATTTTAAGTTCACAATTGTACAAATAGCCATGAAAATTCAAATACAGAAATACAAGAAGGAAGAAATGTCATATTCTGTTGGTTTTGGCTTGTGGGTTTATTTTGGGGGGGTTCAGTTCTTTTTTGTTTGCGTTCCTCTAGTGCCACCCCGCATTAGTTTGATTTGGTCCACTTGTCCGCTTTATCTGCCCATTTTAGTCCACCAATCAGCTTCTCTTGCCAATTGTCTCTCCCCCAGATTTGTCGCGTTGTCTTATTGTGTGTATGTATTTAACCCCTGGTTTTGTTCCCGTTTATTGTCGGGTTATAGTCACTTGTCATCAGTCTCACGTTTCATTGCAAGCCCTTTTCCCGCATGCCAACCTGTCCATTAGTGTTTCCCGTTTCTCCCACGTCCCTGTATTTTTGGAGTTTTTCGCTTTACTGTTTTGCCCGCTTATTGTTCTTGTCTGCCTTTCACCAAATAAATATGGATTACCGCACACACTCCCTGCCTTGGAGGCTTCCTGTACCTGGTTGCGCTACCCCCGCAATCACGCCAGCTATCCTCACTGCCTCGCTGTCCCATGACAAGAAAAATATATAGTCATAACTGAATTAAATTTTTAACTCCATTACACCTGCACTCTTTGATACACAGAAGTCATTTCCTTCTGGTTACAAAAACAAAATACGCTGACTCAAATGGGTAGTTTTACGTGGCAAATTTTTTCATTTACATCAAAATTTAGGGGGGATAATACAATATACATATGAAAGTAGTGTGTTACTAAGCACATCTTTAAGAAAACAAAATGTTGATCATTGAGCATCAAAAATTTATAAGTTCATCATTTACAATGAAGTGGAAGTTCATGAATTTGGTCTTCTGTGTTCGTAATTGTTCATCGCCAAATAGAAAGGAGATTTTTATCTCGGTACTCAATATTTCAAATAGCAACAATTCTAGATAGCTGCAGCCTCATTGAAGTGCCTAACAATTTGAGCTGTTTCTTTTATTTTGGGTAATTGTCATGTGGAACCTCCTATAATTTGCTGGTATTGTCACATAGCTTTACAGATGGTATGAAAGCTACATCTTGCTGTCATTCCCTTATTAAAGTCAACCTTTTTTGCTTGGCCGCAAAAAAAACTTGTGTCAAGCCCATGGAGTTCTACTTTTGGATTCCCTCAAATTTGCCAAAGTATGGGCCTTATTCACCACCGTTACGTAGAAAGGAAAGGGAATAGCCAAACCAACCAAGTACATTTTGTCAACTCAGAATTTTTATTAGATTTTGACATCAAAATGAAGGGAAAACGAATAAGTAATGTTCAGGCCCCAGAATCGAGTCACTTTTGTACATGGCCAACAAAGATGCCCAGCGGGGCCCCAGACCAATATTGAACCGGGCCTCCTGCTGAGCCAGCAGTCTCCCGCCAAGCTGCCGGACCCCCGCCGGACAGCCTGCCTACACCACAGCTGGAACAGCGACACTTTCCAGGGCTCCCTAATAGCACATTCACTTGCGCATTTCATTCAATTGGGAGCCATACTTGGGGCTAATTTCGAGCAAAAAGCAGAGGTTAAGTATCTGTCAGTGTATTATGAGACGCACGGAGCAAATGGACAGTGGGTGAACTGAAGCAGAGTTTGTGAATCAAAGTATGTTTTGTCAGCAAATCTTGTTTGGAAAGCATTTTTTTCATGAACAGAGACATTCTTGAACCCAGATTTTCCAATCCTGGCCTCACCAAACTAATAATGTATCGCGACCGAGTTACCACGCAACAACATTGTGGTACATTGACTCGGCACAAAATAACTTTGACTTGGAAGATCTTGATGAAAGTGTTATATTCATCCCTCTATTCAGTTTATCCGGTAATTCACACACATAATATGATCATTAATTTGACAAGGAAAAAAGTATGACCGGGACCTTCGGCAACTCATAGTTATGTAAGACCTTGAGCACAGGTTTTGCTGGAGAAAGTGACGGCAAAAATACTGTAGGCATTATTTAGATGTGTCAGTAGCAGATAGACCTTCAGATAAAAAATAATCACTCGACAGAGCATAGACCTCCCCAAGATCCTGTATGATGGAAGATTTTTTTTTTTCTGAAAGCTTTGATGGCCAAAAATAATTAAAAATATTTAGTTTGATTTAAAAAATTGACCTAGCATTGCACCATGCCCATTCCTATGGGTTGTATAAAGTTATGGCAGATCTGAAACCAGAAAAACTTAAGGATGATTACAAACGACTCAATACTAATACTAAAAGAAAAAATACTAAAAGAAAAAAATCTCATCCATTTCTCTTTTAAAAAATGCACACATTTTATCGGAAGCAGCAATATGACTGTGTGATTTTGTAGTGTATGTGGTGGTTGGCGCTGTCATTATATTTGACAGAATATGCCAATGAAACCATTCAACCAACTCCAGCGGTTGGCCCGTGCATTTACACACTCCCACACCAATTAACCTAACAACCTCACTATACGATCAGGTCAAAACTCACCTAAGGCTTTTCTAATCGTGTAATGATTATGCATTCCATAATGTCACATTCATCTAACACAATTCATGTGCACAATGAAGGCAGTTTTATTAGCTTCCTCTCCATTGAACGACTGAGACATTTAAAATTGCGTTCTGGCAAGATATTGTCAGTAATTTCGATTGGTTGATAATTTGTCAAATAAGATCCATACGATGTGACGCCAGTGATATGTTGTATATTTATGTTAATTGCAGTATTAAACATACAGTGTATGGGGCCATAGTGAATAGTGGTATATTACAGCTAGCACTCAGTAGCCAGTGCACAGAGATGAATGAAGAATTCCATCCATCCATTGTTTTAAACACTTGTTCTTGCAGGCTTTCCCGTGCCTATCCCAGCTGTGTTTAGACAGTAGGCAGGGTACTCAGTTGCCAGCCAATTACAAAGCACACAGAGATAGATGACCATTCACACTCACAAACGCACCTAAGGGCAACTTGGCATGCCCAATATACCTAGCATGCATGTTTTTGGGACTGTGGGAGGAAACCGGAGTATCTGCGGAAATCCTACCCGGGCACGGGGATAACATGTAAACGCCACGACCTTCGCATGTGAGGCGGATGCGCTAACCAATCTGTGCTGCCCGAGAATGCAGAGATGATTAGTAGTTAGCGTCCAAAGTTCAAAGAAGACATGGAGCATTGAAATTGTGAGGGGGTGAGGAGCGAGTCAAATCATGTGAAGTAATAGAAGTTGGAATGTCAATAATTTATGGACATTCTGGAGTTAGCTGCTCTTTTTGCTGTAATTATTACATGTCCCTAGCTGGTATGACTTTTGTTGTTCCTGTTTACTTTACATTATGTCCCTTTGTTGACCTTATCAATCTAGGTTTATTTATTTATCTTCAGATTTTTTTTTTCATTTTTTTTAATCACAACCGTTTGTCATCCTCCACCGTCTTTACTCCGTTGCCACCCTCGGTGCAATTTAAGATAGCGGCGCACCCCGCTGAGGAGATGGTGCCCAGCAGCACACTTTGGTATCACATAGTGGTTTGGGTCAGAGATTAATCAGTTGTCATAGTACTTCTGCCAAGCACAGAGCCTCCAGTCAAATTCAAGGCTCACAACTTAATTGGTAAGAAAATGGCAAAGGGAGATGGTCCTGCTGACTGGCAGCGGAGGGCATCTGAGCGCCAACATTTACCTTTCATCTGTCACACCACCTGGTTATATTAGCGTGTACTGGTTTAATAACTGTTTGGCACAACCCCTGTGGCTCAATTTAATTAAGCAAAAATGGTTCAGTGGCCTTTAACTCTATTCATTTGAGAGAAAATATAGGAGCTTGTGCAAGATTATGTGGAAGTAAAACTATGTTTTCATGCTTTGTGCTGTCAAGAGAAAAAATGGAAGATGTCTTTGTGTACAAACAAAAAGAAAGAAATTCATTTTCTTATGTAGTAACGCCATATAATAATGATACAAATAATCAAATCTAGCCTAGGAGAAAAAAAGTTTCCCAAATTCCCGTTTTTTGGATGATAAATATGAATATTGAAACCGATGACTGCATTTGCGTCTGGACCCGTAAATGACTTTGTGTTTGTTTTCATGTGCGGGCAAGTGTTTGTGAGACACAAAGAGAGTCAAAGATTATTGATTATTCTTTCAATGTTACAATTTCCCCTTTTGCTTTTTTTTTTCTCTGTAGAAGGTCATGGTATTGAAACTGGTTTTAAAGTAAACACAACAAATGTTGTTTGGCCAATGTCCTTCAGTCATCAGCAGATAAAAATCAGAATTGTGCGTTTCATTCCAGTAACTCCAAAAGCCTTTTCATCAGAAGCCTCAGGAAACGTGCCCTTGTTCCATTCACAGCAAGATGTTACCACATGCCATTTACTGGTTGCTTTTAGGCGCCTAAGAATGTTGTTTGCCTCCAAAAATTGGGGTCACTTGGAGTACAGCTGAGGTGTGTTTTTCTTGGCCAAATCTATAAGCATATATCCTATTAGTGGCTTTTGGAGCCTCAAGGCTGCTGTGTAGATGAGTGCTGCTTGCTTCAATCAAAATGTCAAAAAGACAGATATTCACATTGAGGTGAGTCATTTTACAGACAAATGCCTGGTGTTTAGCATTGAGGTCAGCTTTATCAGTTAATTTTTCAACCTTCCTTGCTTGGATGTCTTGAATAGTCTCAGCTGATGAGTCTTTAGACAATATTAATCAACCCTCGTTTCATTTTTTTTCTTTTGTTCTCTTTCTTTTGTTGAATAAGAACAATATACAGTGTTTGGGTGGTTAGCACACCTGCCTCACAGTTTGGGGTCTGGATTTCAAGGTCCAGCTTGCCCCGGCCTTTCAGTATGGAGTTTGCATGTTCTCCCCATGCCCACATGGGTTCTCTCCGGGCACTCCGGCTCCCGCTCTCCAAAAACATGCGTGACAGGTGTATCAGGCACTCCAAACAGTCCTTAGGTGTTAATGGATGCATGGATGGTTGTTCAGACCTGGGTGCCTTGCGACTGGCTGGCAACCAGTTCGGGCACCTGGTATAGGCACCAGCAAGGCAGCAACCCAAGTGAGGATAAGCGGCGATGGAAAATGGAAGGATAGATAGATTTTATTTGGGTGTAATTTCATGATAAGGATTATTGTTTGGTAACAGTTGTTCGATGACTAAGGTCGTAGAAAGCCATTTTAAGCAGTCAGCTACATTACTGCTTGCTGGTGTGCCAAAATAATAAAAAAATATATATATATATTGGCAAAAGTATCTAAATTCGTATTTACTATGATTCAAAATTAATATTAAATTCCAAAAATAGTAATACAACAAATTTGCTTTCTGTTAACTTTGGACGTATGCTACCTAGAAAGAGACAAACTCACGTCAGACGCAAAAAGCGTTGCGTGAAGATCAATTTAAAAATAAACATACCAAATAATACATCTACATCAATGCAATGGCTCTAGCATGCTTTGATTTTGAAATTGGCTTTCACAGCGTTAGCTGCTACCAGCTAGCTTTACTACTCTTTATGACACAATTTTTATTGCTATCATATCATATCTCTACCAGCATCAACACGCCACCATTAAAAAATATGTATTCAATCACTATGAAGTGTGCTAAAAAAAACACTAGTCAATCAGGTTGTCGTTGAACAATACGGCACAAGTCTCCAGCGTTAGCGCATGCCGCGAACTAGGTGATGTATTCAAATGCAGAAAATAGGTCAATCTATGCATTTAATGTGAATAGCTGCAAATACTTTAAACATTGTGGGCTATCTCTCAATCTATTAAAGATAACATCAAGAATGATCAGGGTCAAATGAATAGTTTACAGAATTACTATAACACTATTGTTTACAATACCTAATCAGTTGCCTAGGTTTATGTCTTCCATTCTGGTGGTTGGTATTACAATGAATCCAAATAAAGAATAGAGTAGCAGTAGAGACAACAACAACTGTTTAAAAAAAATAAAACTAAAAACTGTCTCCATTTGTCTTTCTGTCTCGCAAAGCATTAAAGACAAATTGTGAGACAGTCAAATATTTCCGCTTCCACTGATGCCACCTTCAGTGAGTCATTGACGAAGCAACGATGTTGTCTTCAAATCCAATAATTGCCAGGGTCACTTGAAGACATGTCAGTGAACAATGAGTAAAAGTTCACTTCGAATCAGTCTTTGATGCATTGTTGCTCTGTTTGGCATCCAACTGAGACAGCAATCTGTGAACCCATCCGAAGTGTCAGGCTACAGCTCTAGTTTCCGGCAAGGCAAGAGGATGAAATCCGTCCCCTGGGAATCTTGGAACTGATGGCTTGGCATTTTCATTTGTAAACCGTTTTCTCATCTTCCCCAACCTGTGGTGGACTGAGTTATTTGCAACAAAAGTGGACCATATCGGTGAACTCCAGAGGTATGTCCCACGGTGTCGATCCAATGATCCTATTCTCCTCAGATATTTTTGATTTTGTATGTCTTGGTTGTGATGGAAGGAGAGTGTGACCCAACGGACACACTGCAGAGATTATGGAAGGCGACTAAAGGATCACAACTGATGGAGAATATCGACAGGCTTAGATCTGCAGCCATCATTAACCTGTCATAACTGTGCTATTGGTTGCAATTGGCCAAGAACAGTCAATATCATAATGATGCCACTGGAGTGATATTATCTATTCTAAATTGCACCTTGCTAGGCAACTGTCCTGCTAGCTTGTCGTTTTTTTTTTTGGACTGTAGGATCTTTTAAAGCATAACATTAGAGCTGCCGCACATGCTTGACTTTCCAAAACGGGCCACAAGGTGATGTCATGGCACAGCGCGCGACAGATGTAGTACGGAAGCTGTCATCGATTTTATATCAATTTAGTGACACTTTAATATGATACAAATCATTTTAAATGAGAATCACGGTTCTTTTGTGATTTTTTGGCACACCTCTTCCAATGAAGTTATCAACTCCAGGTGTATAGGATGGTCTAGTGTTTTGTCATAATATTAAAATTTCAACATCTTCATTATAGCTTGGTTTTTGACATGGCAGTTAAAACAATAACTGATAGACAACTACTTGGACAAAAAAAAAAAAAAAAACTTCCACACCTCTGTCACTTATGTTTTTTAGTATAACATCAGAAAAAAGTAAAGGGTCATGTAATTTATGATAATTTGTGGAATATTCATTAGGTTGTTTCATTCTATCCACATCTGGTTTTACAATGAAACATGTGTATGCGGTTCATCACATTGCCACTCAATCCAGGCTACTTTTACTCAATTAGAGCTCTTAATTATACCCTCAGCACAGGACCTTTGTTTCGACATGGCCTACGATGTATCTCTGCTGGCAGGGCAGTAGTAGTCATTGATCAAGCAAGACCCATTGCTTTGAAACCTGCAGGGGATGAACAGGGCAAAAGAACACGACAGCGAAAGAAGGGATTAGTAAAATGAGAACTCTTGCGGAAAGTGATTTTGAAAAGACAAACAAACAAACAACAAAACAATTCTTGAAGGTTTGTGCAGGCGCATTGCTTTTCTTTGCATGGAGCTCATTGTTGGTCTTTTTTGACATTTAAACTGAACATGTTTACACGTCTCCCACTCTGTGCCATTTTTGTTGCAGCCAATAGCAGTACTTCATTCACACGTTTCTACTTTGTCTCCCGCAGTAAATAAACACAAGCCATGGATTGAGACGTCCTACCATGGGGTAATCACGGAAAACACTGACGTTGTTCTGCTTGATCCTCCTTTGGTAGCTCTGGACAAAGATGCCCCCATCCCTTATGCAGGTAAGATATCACCGATGCAAACAACAAATCCGGTAATTATGCAATGATTAATTCCTAGCAAGGCTACAATAGTAGCATCTTAGCACCTCCCATTTTGGGGGGGGGGGGGGGTGCAACCATTGTCAAGTAAGTCTTTATGACATTTCATAGTTATTTTGTGTCTCAAATCAGCCCTGTGTAAGAAAAGGACAAGACGACAGTGACTGGATTAGAGCGTACCCACTTTGTGACACTTCCAGCTTGTCCAAAGGGTGCCAGTTCTTGTGGGAAGGTGTTAGCTCCTGCCAGACTGCTAATGTGCCCCTTGCATATGTTTGGAGCCTGTTCAAGGCTCTCAAGCTGGGCACGATCGGTGTTTGCGCTCTAATGTGTGTGTGGGGGGAGGGGGGGGTGATGTGGCGGTCTGTTACTGTTTTATGATGGCCTGAGGAGACTCAGTGTAATAACTAAGCTTCAGGTATAAACAAAACAAATGATGAAACATAATGGGAGGTAGCCTGACTGACCAACATTTGACTTTGGCCTTGATAGATTGACACTAGGACAGTAACATAAGAGATAATTACCCTAAAATTTCCATATTCCTGAAAGTGAATTATAACTGAACACACAAACTTTTTGACCTCATGAAAACCACTACATCATAACTGAGTGATTTGCCAAATTATTGACTGGGTACGCACAGGGCTTTGGCCAAAAAGGTTGTATGTGCAAGCTAGCATCTGTGAATAATAAATCATTTAGTCACATTCATACATTTACATGTTTTAATGCTCCCTTCAACACAGGTACTGTAATATGTTTTTTTTTCTCTTCAAGTTCTCTGCGATGAGCTGTAACCAATAGATTTTGAATGTCACCAATAGATTTTGGTGCTAGCTGTCAATATGTAACAGATGTGGAATGTGCAATGGTCATGATGATGAGCATTTTTTCACAGCGCACTTGACATTCTTTTTGCATTGTATCAAGTTTGTTTGTATAGGCCCGAATCACCCAAGTCTCAAAGGGCTTCCCAGGTGAAAAAAAGTCATACAAATACTTCTTTTCATCATAAATACACAACAGCATATGAACAAAGCTCCCAGAATGGGGAGGAAAAACTCAAAACCCCAATTGGAAAATCAGAAGCCTTCAGAAGGGACCACACGTGGGAGGAGCTCCTTTCTTCATATATATATATATATATATATATATATATATATATATATATATATATATATATATATATATATATATATATATATATATATATATAGTATATA
The DNA here is from genome assembly GCF_059441005.1 of Hippichthys cyanospilos. NCBI lineage: Eukaryota > Metazoa > Chordata > Actinopteri > Syngnathiformes > Syngnathidae > Hippichthys > Hippichthys cyanospilos. The sequence continues at coordinate 13,196,776 of NC_142379.1, read as the reverse complement.
TAGTATATATATATAGTATATATAGTATATATATATATATATATATATAGTATATATAGTATATATATATATATATATATATATATAGTCTGTATTTGAAAATGTTTGTAACTATCTTAAACATTGAAGAGAAATGTCCTTTTTCTGCCACTGTTTGTCTGTGAACAAATGTCATATTACAGTGTTTTGCAGATATAACTTGAATCATAGTCAAGCATAGTTTTATACAAAGCTGTAGAACGGAAGTTACATAAGGCTACATAACACATGTTCATGTTCTTCCCCCAAACCCCACACACCCCACTCCCCGAAAAACCATTCATTACGCTTGAAAACATGAATTACTATTATGCGTGATGCCTCCAGCACTAACGGAAAGTTTGTGTGGAAATGCCCATATTCTGGAAAATACTGTTAGGGTGTACAGACAGTTGAAACATAGCAATATATATGTTCAAAAATAGAAATATTAACGACTGCTTTACTTCTGGGATTGAGGTAACCCAAGTAGTCTGAGTTCAAGTATAGCAAGGCTTCCCTTTGCCATCGTTCATCCACTCAGTTATTAATGAACTAGTAAAATGCAATCAACTTCTTCACTGAGCCACACGGATGAAGCAAATAGACTTTGTAATGAGATTTTTCAAGGCTTTTAACTTTTTTGTCTTTTGATGGGTAGCAAAATCAACAGAGCAAGACAATCTTTGTGGAGAGCAAGAACAAAATAGTTCTAGGTTTGCCATTATCTGTTCATTTCAGCGAGCGTGGCGAGGTTTTAAACAAAGGCGCTCCGTTATTAAAAATTTGAAACTGATACAGCAAATGGCTGATTATTCTTCTGTTGCTCATTTGTTGGAGACTTGCGTGCTTATCCGCTGAGTACAGATTTGACATTTTTATCAATGCTCTACATTACAATTTGTTCTTTGGATTTTTTTTTTAAACAGTCATATATACCTTCCAAACACTATGACTATACAGAGCAGAAATAATGTTTATAATAATAATAAAAATTATTATTATTATTATTATGAAATCAACGTGACTTGAAATTGTTGCTTTTTCTTTAAATGTTGTAGATGTCAACAGTCTCGTCGGTGTCATGTTGCAAAATCTTGTTGTAAGACACTTGAAACATTACTGTACAAGATCGGTCACCTGAAACCAATCTGCTCCCATTGCCGCCGTCATTTTGTAAGCTTGCCGCTGCCCGGGAACTTGTGACAGTCCAATTAAGTACAACTGCATTATCGGGAAGCTTAAATTATTGTCATGCATCGGAGCATAAAATTGAGGAGCAACTCGGGAGATCTGCACATGCACGATTGATACGCATGATTGAGGAGTGTGTGGCTGCCAGAACCACAAAAGAATAGATCTTTTTAGCAACACTACCGCATATTTGTGGTCGAGTATTTGCAAATTCACCTATTCACTGATTATAACCTGGCAAAAGGAAAAAGTTGGAAAATTATTATTTTTTTCATTTTATTTTCATGTTGGAATGCAATCTACATTATGAATGATCTTCATCACATTATAGTAGCTCTTCAATGAATGATTAGGTTTTCCAAAACATTGTGTGGTTTGGCTTTAGTTTCGCTATAATGCCATTGCTATTTACAGCCTGGCTCGTTCCTATGGCCCACAAAAAGCCCATCAGAGGTGCCACAGTACAGTGCACCTCTGCATATTAGCAGGTTCGCCGTTCAGCTATTCATGGACTCTATTCCTGTTATTAGCACAAACCTCTATTTATTCACTGTTATTTATTTCCCTAAGCCAATAAGTGGCAATTATCTTTCTCTTTTCGTGGCCAGGTCAAGTCACCATATACAGTACCAAGGTCCACGTTGCATTCATCCTATAGTCATACTTTCATTTCCACTTAGATGCTTTCCGTATTTGACACATGTGTTTCTGGCCCCATGTTATGTTGAGAGAGTACCAGTAGTGGGGTCTGACAGGAGACAGCCTGAGCTGCAGGCTATACATACATGTCAATGGAGGCTTTTAGTCTTTTTTTTTTTTCCTCTTGCCCATTTTTTCATACTAGCAAGCCTTCATTTCTGACCCCTCTTACTACTCAGAAATGTCACCCTATTAAACAACTTCTACGAGTGTCCCTGCGTGACATTTTGTATAGTGGATATCAAATATTCATGGATGTGTATTCTTGACGGTATAAATGCATTTCATCATGGAGTAGCACCGTTAAATGCCGTAAAGCTAAAACTTCCTCTGTTTAAGGTATGCAAATTTAAAGGGACTCGTTGCTATGCTGGAGCGTGCCACATCAAAGGTGAAGTAGAGCGCAAGTCCAGGCACCATAAAGCAATTTCCCTCAGGGTTACTGATACTACCGTATGCTCTGCTTCCTGGCATGCACAGTCATTATCTTGTCTATATTTAGTCGACTGGCTGTACAAACTCAATCTTTTCCCCCTGCTTAATAGCATCAACATTTTTTTTTATACCTCCTTTAAGTTAGTACAAATAATTGACAAATGGATATAAAGGCTTTCACTCATAAAATAAATGCAGAGGGTCCTCAATGCAACTCCTGTAATAAATAAGATAATGTGCAAACTAACATCTTTGGACAGATACATCATGGAGCAGAAGTCAAGCAGTTCTTTATTTTTGACGTGCTGGCTCTGTTGAGTTTTAACGGAGCATCGCTATGAAGATATTATATCACAAAAACAATAGCACGTCATGTGGCAAAACTGAGCCCGCTAACACATTAAAGTAGAACTGAGATGGTTGATAGTTGTCAACTGTGAAGCATGTACTCCAGGAGATTATTGGTTCACTACACTTACGTTGTGTGAACAATGAATGAAGAGTCATGCAATTGTATTGTTGCATTGTAAAATGGATCAGACTAAGCGCCTAGCTAGCATAAAAGTCCTTAACGGGAAAAAAAGCAAACAAATAAAAAAAAAAACACTGTAGGCCATAACCATATCAAACGCTAATCCCAAGAGTGCCACCTGTCCCATCAAAGTCCTGTTTTGTTGCTCAACGGCCACTTTACTCCAGAACACAGAACTTGTGGACACTGCGTAAGGCTTGCACCGCTATCGAACAATAGTATTGCGTCTTCTACAAAAAAGCATTACCAGCCCTGATTGAGCTCAAACTTCATTACAAAATACACAAAAACAGTTTACGTTCCTTGAAAATTTCATGAGGTAGCCTTTTTTATTTTTTTAACTGGTCCATCATTTTTATTTCCTCAGCAGCACTGGACCAACATCCACCTCCATCAGTCCGTCGTTTCATGACATACTTTTTAGCTATATCAACCAGTCGTGGATGGATGGATGGATGGATGGATGGATGGATGGATGGATGGATGGATGGATAGATAGATAGATAGATAGATAGATAGATAGATAGATAGATAGATAGATAGATAGATAGATAGATAGATAGATAGATAGATAGATAGATAGATAGTGTGGCGAGGCAAAGAAACCACACGTTGCTGTGCTAGTGGAGATCTTTACTCTTCGCATGCCATCACAAAACTGATACAACAAAGTCCAAAACAACAAAGACAAAGCCAACAGGTTCAAAACATCAAAGGATCATATCAACATGCCTACTGGGTGAGAGACATGGTCCTAGTGTCCGCCACACAGCTCCCCCCCCCCGAACACCCAGAAAGGCATAACGGGAAACCCCACAGGGTATTCACCAGTCTGGCACCCTGAGACTCAGTCCGGTCCTGGGCGGTGTATGTGACACCAGGGCCCCAGGTGCGACAGGAGTAAGGGTGAGACGCTCAGCGTGAAAACCATGAGGTAGCGTTGGCAAAGGGATGTTCTGAAGTTCCGCAGGAGCCGGAGTGGCAGTGGTGACCCTCATGCTGGCAGGCACAGTGGTTTCCGAGGGACGGCCGGTCACGGCTGCGTCCCAGTCTGTGCCTGGGCATGAACCTGCTGCGGCACCAACACCAGCTGACCCGCTCCGATGTATACTCGGACCATACCTGCGGGCATGGTAAATCGGAGGGGCGGCTGAATGATGGTGGCTGGAGGCCTACTGCTGAGGCCGAACGGACATCGGTAGTAGATGAGGCCGCCCGGCTGGAAGATCCCGGTCGACGGCCAGGGACTCCGAAATTGGACTGCACAGCCGTTCTCACCAGCGCCCGTACCAGGCCTACTGGGTGAGAGACATGGTCCTAGTGTCCATAGATAGATAGATAGATAGATAGATAGATAGATAGATAGATAGATAGATAGATAGATAGATAGATAGATAGATAGATAGATAGATAGATAGATAGATAGATAGATAGATAGATAGATAGATAGATAGATATAGATAGATAGATAGATAGATAGATAGATAGATAGATAGATAGATAGATAGATAGATAGATAGATAGATAGATAGATAGATAGATAGATAGATAGATCGTTTAAGCTCTCAGTATGTCTTTGTATTTTGAGAGCTTTAGCTTGTTGCACATTAATTTGCATGCACTGATGTTCAGATGCTCTCAAGGATCTACTTGCGTGACTCCTTTAAAGCCTCAGTGGCAGACAGCCAGTTTTGCAAACAGTATAAAGACACATGGCAGCATAAAGGCAGTGATTCTCCTGTGAAAACTATGTGCACCTAGCACTGATGTTATCACAGCAGGATCAGGTCCTCAGATGTAGAGAAAATGCCAGTTCAAAGGGCCTACTACGATGAGAAAGAACAGAAAGAGAAACAAGGGTAAGAACGTCCACCAAGCTCTCCTCCAACACAGATCCACTTGAGAGTTGAAGGAGCTCTGAATGTATGCTATGGTTTTGTTACTTATTCTTTTACATTCTTCCTCATTCATTTAAAAATAATAAATCAAAGACGTGTGCTAGTGTAGTATTTCAAGTTGCCAAGCAAAATAATAGGAATTGAGTATAAATTGACTAATTGACCACTTAATTGAGTGAATTATCATATTTTAAAAACCATTTTAGTAGCACCATGGATGACAACTGGGGGTGGCTGGGGTCACTTATAGGTGCCTGTGGTCTTAATTGTCCACATCACTTACAAACAGAACGCTGCCAACTAAATCATCTGCAAGGAAGTTGCAGTTTACCTGTACAAATAGACTTTGCGCACAACAATGTCATCCCTCAGCTTCCAATGTTAAGCTTTGTGCTTTCCAATTCATCTTACTATAATGGTAATCAGTGGAGCGCAATTTATGCCATTAGTGGTCATATCATTACATTCCACAATGGCGTACATAGGTATAAACACTCTGTTATAATTCTACCTGCGCAAATTCTAGGAAAATACTACAAGGAATGAAACACCACCTATATGCGGTGTTAAGACAGGACTTTGCCCTAGACTTGCACTGAGCGTGAAAATAAGGCCTGGAAAGTGCAACAGAGCACTTTAATCAAAACATTCCTGTGGCAAAAGAAAAACATCCAAACGTGAATACTGTACATGAACTTTGCATGATTTGTCAACATAATGTACAGTTATTATAAAATGACTCAATAGCACCCCATGAATATTAAATGACAAAGGCCTTTGCTTCCTCTCAAATGCTGCCTTGTTATTATTATTATTTATTTTTTTTTTTTTTGGGGGGGGGCTTTATCAGAGGTCATAAATATTTAAGCCAGTTCTCATTTCCCCTAAATGTGCTAGAAACTCAACATGCAAGTACTGCGTAATGTGGCCAGGGCTGTAATGATCCTTTAAAGCTGCCTGTAGTTTTATAATGCCTTCATTCTGTTTTTGTTTTGTTTTTTCAAAGAAACAAAGCAAGCTGTGTTTTTACCTTATCGATCTTGATCGTGGTTGAATATAGAGTTTATATTTGATATTTTTCAATAGAGGGCACTACAGAGCCCTCCTGGGGATGGGCGGGACACAACGGTTGCTTTATGGTCACTGATTTTGCATGATTTTTCATTATGCACAACCAACTACAGCCGCAAGGGAAGATCATTCAGTTAATCTGTATTGTCAATCTGTATCTGTTACCTGCCAAGGTTTTGCATGGAGCGGCAAGTGTATTTCTACTTCTGCAACATCAAACTCTTGGCATGTCCTGGTTTTTAATGCAAATGGGGTAAAACATCCGGATCGGTATGACTCACGACTTTCCATCCCATCTTTCCGCACAATGCTCCATTACGACTTTTCGACGATGTGCAAAACCCAGGGGTGTCAAACTGATTTTAGCTCAGGAAATGCATGAGGGAAAATCTATCTTGAAGTGGGCCAGACATGTAAAAGCATGCTGTATATCTTAAAAACAGTGTCAATTTTATGTAAATGGTTCCTTTGCATGCCAGCCTCGTCCCATTTCCTCCCAAATAGCGGGGGTCAACTGTAAATATATTGTTGAAAAGTTCATTTTAAAAAGTCAAGATGAAGTAACATATCTTTTTGGTCCCGTAGCACAATGTAGCGTTTTTCCTTAAAGGGAGTATGTGTAATTTTTTGCATGCGCCTGTGGGAGCTTTAGGGACATTGGGGTAAATGCAGCAAAAACCTCCAGAGGAGGTGCCACCCCCGTGTAATATAATTTTATGATACCTAGACCTTTGATTATATTTAAAACATACTGTTGGTCATTAAGAACACATTTATTTACCAGTTTTTGAAATGTATAATCATTTAATTTATTCATTTTTAATGAAAAACTGTTTAAATCTTACACAGTTTGCTTTAGGTTGCATGAATAAAAATGTTCTATGATCTTATTTATCAATTTTTTCATATCATACATATTTTGTGTAGAACACATCATTAGATTAAATAAAAAATTAAATAAACAAATAAATACAATGAAACACTATCCAGAAGAAGGAAAATGCAGCAATCAAATCTGTGGTTGGACAACTTCTTTACAAGGACTGCAGTGAACTGCAAAGAATTGAACAGAACAAAACGGTGCTGTAGTGTCTCATTTTGGACACCAAGTGGCACCAATGTAATGATATACACGACAGTGCTAACTGCTCAGCTGTAAATAAAGTAAATTTTAAAAGAAATACAATGCTTATAATACAACAAGGACCAAAAGTGAATTTCAGATGGCGACCCATTGTGAAACTCTTCAGCATGATCGAAATATTTTACCTGCACTGAGCATTAGCACGGCAAAGCTAGATTCTAATGCTAATTCAAATGTTCCACTTTCTCTCACTGAAGCAATCCACAGTTTATTTGCCACAAGCACTGCAATTGGTCACTTTTGCTTGTAAATTGCAGTGCTGATCTTTGCATTGCTTGCTAAGATTTGGTGGTGTTTTACAACGTTTGTTCGTTGTTGCCTGGCACAAAAAAGCCTGCGGGGGAAGTCTGAGAGTCAGTTAGCAAGCACAAGCCTGACTTGTGGCTGAAAGCAGCTTGGGATGACACACTTGTTAACTGTTTTTTCTATTTTCTTTCAATAAAAAAGCGATCAGACAGGACCACGACTGAGCGAATGCTTTAACACACGACATTTAACGACCTTTAACGACACAGGTCATTACAGTATCATACGGAGCTGACTAATGGGCTTGGCCCTATTGTTATTATTTTAATGTTTCTGAAATCATCTTAAACCTCCTCGAGCTGTACGTTTGGCACACCTGGTCTAGGACAATACCAAAAAATAACAACTCCAGCCACACGCAGACTGCACTTTGTGCTACATGTCAAACTTGCAGTGTAATCCTGCCCATCAGCATTTTACAAGTTTATCAGGATAAAACCTTATGTGACAGATGAATAATCGTGTTAATCTTCTGCTGTTACCCACCAGAGTCATTTTTACGCCCGTAGCTCTTCCATGCTATTCCCCTTTCCTGATTCCTTTTGAGATACTGATGGTTACGCACAGTCAGGTGTAGTGGGAAATACGGTAAACACTCAATGCTGTGCTTTCCTTCATTGAAGCCGTCATTTTTCATTGATATGAAAAGCCAAAAGGGAGCATAAGAAGCTCAGCTGAAAAAGGATAAAGAGGTAAAAACGAACTAGTGAGGGTAATAAAGGGTTAGAGTGTTTATCATCATCTGCTCTGCACTGAAGAAAAGTGACAAGCAGTGGTGATAAGAGAAATATAGAAAGTGATATATGTGGCTTGAGTATAAACTTTTAACGGCTTAACCTCGAAAGGGAGCAATTTGCCAAAATTTAATTAACTGTAACGTGATCAATCACAGCGATAAAGGATGAAGTCCTTCCTGTGGGGCAACATGCCAACCTCTTATTGCATCGTACAGCTCATTTTGCCTTTACTAAGCACCAAAAAAGGCACCAAAGAAACGCACCAATCAATACACAGAGCTCTTCGAAGTAGAGTATGCAGGATTCCTTTGTCCCATCACAGGACAACCATTTTCTTTTCAAGCCATCAGTTACGTTTTGAGACTTACCTCCCATAGGGGAATATTTTTACCAACGTGTGTATGTTTGCTTGCTCAGGCAAAAAGGCAAGGAGGCCAGAGTACAAAGAAACAGGCAAGGCAGAAAAGCAGAATGGCAAAATCTCCATTCGCTATTCATGTTTACATTAGCGAATGCCGGTCAAATAAAATTGCACCTTTGTTTTCCCCAAAAATATATTATAATCCAACAAATTTTATTTAAATGGTTATTGCACTTTTACAGCACTTTTTCTACCCCCTTCCATGTTCAAAGTGTTTTACAACTCACTGATTTGAAAACACATGGTTTAGTTATAGGTCTAGTTTTAATGATATTTTTACTTTTTATTTTTCATTCATTTTCATTGTAATTCATTTTCAAGTGGTTTGCCAGTTTTAATGTTGTTTTTAATGCTCAGTTTTAAGTTTTTTTTTTTCAAAATGACAAATGTGTCAGGTGTAAAATAATAAAAACACAACTGTGCATTTAAAACTTAACATTTTAAAATACCGCAAAATATTATCGCCAAACTAGAAGCACAATACCAGGAGGGCGCAATTTTTTGTATACAGTATGAGACAAGTATGGCCAATAACCAGGAAAAATATTAACCGTAGGACTATGGAAACTAACTGTCCATATTATTGCTTGTATAAAATAGGAATAGAACAATGCAGTGCAATGTACAGAATTGAAACTATTGTGTTGTAAATAATTATTTTTTACTCCTTTTGTTGTGTAAATTAAGACCAATACACAGGACGTCGAGGTTAATCTGGAACAGTTGGCAACCCTAATTCAAATCAAATGTCGTCCTGTCATTGTGTGTTAGGATTAAAAAAGTGTGAGGGCAAAGTTGAATGAACATTTTAAACACACAACTTGGTTTTCCTTCTTTCGTATTACAGTAAACTTCAACAGGGAGCGGGATTAAACAGTTTGAAGTTGTTGGTGTTTTTTTTGAAGAGTTGTTCACTATCTGCGAAACCGCTGCTTGTTGTTGTTGAATGTCGACCAAAATAAAAGGAAAAGGCCAGTCAGGTGGCCGTTTGGGATGCCACACAAAGTGCTCTGCCATTCAGATGGAAAGCTGTGATGCCAGGCCCCATGGAGTTACAGGGGCCAGGCACGAGGTTGTGGTCGACCAGCCGAAATGAATGACAGCCGCAGGACATGCACCTCTGGAGCAGTGTTGCTGGAATCGAGCAAAGCCAAACAAAGCCTTGACTGAGGCCTTGAGCTGCCTCGCAGCCAGGACGCCACACAGTCGCCCTGTATAAATGACCAAACAGAAACCCAAGTAAAGGTCAGAGGAAAACAAATAATGAAAAGAATATACTTGCATAAGTAACTTGGCAGTATGCGAAAACAGACAAGGACACGACAACCCACACAAAGCAGCATAAGAAAAATCAAGTCTGAGTCAGAATCTGGATTTTGGTTACATAATGCCATAAACTATCTGTTTCAGAAGAGGCGGGCATTTTACATTTTTTTTCTGCCGGTCCGTCAGTCGTCTGCGCACTGCTCCCCCCCTCCCCTCATCATCGGTCTACCGTTTTTCAAGACGGAAATTGTAATCGTCGCTCTGGCACCCAATTGTCGGTCTGTTGCTCATTCTCATCATCATCATCGCTACCCTCCCCCCTTCTCATACGTCATCCTACAAAATGATATGAATAAATAAACCTCTGAAAAAAACACTATTCAACAGTACTCGCTACAGCTTAGCCTTTAACAAAAGCAAAAGCTAAACATCACAGTGTCCACTTCAATTAGCCGATCCAAGCAAATAAGTTTAAGAAAGAACAACCTAATCGTACAACACAATGTCCAGTGTGTGTTCCCTCAGCAATAGACAAGTACTGTAATTCCCAAATACATTTATGTGTATCGTAAAAACCCTTAATTTTGGGGTCAAATTCTAGTATTTTCTACTGTTTTTTTTTTATTTTTTAATGTTTTGAAGCTGCACCAACGATGTAAAATCTAAAGCAAGATAGAATAAATCTCATGTTTCTAAATTCTTGATATTTTCTTGTGTACACATCCGTAAGTTATATAATTGTTCATTTATATACACAATTATATAATTTAAGCATGTGTATATATTAATTTAAGTGTGTTTCAGATTTCCCACATTGCGAGTGGTCAGTGAACACCCTGCCAGTATAATACTAAATGCACTCGAAACAGTTGTTTTTCCTCTTCCTCAAGACACAGCTTGAGTTCATTTTACCATTAATACCCGGTTGCACAGCATCTGTTTTCCACCAAATTCAGAAATGTGCGTATATGTTAAAAGATCACAATTAATAAACCAGTCAAATGCAATAACTTTCTGTGTTTTCTAACCAGAGCACTCAGCTGCATACCTTGCCACTCCTAATTGAATCAGCTGGAAACATCATAACTTCTATCCGTTTTAGAAATATTCCTGTGTGTGAACGTGTGCATGTGACTCGGACGGTGGTTCAGTCTGCTTGCTTTTTTTTATTGAAATTAATGCCGTTACAAACTTAGCTAAAACGACCTGCTGTTAGCTGCAACATGCACTTGCTGCCGACAGCCGACTGACGTCCGTCCTCTCGCTCCTCACGTTACGCTAATTAGTGTAAGAATCACAAAAAAATGCACATCTCTCCATCAATCTTCCGCAATCCTTGACAAAGAAAAAAAAAAATCTATGTTTTAAGTTACCGTCTAATGGACTCACCAATACTTTTGGTCTTTATTTTTTGGAAAAAAAAGCATGTCTGATAATTTGAAAATTACAGTGTTTCTGCTTGTACACTTGTCATTTCACAGAGATCAGAGAACAGATCCATCCATTTTCTAAAAAAATTGCCTATCCCAGCTGTCTTTGGACTAGAGGCAGGATACACCCTGAATCGGTTGCCAGCCAATCACAGCGCACACAGAGATAGATGACCATTCACACTTACAAACACACTCAAGTGCAACTAAGCATGCCCAATATACCGAAAATGCATGTTTTTGAGACTCTTCGCGAAAACCAAAGTACCCGCAGAAAACCTAAACAGGCACAGGGATAACATGGAGACTCCACAACCTCCGTTGGTCTCATATTTTTGTCATTCAGCCATCCATTGGCAAATCTGTCTGTCTGTGATGAACTGCCCACCTCTGAGAATCAGTCTAGAAAAATGTGTGGAGAGGAATGCACAGCATGGATGGCCAAACAGAAAAACATCACTTGAGAAACTGGGAGTACAAGATGAGATGAAGGTTGGATTTGTCGGCAGGCAGACGGTGGTGATGTGCAGTGTGACAAGGTGCGCGTCTCATCGGGTTTCTGTACGCTCTGCCAGCAGGTGGACCAAAGCGCAAGTGGTCAGAAAGAGAAAAAGAGGAGTTTGGGCTTTTATTAAAACAGTCAACAGGAAATGCGATATTTGTCAGTGGCCGGCGTAGTTCCGTGAAACAGGGATTTAAAAGGACTGATGAGACAAGGCACACCTGGACAAGACACGAGTGACTGGAGATAGCTAATTGGTTGACAGGAGGAGAGCAGGTCTGAGAAGAACAGGTAATTGCAAAAACATCATGAAGACTGCGGGAAGTCTCAGTAAAACAAACCGGAATGAGACTTTCGTATGGATGAAAACAATCTGCCTTAAATTCCAGAGCAAACAAACCCAGGATATTACATTTATCCTGGCGGGGATGTCCCACACACATACATGACCTTCATTGAAAGAATATTTTATAAAAACAAAAACATTATACGGTTCACAAGTTTGAACATGAATTGTCCTTATTTTTGTCGTAGAGGTAAGGCCTAACATAATTTGTAAATCATTGTTTATCTTTTTTTAGATGTTTTACAAGTCTTGAAATGATTTGGGTTTTCGTGCAGATAGAGAAAAGGACCATTAATTTTTGTGGTCTCCCTCACCATCTGTGTGTTCTCTTGGAATTCAATTAGACCAAATAATGCCTACTGCAATGTCTGTCGCAAATAAATTCTATCAACAAGAAGGCCCCTAAAGCTGCCCATGAAAACAGATAACTGTCAGGATATGTGAAAATCAAGTGCAAATTGATGACATATATTATTCCTGGCTCATTGTTCCACTTGACCTTTCTAACTCACTCCCCGGAACATGAACCCAACAATGCTATATTCTCGGGTAACAATCCATCAGAGCGCAGGGAAACAGTGAGCGTGTAATCCTTTGGGGTAAGAGAAGGCGGTTAATAAAAGGTGATTAAGGTCATTGGACCTGTGAATGTGGAGCAAAATAACTTATTTGAGGCTTAGGATATTTTATGGAACTGTTAACATGAAATGTATCTATGCCTCTTGTGTTCCTGTTAAATTTAAAAGTACACAGAAGTTCTGTGATCAGTTTGAATCCATCTGGCCTTGGGGTCTTACAGAACAACAATAACAAGCCATCACACACTCACACCAACACAACATTAAGTGATTCATCAGCCGTGATCCATTTCTTGTGTTAATCACAGAAACTTGATCGATAAGCTCCTCTAAATGATGACTCAACTTGTGTGCAAGTGTGTGCAGAGCTCGCCAGTGATAAGTGCAGTCTATGCACCTGCATGGTAGATGCTGTGAGTGTTCTCGCCATCAGCGCTGTTTTCCAGGCAGTGAGTTGTGGTCACTTTGAGCCTAACCAAGTGACGGTCAACGTGAGGCTCAGCCAACTGCTGGCAGCCCTGTAAGCATCTGGATTAACAATGATAACAATTGCCACAATATTCATTAAATTATGGTTTGCAGAAGGCTCAAGCACCATTTATGCTTACTTTATTCTGAATGATAATGTTTAACCTATAAACAGCATTTCATATAGTTCATATTGGAAACATAATACTGGACAGTATTTCATTTGGAAAATCCTTTTTTTATTTTATTTTTTAAGCCTTCTACAACAGACTGCATTGGTTCCTAGGTCTGAGGCTTGCTTTTACCATGGATCAAGATTTACACACATATTTCTCAAGCACTCTTGCACTTTTACTGTCATTTTTTGTCATGATATAATTGGCCTTTTTTATGAAGGGATACTTTTTGCAGTGAGCCAGCCCATGTCCGGCCCTACATATTACTGAGCCAATTGCAAGCTGTTTTGTTGGACTGACAACCAATAACAATTTGGTGGTATTCTCTTCTGCCTTCCTCGGAAGGTGGCATGAATGAAATTGTGAGTCTGTATTTGAATCTGTCTGTGTGCACCTCAATCAGATTTACCAAAATCACGTTCTACTAGATCTACTAAAAGATAGACGTGCGCCTCATCAAGATTATTCTACCTTCAGCCACTACAGTGTCAGGTGCGAATGCCCAGAATGGGGTGGAGATTAACCAAATTCCCAAACAAGTTTATGAAGGCTTGCGTCGACAGGAAAATCAGAATATGCCAGTTGTTACTTAAGAAGTGTTACAAGTGTATGGAGTCAGACTCGTGAGAGTTTTTTTTCATTGACTTTGCTCTATTTGTAACCGACTTATCATGGGGAGGTAATCAGTAAAAGTTAGTTTGTGTTTGCTGCAGAGGCTTTCATTAATTTTCTCAAATACTCTTCAGTCTCCCACATGCAACCTTGAGTGCTGATTGCGGTGTGGATGCAAATGAACTGATTCGGCTATAAATGAACTTATGATACTAATTCTATGCTAAGTGGCGCCTGTTTAATTTTATATTGATGAATGAATGCCTTGGCTAGCACAGAATAATGGTTTCTAATGAGATTGACTCTAATTGCCAACACATTGATTGTCAGGTAAAGTAATCTTGTGAAAATTGTGTTGGAACAATAAAGAGCTGTTTCAATAGATAGACTGTGGAGAACAGGTGACCAAAGCATGGTCGCATGTACATTTCTGTCTCCTCTTTATACCGTACAAGTACAAGTTAAGTTTGGCGATTTGTCTAAAACCAACATCGCTCCTTTGATTATTTGAAATTGGCTGACTTCTGAGTTAATTTGGCAACTGATATTAGCTTTTGGACTAACATAGATTAATGAGGACATTCCAGAAGAAGAAATGCAATCCCATGCCAACACATTACTTTCACTGAGCTTCACATAACAATGTGTATGTAGGCCGAGCTTTTCTTCCTCTTACGCTTGCCATCATTTTGTAAAGTCATGTAAGCATCTTATCAGTCCCTAATAATTTCTCCTGCACTTTTTAGGCATATTTGTATTTTGGGGGGTACATTTTAAGCCCCGCCATGTTTTTCATCATGGTAATCAGTGGTTTTCATCTTCTGGTGGTGTGCTTTTTTATGAAATGTTAAACAAATATATACCTATTTATTTATTCATTTATTTAATATTCGATTGTTTATTTGTTTACAACTATCACAAAAAATTAAGAGTTGTTGCTCATATCCAAATGTAAAAATCTTGAAAGAGAAGCTTCTCTTCTATATTCCTTCGTGTTATATTGAAACCAATCTTTTCAGTCTACAGCATAAGGAATTGGCCTCACTCTTGATTTTCACAGGTGAGTTTAGGTTTGGCAAGCGTTCCCTATGTTTTTGTTTTCCAAACCAGTAAATATGCCGCTGCACATTCTAAATGCAATTTTGGGGATTTTCTTTTTACTTGGCTCCAACACACTTAATTCTGATGCATTCTAAATCAATGCAACACACACAGATTTTGAATGTGAAGTTGCCTCACTATTACTGTATCATTTGATCCATTTACTACTCCAAGTTATTTTTGACATCTTCAAAATTGTGTGAGTGGTAATTCGCACACATAAATGCTAAGACTGTTCTTTGGGTTTCATGTCAAACGTCCCCAAGGAGCCTCTGAGTCAGAATCCCACGCCAAACCTTCTTGCAGTGAAATCCCTTCTCTTCTCTTTCCTCATAGATGTCTACCGGAGATGAAAGATTCTCTCTCCCTTCCTCTCTGATTGTTCTGATATTTTATCATCGTCAATATCAAGCGTGTCTATTGGAGGTGAAAAACTCTGTCTCTCTCCCTCTCTCTCTTGCTCTCTCTCGCCCCCCCCTCCTTCTGATTGTTCTGGTATTTTATCAACGTCAATATCAAGCGAACACACGTAAGGAAAAGAACATTTTGCTTTTTCAAAAGTCTTTCGGTGGAGCCAAGGAGAATCTGAGTTACAACAGTAGCAAGCATGGTGCCGTTTTGAAATAGTGAGACTTGTTTGATTTAATGTGTCTTTGAGAGGCCATGTGCTATGTCTAAATAAACATAAAACAAAACATCGGTAAAATACGTATCTGTTGTATAAATGCTTCTTGCCGTTGTCAGGTCTCTTTATTTCACTTTTCACATTTCACTCAATGTTACACCATGTGTAAGGAGTGGAATGGGCAGCAAAACTGAGTGCTTGCATTACATATGCCGTAATGCCATTCTCTGGTAGCATAAAAAAAGCTTATTTTACTCTTCGGTTTAATACATGTGGTTGACATAATTACATTTCAATAGAAAATCACTGATGCACGTTGGCACAAGAACATGCGGAGGAGCATTTTGAGTCCCGATTGTGCCAGGAAAAAGTTGCATAGTGTGGTCAAAATGGGAAAAGATAGGGAGAACATCCTTCTGAGATAGAGTAACTTTTTAAAGGGGGCAGTTAAATGCTGTGGGACAGTGTCTGATTTATTGGATAGTCTTGTCATAATTAAAGACAATCACAGTGAGATTTCAAGAGAAGATTCCTTTCTTGTCCCCACAGAGGTGATACAGTATCAGAGATTACCTTTGAAATTTTGTTAGAGAAAGCCTTTGTAGACCTACGAGCTTCAATTCCAACAGAATGAAAGAATTGATTATGAGCATTGTAACAACAGAATTACTCTGCCAAACTTACATTTCTGAACTTTTTTTGTGTGTAAATTTATGTAAAAATAAGGTTTTCCCGAGTAAATCTACCTATCTGGGGGAGGCCAGTTAATGAAGCAAAAACATAAAACAACCTCACATGCTGTGCACAGCATACTTCAATGCACTCTATTATAAATGTCTTGACTATATAGCAGCCCTAAATTTGAATATTTATTGAGTTGTATCATAGATTTATTGCAAGATTTAATAGTTCCAACTCTGAATATTCCTCCGTGCTGCAGAAAGCATTAAATTATGTAAGCCAACGCGACAATATCGCCCAATCCAATTTGCAATGATTGAGTAGGCCAATTTGACACTGCCGCTGATCTTGGATTAAAGCAGTCCTTCTCAAATAGTGGGGCGGGGGGAGGGGGGGGGGTGACCCCAGTGAATAGGATTTGTTTTTGTCATGTGAAGTGTAATTGCAATAACATGAGGATTGGTATCATTTTTTGTTTTTTACCAGGCACTTTGATGCAGTTGTATTTAAGTTGAAAGTTGATTTATATTCTTTTTCTTCTTTTGTTAATGTTACAAAGGATACTAGGCGATATCAATGTATTGAAATATTGTGATACAAAGTGACACAATACGCATTTTGCAATACGATGTTCATTTTCCAATATATTGCGTATTGGTTTTGAAATGCATTATTTTCATAATAATTTGTTTTTAAATCAATCGGATCCTTTTTTGTCATGATTCCAAGCACTTCAAAACCAACACATTAAATGTTATAATACATTACCTTTCAAATGAGCCCATGGAAAGGCTGATCTCACAGCCCTCTGATGTGGATTTGCTCCAAAATTACTACACGTGGCCTGAACACTGCTTTAAAGATAATCTAAATTTAAGCCTCATGAATCCACTCCTGATTTACTTGTGCTTGCCAGACCAAGTAAGCACTTGCCCGGTCTGTTTTCCAAATTACATACAGTTCTGTGACTCTGTCCTTGACCTTATGTACTGTACATACTGGAATGAGAAAGTGTTGGCCCTGACACGCCAACCTTGGATCATGAGCATCATTCCGCGTTGGCATTTTTCACATCTCAGCCTTCTCTCCTCTGATTTTCGTCCCATCGTAACTGTGGACTCAAAGAGTGACAGATAAGCCAATGCCAAAGCAGTTTTGCTTTGCTCTGGCAGCTCACAATGAATAGAACCGACACAAGGTATATAGTTATAGAGTATGCATGTGATGATCTCAGGGGATTACTTTGGAGTGTTCATGCGGCGTGTGAAAACAGACACATGCACACATTTTCTCTGCACGAGTAGATCCTGAAGGGCGAGATATCCTAATTGGCTGGTGTGATAATGTCCTCAGTGGAAAATGATTGAAAATGACAAGAGTGACATTTGCTCAGCCTTTCCCATATTAAACATCCCCATGATTACATTATCTTTGGAAGATGGTTTTCCATCCTCTAAATACAACAATAGCTGCTGTATGCAGTTACGGTGGCACGCTTGAAAGATTTCACATTATCTTTTTCAATATAATGGAATACTAGGCATCAAAAGAATCCAAGAAGCATGCATCTTTTTATCCAGTGCCTTCAGGCTAACCTCAAACTTTTGCTGTTTTTTTATAGACCGTTGCTTTAGCTTTATTTCAATGAAAAGACAGCCAAAATGTCTCTCTGTTTAAATTATTAAATTTTACATCTTTTTTATCATGCCACAGCGCATAGGGATCAAACCCATAACCTCTGGGTAGCAACGGCTATACCACTGAGCCACGCGGCACCAAATCATCACAATCAATAGTTAACAAGTTGTATTTTTAATCAAGTTATTGTCTTTTTAATTTTGTTCAAACTATGCTTTCTGTATGGTGACTAAATTAGTTTTCAAACAAAGGTCAATCACACTCTACAGTGGATACTGATTGGCTGCCATTTTATTTAGCTTAACCTGATAGGCTGTTGCTTCGGGCGTGAGGACAAGTTCAGAAGCAGAAGGAGAATGTGAAAATGGAAGAGCATATAAGAGATCTTGGTCCAATGAAGAGTTAAAAAAAAGGCCCAAGAACAACTTTGACATGTATCAAAAGCAGCTCAAGTTTAGCCTACAACATAAATGCAAAGCACCCAGTTACAACTGCAGTTGATGATAACAACAAAATGCTAACGCAGCAAGCCATACCACAATAAAATAATGACTGTATTTTCGCAGCCAAAAGTCACACTGTATTTCAAGATGCAGTCGTTTTCAGTATTTAACACACACATAACTCGCATTGTATAACTAAGTGCTAGCCTAAAACATGTGCTAGCATGCGCACACACTCCATATGTTTTAAAAAAAACATAGAGCAAAACTGAGTTTGGTTGTACTAATAACTGTTTACAACATACTCGTGTTATTTTTTTTTTTTATCATCATCCACAAGTCCTCTTCTTCTGTGTTTGATATGAACAACTGGGAAAGTTCGTCAACTAACAAGCCAGGTTCCCTCTTGTCACCGTCCCAGTCTGTCTCGTTGCCGTTGGGCTCCTCAGAAACGATGCCGGCTTTGGCAAAAGCTCGAAAAACAGTGCAAGCAGACACGTTAGCCGAGGTATTCACAATCCAGTCACAAATTGTGTAGAATGTGGCCCAGCACTGCCTCTGTAAAGCTGTATTCGCCATCTGTCATCCATCTCTCCCACGCTGCTTGCAACTTTGAATGCTCTGTTTACACCAATGTCCAGCGGTTGATGTTCTTTTGTCAAGCCTCCTGGAATGATGGCAAGCTCGTAGTTCATTTGCGGCATGTGTTTTTGTCACAGCAGATGTGAGAAGTGGAGTCACAAATCAACAGCAACGGCAACGGGGGAAAAAAAGCAAAAAACATCCGGTCTTTATATGTACACTTCATTGAGCCACTCTCTCATGGCTGAAAACTTTTCTTTGGGCAGAGTCTTCCTTTTAAAAATCACCATTGGTGGCATTTTTTTGTCCTTTACCATGGCAACCAAGCACTACAGTAAAAGCCGACTTCTCATGGCCCGTTGCGCGTATCGCCATCATGCTGGTCTTTTTCTTTTCAGCGATGTGGCTCACTGGGATGTCAAAAGTGAGCGACACCTCGTCTACGTTGGGGTGGATGTTTTTCTCAGCAATATTTATGCAGCAGTAGGAGTAGAAGATGGCCAGCTTTACCTTATAATCCGCCAAAATTTGCTGTGCCACGTTAGTTGTTGTCAGATGGATTAATGGAGCTGTTTCACAAAACAAAAGGACCAAGTCCGCCCCCCATGAAAATGTTCAATCTTCATGTCTTCTGTGAGCTTTACTGCCTACTGTTGAATGGTGACTGTTGAAACACTTCTAACAGCTGTTCTTGAAGCATGAATCCATTGCTAAAGTTGGTCTTCCAACTGCACGTAACCTTGCCCACGGAAACTAAGGTGGATCGTTTTGTCTTGGCTAAGTGCATTTTCTTGATTTCTCCATTCGCGAACCATGGACTTGTGTATTTTAAACTCTCTCGCAGCTGCTCGATTCCAATGCTGCGCCGTGTAGCCGATAGCTTCCAGTTGAAACTGTGCCTCAAAAGCATGTCTTTTGGTAGGTGCTGTTTTTCTAAAGTTTTAGTTTTTAGCCAAATCAAAGTTATCCGCAACATACACTTCAGCGCTATATACCAGTGCCTACTGGGGGAATTCTTTTATCCTCCTCTGTCACTTCTGCAATTCTCCCTTTCACTTCCACATCCTGCCTTCTATCACGTACTCCTTTTTTTAATACAACCAGCTTGTTGGCAGAAAATATCTTTAGTTAGTCAATCAGAGTGCTCATTGATGTCACTCAGCAGTGTTTACAGATTTTGGAACTCGGCGCAAACACGATGCACCGCAAGATGCATGATGCATGCCTCAACAATTTGCCAATATTTTAAGACTTTTAAATGTGTCTTATGGTTGTGAAAATATGGTAAAAGCTGGACTGTCCTTGGTTCTACATGCAGCTCCACAGCACTACCCAAATGCGATTTCAGTATTTGTGTGAAAGTGTATGAAGAGGAGCTAATTTAATTGACAAACAGCTGATTTGCAAAGTAATGTTTTACGAAAATTTTGAATTTTTGCATTAAATCATTAAAAAAATCATCTTTAACAACTCTAAATGTCATAAGATCAAACAATATACCCCTTTAGATAACCATTATGGGACATTATATACTTAGAATAGTGATTATTTAGCTATTTATGACCTTAACTGAGATGAGAGCACATTAACAATATCACACTGATTGATGCATTTTTCAACATAATCCCCTCCAAAGTACTGGGTGGCTAGGGGCTCATGTCTTGTGTTAAACTGCAGTTATTTCCAGAATAGCACATTTGATCTATTTACAGTTAAAGCCATTCAAACAGAGATTCAGTAAAGATTAGGTACATGTCTGTAAACATACTAAAGGTTAGTAGCTCAATGGCTGCATCAGGTGCATGGTATTTGGATGAAGAACGGATCAGTGAAATTAAGAAAAAAAAATATTGTACATGGCATGTATGAAAAGAAAGCCCTCCAATGATCTATTATCTGAAGATTAGAGTAAAGATCTAATAATTTGAAACCAGCTTTATATGAGAGATATTTGATAAGAGAGTGTTTCTTATGCAGATAGTATTCTTCTCCCTTCAGGTTTCACAATAGCAAATTAATTGTCTCCATCTAAGTCTTCATGTGATTAATATCAGATATTCTAATGCTGATAGTATCACATGACGACTGATAATGGTTATTCCTCATTAACATTATGCATGTCTGAATTCTGAAGGAGGAAACTACAGACTGTCAAGATCAACATTGTGATCTCCTCCTCCATCTGCCTAGCACTGCCTCCCCCATGGCTATGTGCTGAGGCCCCCTCCTATTCACACTACTAAACTATGGCTGCTCAGTAAGATTTAATAAAAGACAGGCTTTGTATATGCAAAATTTGATTATGTCGCTGTATAATAGTAGCTAAGAACAGGTAATTGAAAAGTGATTCATCTGGGATAATTCGTAAAATAATTTCTGATCATATTGCTGGGAATGTTTCATATCAGTATCGCTATACTATTTAAAAGAACATACTTTTTTCGGAAATACATAGATTGAAAAAAGACAGAGCTTCATTTTCATGATTAGAGTAAATCCTGTGTTGTGTGTGATGTTTCTGCAAGAGAGCTGGGAGTGATAGGCTTGTGCCATTGCTGGGTTAGGGTTAGGGTACCCGGGGCCAGACCCACATGGGCAAGGGGAGAACATGCAAGCTCCACGCAGGATGGCCGGAGTTGGAAGTGACCCTACAACCTCTGCACCGTGAGGCCGATTTGCTAACCTCTCAACCGTCGTGCCACGCTGCTCCTTTCATTACCGTTAAATGTTACATGTTCATGGTGTGCTAGATTCTCAACATGTGTGCCTTGAAGTGGACATTTAAGCCAGCTTTCTACTGACAGTCTCTAACCTGCTCTACTCTGCTCTAGGTTACTCTACACAGCTCTGGGCCAAAAAACATTGGCTAGGATTGATGCCCATTCTTCACATACTTATGAATGAAGCACATTGCATTAGACCAGCTGTCTACTCCGTGCCAATGTTAGACCTGGTCCGAACAAGCTTAAGTGTCAGATCAACCTAAAATTCACATGCCACCGAATTGTCTGGCAGAATTACACAAGAAATATAAAACTGACTTCCAGAAAATTTTGTAGTAGTAGAAAATCAGGACCAATTCCATTTTTTTTTGTTTGTTTTTTTGTGGTTCATCATGTCAGTAGACTGGTAAAACAACTTTTCTTTTCATTGTACGTCGTTATTATTGCTGCTGATTAGCCCCGAGACAGTCCGTGATTTTCTTGCCTTTTAGTGAGGCATGTAGTGTCCATTTTGAACACTCACTTACTCAGTTACTGTATAATGGTCGATTTGCTCTACTTTTATTCCTTTTATTATTGCATAATTGAATTATGTCAGAGAATGAACAGTCATCACAAGAAAGGAAGCAGATCACTGCACGCATACCCTGATGTCTGTTTCCCTTTATAGATCCCTTGATATAAATATAAAGTCATTATATTTGTCTATCCTGGAGCCGTTTCCCGACACAGCAATCCTATTTTCTCTGCGGCTATTCCCCATCATACGCATGCTTGACTTACCGACGTTCTCTCCACCCACTCCACCATCTTTTTGTTTTCCTCTTGACTTCCTCCCTGAAGATACAATCTGCCAACAACCGTAGTAGAAATGTCACTCGAGGACATTGTTTTTCGCAGCCTGTATTGTCCGCAACATACTGTAGAGAGTTCATCCATCCCGCTGGTTCATTGAGCCAAAAGATTTGACAAAGATTTTGAAACTTTCAACAAGCTCTAATAACCACTGAAATGTATATAGTGTTGCCCACAATCACACTAAAAGTCTCACAAGTCTTAATAGACTAAGTAGACTGACTATCTTTTAGTTATTCTAAAATCTAGCGTACTTTTATCATCCGTCCTTGTAGTTGTGCCCCAGAAAAACCCCAGAAAATAGTTGCAGTACAGACTCAGGTATGATAGACTGGACCTGTGCTGGAACTAAAATGAAGATCCGCCCATTTTTATGTCAAGCAAACAGGCACCAGTCGACCAAAACAGGGCCTAGATTTTCTTATCTGGGTGAGTGGCCTTTGCCCAAGTCTAAGTATTACCTGTATATTTGGGAACATTGTGGGACAGGCTTATGAGCACACTTTTTCATCACAGAAAATTGATTCTGCTATATTTGTTTAATTGGGTACTTGACTGGACACATTTTTCTGTTCCATCCTCCTTCCATGTAATTGCTCATTCTGCCTTTCTTTACTTTCTTTTTTTATTGGCCCATGATCTAATTAAGCCTGTCCTGGGTCAAAGAGAGCACTAGTGAGGTAAAAGATTTTGTTTCTTTGTGAAACTCAACTGAGCAGAGAACATCCTTGGGAGCATTAATGGGGGTCATAAACTCTTAAAGGGATATTTGAACACATTGAACTCTTGCTGGCCTTACTCATATAAGGACAAAAGCCATCCTTGAAGCCATTTCCATTAACAAAAATGAAAACTCAAACTATTACTGTGTCTCTTTAATTATTTGTGATTGATATGACAACATCACAGGTACAGCGGCTCGGTGGATGAGTAGTTAGCACGTCTACCTGGCAGTTCAGAGTCCCGAGTTCAAATCCAGCTCACTCTAGCCTTCCTCTTTGGAGTTTGCGTATTCTTTCGAGCCTGTGTGGGTTTTCTGCAGTTTTCTCCAACACTCCAAAAACATGCATGGAAGGCTATTGGACATTCCATTGTCCTTGGGTGTGACTGGGTGCGTGAATGGTTGCTCGTCCCTGTGTGCCCTGTGATTAGCCAACATCAAGTTCAGGGTGTCCCCTGCCTACTGCCGAAGACAGCTGGGATGTGCACCAGCAAGCCCGTGATCCTAGTAAAGATAAGCAGCAGCTATATGACTACATTTTGTATTACAACTTTAAAA
This sequence comes from Hippichthys cyanospilos, assembly GCF_059441005.1. Classification (NCBI taxonomy): domain Eukaryota; kingdom Metazoa; phylum Chordata; class Actinopteri; order Syngnathiformes; family Syngnathidae; genus Hippichthys; species Hippichthys cyanospilos. The sequence continues at coordinate 13,173,016 of NC_142379.1, read as the reverse complement.
CCAAACAGTGAGAACCCCTTGTTATTTTGTCAAATCTTTGACAAGCATCAAACACAAATGTCAATAGAGCTCATAAGAGGTCATGTGTAAATTCATGCAATTTCAACTTAACCTGAAAATCATTTTGAATTCATAAATACTGTACATATTTAGTATTGGCCTGAAATCTAGGCCAATTTGGTCATTTCTTTGGTCATTTCTTTTTTCTTAATTACAATTCAATCCTATCACACACGGGCATAGGTACCGCCATCAAATGGTATGGCAGCACTGTCGGCAATGAATTGTTCAATACTAATCAAGTTATTTTGTAAATATTCCTGATATTATCTCCAGTGCATGTAAACATTTCAATCACCAGTTTCACTCCCTCTCTGACCACCCCCCCCCCCCCTTTTGCATCCTACTGCACCACCAATTAAACTCATTCGGTCCCAAAAACGTTTTTATATGTTTTCTGTTTTTTAGTAGGAGTCCAGAAATTCAATTCTACCTATCTATTTATCCTTTTTTATCTGTGTTGGGTTGAAAAGTGTATCAAATAGGCGGGTACTGAATGAGTTAAAAAATAAATTCAAGTACAAGTCTGCCAAGTGTGACAATGTAAAATATAGTAAACAGTGTGCAGTTTTTAGGTATTTGGCAAAGGCACACACAGTGTACTTTCTACAAGAGTCATAATCTGTCAGTATTTGCGGCCTGATGCAGGTTTCCCATATACGAAAATGGAGCCCGAGTGATCTTTTGCGCCATCACTCATGATCCACACACACACACATCATTAGAAAACCATAAGATGATCATAAATTTTGTGAGAAGAGCCTTTAACGCAATTAAGTGAGATGAGGAAAGGTGACCTTAGGGTCAGCAAGCATGGCTAAACCATTAAAGGCAAACACTGACGCATACATACACATGCATGCACAAACACTGTAGGAAAACAGAGTCCCTTTAATTAAAAACGTTTTTTTCATGAACATACCATGTGTCACAATCTAAGTAAGAGCGTGCCGGTTTAATGAGTTTTAATCTTATTTCCACGACGGACAGCTACTCTGTGGTTTTCTCCTCATTTTTCGGCAGGCTAATTTCATGAAGAGCGTAAGCAAAGCATTTACAATTTTGTCACATTACAGAGTTTACAAGGTTTGACAGTCTGTCTCTGTGCCGCAGCAGAGAGGGTTGACATCTCTGTCGAGTGATTGCATATCCATGGATCCGAGTGCGCTTGTGAATAAATGAGACAGGGATATGGTGACTTCTGTGGATGACTAATAGCTCTGTTAATAAGTGCTTGCTGAATTCAAATTGGAAAAAGTGAAGTCATGACAACTGTGAAAGCGCTGACAGTAACGCCTCTGCAAATTATACTGATGTGCTAAAAATGGTCGGTCTAAATATTGTGCTTGGGAGAGCCTGGTGCATAGCTAACAATAATCTGATTTTGACTTCTGTTCTAGCCGCTGTGACGTATTCCAGTGGTAGGAGGATGAAAGGAACAACAACTCTAATTTAAGATGCCAAACTGGCGCATTTGGAGTGCGTATCCATGCCTCTGCTTTGGTCACCCTCCAAAATACAGAGAGATCCAATCTGGCTCGAGGCAATGGCCGTTTTACATCCTCCCCCGTCTCCTCCTTTCCAATCCCTTTCCTTTCCCATCATTTTAAGGCCAGTTAACAGCTGCAGTCGCTGTGTAATCTATGCACTTATTTGCAAGAGTGACATTTAAAGAAAGAAAAGCAGCTTAGGCATGTGTGTATATATCAATGCTGGCAGCTCATCATTGACGGTCTGTCAGGTTTGATAATAACTTGGGGCCTGGAGGTGCAGTGGCCCCTAATACTTTGTCACAGTCGTGCAACTCTGCAAACACCATCGCCAGTAAAGCACTGCTGCCTTCGCTGATAATGAGCTCAGTGTCCTCACAGACACTCGAGTGTGGACGTGTGCCAGATTCCCATGAGGTGTTGAGCACCACATGACATCAACAGAACTCGAGCTTCGTTCCTGAGCACACATTGCCAATAACGCGTAGACGGGCATTCACTTCGATGTGATTAAATGAAAATAATGATGCCCAAAGGGTAGACTTGACGCCACGCAGACAGAGAATTAGCACATCAAAGAATGAGACGGATAGAGGACATTTACACTGAAAAGTCAACTGAGTTATTAGCAAAGTTTTCATGTGTGTTAGTGATAACATAAATGACTGAATTGCTGCCAATTTATTGAATACATTGCAGAGAAAATGCATAGTCATTGCTATGTATCCATTAGTTTTGCATGGCCAGGCTTCAAAAAGACATTTCCTCCATACGTTTGCTGTTTCAAAGCTTAATGTGACAAGGGGACATATTTAGATCAGAATTCCGACAAAGCAATTAGCATTTGCAAGCTTTTTCGTAATTTGCCAAGTGACAACATCTGTTCTTCGGCGCAGGGGGGGTTGGACCAACACTTTAAAACGCCCTCCCTGTCTTCTGCGTCTACAGGATAAGCCTTGACAAAAATTGTGACCAATCAGACCAATCAGTTTTAGAGGAGGTTCATGCAGTTTTTTAAGTTTGGAGAAAAAAAAAAAAGCTGATCACGGACACAACACAAAGTCATTTCTGGATTTTTGAAACACTAAAGGAAATCAAGACAAAAAAAGATGTTAAGATCAGTAACTTACTTTTTGAGACCTAGTAGAAGGACAACAATATGGAATCACTCAATTCTGAGGGAATAATATAGAATCAGCCTGTAAAATTCCATTCCCAAAATTAACACTTGCGGCAGATTAGATTTGCAGTTAAGGCCTTGTTACATAAATACATGAATGAATCATGCAATGACTTGAGACTAAAGCTGCAATGATTAATAAAGTAATTGACTACTTTAGGTAACCTAGTACTAGGACTTTAGTACTGAAGCTAATTTAGGACACTTGAAAATTATGTAAATGTAATTATGTTTAATGTCTAGGGCCTAGGACATTCAATCCAGTTACTTAATTAAAATATATCCTTACTATAGACTCTAGGTTTTTAAACAGGTGGAATTATGTCTTTGGGATTGAATGAGTTAAGTATTTTAAGTAATTGATTCCTGCAGTTAATCCAGTACTAAAATTATTACTTCATGTCCTACAGTGGTGAAGATCCAAATTGATCAATTACTTTTTACTAAAGTGATTACTTTAGAAGTGCAATTCCAAATATAGGATCCACCTGTGTATAGGATGCCCCCTAAATTTTAGGATCAAATTCAGCTATTTTCTATGTTAGTGTGTATCGGACGCACCAACAGTTTGGTGTCAGTGTAAAACTTACAGCAAAATAGAATTTTAAAAAAATCATCTTTCTGATGTCTTCATATTTTCTTGCATTTACAGTATATTTGTAAATATGGTATGTACGTAGGTATGTTGCCTGATGACAGCTTTGTGGCTTCCAGGTGAGTGAGTGGGCAAGATAGTGAAAGAGGGTAGTCCGGCGTCTCTGCACAGCGGGAGGAGCATTGGAGTACACAAATGAGCATTGAAGAGATTTTCTTGGAGTACTCTTGAAATAAATGTAAACACTACCTCCTTGTTATCCTGTTTTTCTTCAAATCTTACACATTGTCTCTTTAAGAACCCTGATAGCGCCACTGATTATTCAAATCAGGTGTGTAATAGTTGTAGAGAGACATCAAATACATGCAGGTACCACTGTACTAAGTCATCCATTACTTTACTGCTTATTTCTTTCTGTACTATCCATTTTCAGACCTCCTTTAAACCAAACAAATACAAAACTGAGCATGGGCTTGAATGTTTGGGGTCTTACAAAAAAAAAAAAATGAAAAACTAAAAATATCTCTTAAGGGACATAAATGTCTTTTTAACACATATATCACTTCACAATCATTTTTCACTTGACTGATTTTCTCTCTGGTCCCCAGGGGAGATCTGCGCGTTCAACATCCATGGGTTGGAGGCTCCATTCGAGGCAGTGGTCCTGAACGGTACATCTGGGGAGGGCCAACTGAGGGCTCGTGGTCTGGTGGACTGCGAACTGCAGAAGGAGTACACCTTCATCATTCAGGCTCATGACTGCGGTTCAGGCCCTGGGGGTACAGAGGGCAAAAAGTCCCATAAGTAAGTCAAATACAGTCTAGATGGGGTTCAGTATAACGGCCAGAATTTATTTCAGATGTTTAGATCAGCACAAATTAGAATGTGTTGTTAAAGGCTCTGAGAGTATTCATTTTCACCAATTTTAATTGATGGACCCGTCATACGCAAATATTCTGGCAAATCGTGAATCTGAATGACTCTGTGTGTTTGGGTTTTCTTCTGGTAGTCCGGCTTCCTCCCACAATCCAAAAAGATGCATTCTTTGTCAAATACGATGATACAGAACACACACCACAGAATATACTAGTCTGCATTTGTGTGTGCAAATGTATGTCGTTAATATATACAAATATATAAGTAACTGCATGCTTCAAGTTTACACTACTACTTTGCGTTCTAAAAAATACCAGAGGAGTGAAATGTAAAAGGAGTATTTTTCAGAATGAAACTGATACTTCTGATACAGGATAATACACAGTGGAGAATATACAAATTGTTTCAGCTATTCAGCCGCTTTATTAATGAGTTAATACGTAATCTACTGTACGAACGCTCATTTGTTGTTTTAGCAAATCAAATGAAAGTGTAGTCCGCTTTGCATTTTCACAAGTGAAATTATTTCATGGAAAACAAACAAACAAACAAACACAGTTCTCCCTCTTTGGAAACAAATCCCTGAATTCATTGCTCTCACTCTGACACAAATATAGATGAAAAAGAAAATTGAGTAGAGTAACCACATTATGACTTTATATTTTCCTCTATCCTGTCTTCTTTCTTGCTCTACTTGCCACTTGTCTGCTGCTCTACTTCTCCATCCTTTTGTCCTGCTTTCTGGCTGGATGCAGCTGTCTGAGTCTATCCTCCTCCATTGCTGTCTCTGTCATAGTTGTCAATTTATTAATATTTAATATGACCATCTCTGTGATAACAAAGGTATTCTTCCACCTTTCTATGTATATGATTCTATCTTATATTGTGATATTCTAAATCACATGCTTTGAAGCTAAGTTATAAAGGGATTAAAATAGAAAAAAAAAAAAAAAACATATATTTAAATATATATATATATATATATATATATATATATATATATATATATATATATATATATATATATATATATATATATATATATATTTTTTTTTTTTTTTTTTTTTTGTATCTTTCCTGTACAATACAGATGAAATTATTTGGACTGTCTTTAGGTCGAAGCCAACCTTTCACTAGATGTGCAATGAACGTAATGAGCTACATTTAGAATGGCAAATCCATATTTCCAGTTATGGTGGTCAGAGTAATATAAAAGTAATGCAATAGTTGTGTAATGCATTATATTTCGAATACAGTGATGTTGTAATGTAGCTAATTTCTTTGAAATGACAGTAATAAGTAATAATAAGTAATACATGACGCATTACAGTTTTGAAGTAACTTGCCAAACACTGATTGCTAACTCTTGTGGGCCAATCCATCTGTCAGAGAGGCTAATTACCCCACCTGACAATTAGAACGAATTAATTATGGAGCCATGCAGTCACATATACCGTCATCATTTTATGGTTTATTCCGTAACTTACTTACTCCGTATTTGAGGTAGTGCCGCATCAGATGCCACTGTATTTAATACAGTTGACTTGTCTCACAATCTTTATACTGCACCGTTTTCAACCTTCCATGACCCTATTTTTCATTTATTTATTTATTTTTAATCTTCTAATATGTCGTATGTATATTGTTACAAGTTTTTGGTGATTATGATCCTCATCTTTTATGTAACTATGGAGTCACATTAGGGTTAAAGCTTTTTTACTTTAAAATTCATGTTGAAAAATATAATACTATATCAGGTCAAATATAAATCTAAATCGTTTTAGTAATTTTTTTGAATTGGCCTTTTTACAGCTGAGGTCCTATATTTTTATTTTACAAGTTGTATCTTTTAAAATTTAGGGTTAGGGTTAGGGTGCTTTGTTCTTTTCTTTCTTCCGATTTCTGCCACGATTTCTGCCATGATTTGTTGTGAGGGATGTGTTTCACATCTGTGTGTGTGTGTGTGTGTGTGTGGGGGGGGGGGGGGGGGGGGCAGCCTATATATCTAACATATCTAATGTAACACTTATACAAAACAAACAAAACAAGAATTAATGCCAGTGACTCACCTAAATGTAAAAATCTGTTTTAGGCTGTACAGCACACCAAGTGAGAGATAAATTTGAAATGATAAATTTAGCCCACAATAGTTCCAAAATAGTACCTTAAAAAGAGCACTAATATGACATTTAAAATGTGAAACCATGCTTTCTCTCTCTACATATCAAAGTGGGAAAAAATAAACTGTATACATAAGAACAGGATCCAAAATATAATTTTGAAAAAAATACCTCATATGTCAAAACACATGAATGTGAACATGTAAATGATAAATAATTCTAAAGATTATCCAAGCAAATAAAAATTTCATTTAACCAAATATTTCTTAAATTTTGAACGCCATTATAGATTCAATTATAAATAATTCTAAAGATTACCCAAGTAAATAAACATTTGAAAAATTCAAAATAGTTTCAAAATTCAAGATAAACACATGCATTTTCAATTTCAAGTTTAATTTTTGACCCTAATATAAACTTCATATGTAACCCCTTTTACTCATCGTTATGTTCATTGCCCAAAACGCTCAATAAATCAATTTGTTTTTTGACTGATACACTAAATTGATATACCACTAATACACTTTGCAGCACTGTGGCACCATCAGCCTCTATCAGACCAACAACCTAGGTGACTTATTGTCAACCAGGTAATTAGACTTGTTTATATAAAAGCCATCCAATAGATTTCGCAAAACTGATACATGAATTAATACACAGGTGGCTATTAGTAAAACGTTACAATCTAGCAATAGAGGTATACAAAAGCTATCATGATGAATTTGTAAAGACTAGGAAAGTCAACTAGTGCAACACATTTAACTCAAGCGTAAAATGTGTGATAGTAATAGGAATGGGAGCTCTTTCTGTCAAAAGCAGTTAGTTGAAGTGATAGCTATTGGGAGAAATGACATACCTCAAGCGTAAACATGTTTATCTTCCAGCAACACAGTGTAATATAGAGATAGAGTCTTTGTGTTTTAATTATGAATATGGCCCCGCGGGAAGTGAATCATCTGTGTTGTTGTGCCATCTTCTTATGAGGTACACAAAGTAACATCAATTTCGTTGTCACATTCACTCATAAAAATAAAAAAATAAAAAAAAAACTAACTCATAATGCATAGTGCAATATATCAGCAGATGTTTGGAAATGTGGTGGGGGTTCTTAGTGCAAAAAAAGGAGGGGTTTTCAATGAGAATTTTTTTTAAAACAAGGTATTTGTTTAACACCCACACTGTAAACAACAAAAAGTTGCTCTAAAGCATTGAGTCAATCAATTCCCTCAAAATATTTAACTTCATGAACTTAAAAATCCAGAGTTTTCAAAAACCTAAAAACTTTTGATTATTTAATTGCCCCTTGTGACATCTGATTTCGGTAAAGTTAAAAATGCTCAGTTAAAAATGCTTAGAATAATGGTTAGAATACACCTGCATATCTTTTCTTATTTGAATATTGACTGTATACAATGTAATTATGTTTTGACAGTGTTGATCTCAAACGGCTACATGGTTTTGCGTCATCGCTGATTACACTATGACCTTATTAACAAGAGACATGTGCAGTATTTTGAAGCAAAAGAGAGAAAAGCGGCCATATAACGGGAGCATGTAGAATCACATGTAGTTGCTGTTGCGCTTCTTATTTTCTAAAAAAAATATGTCTGACACTTACATCATTGCTTACATAATATTGAATAGGAACAACAAACAGCGCAGGAGCTTATTTCTCTATATACTGTCTGTCAGACATATTGTCTTTCTTTCTTTTATCAGTAAACATTTCATCATCCATTCAAGTTTGGCGCTTGCATTGCGGAATGAACTCCTATGTCACTTCAGTAGTATCATTAAGGAAAGGCTTTTACAATGAAAAAACATAGCTTACTTTATGCTACAAACGGCCATCTGTCAATTCCCATCACGATCACGTTATATACTGTAGTTAGCATTACTCTTAATGTCTCATAAATGTGTGCTGTGAGTTTGTTGTAACAAAGTAAAGGATTTAAGTTTTTTTTCTGTACGACACCAATATAGTCAAATCATGACTAAACTTTAATTAAATGTATTTGTATTGAATAGTCTGCTTGAGTAGTCTTACAGCTCATTATTTTTTTAATCTCACTTATTACACTTGCATCTGAAGATAGTGCACGTTCATGCATGATGATGAAAAACAATGCTCAGCCTTTCCACCGTATGTTCCTTTGACTGCATTATAGTGCTCACATTTTGTTGAGATATGCATGACTTATAATTACAGTTAATTTACTCACACTGCCTGAATGTAACATCATACACCACGTAGTCATTGCATCTCTCTGCTACTTGAAACTCAAGCTTTAAGTACATTAGCCTTCTTCTTGGCTTGAACGCATAAATTAACGTTTAACATTGTCAACAATTGATTTTCCAATCTGCTCTTTTATGATGGGTATGCAGGTAAAAAAGTTGGGGGGATTTTCTTTTCTGGTTTACAATCATAGATCACATATTTATGTCTACATTGCTATTATGAAAGCGCTTGAAACAAACAATCAAGGCCCAATGCTACCATTATTTGGCACAATTATTAACCACAATGCCAAAAGAGGGCCACAATTAAAAAGTAAGGCCAAATGATTTCGAGCATTTTGCTCTAATGCCTACTATCTTATTCTCCGACTGCTTTTGGCATTGATTCAAAATTCACATTTCAAGATGTTTAGCTTTTACTTGCACAGTAAAATAACAAAGAAAGAAAACTCCTACTAAGTGCATAAGACCTCTTTATGTTCTAGACTTATAGACCTATAATCTTTTGCAGAATAACAGAAAAAACACGTACCATATTGTATTTCTTTGTGGCCAACTCATCTAAGCAGAAAAACCCATCTGAGACAAAAAGTAAATTATGTGTCCTACATCCTTTGTGCACAGAGCCGTGGTCCATATCCAAGTCAACGACGTCAACGAATTTGCTCCCGTGTTCCGAGAGCCAGAGTACCAAGCTGCGGTGACAGAGGGCAAGATATATGATAGCATCCTCCAAGTGGAAGCCACAGATCAGGACTGTTCACCTCAATACAGCCAGATCTGTAACTACCAGATTACCACAACAAACACACCCTTTGCTATAGACCGCAATGGTAAGTGGCAAAAGACAAAAAAAAAAAAAAAAAACATTCACAGCTGTTGCTTTATCAATTGCAGATTTACTAGGTGATTCAAAAATACATATTTTATGCATGCATACAATAATCCCTATGTAAGAAAATAGTTGGAATGCCCATGATCATTTTTACTTGCTTGCAAAAGGGAACACAAATACACAACATCATATGAATGGTAGTTTTATAACAGAGTGGGCACATTTGGAAAGCAAGTTTGATAAAGTCTTGTTCAGATGAGTTGTAAAATTTTGAAGACGTAAAGAAACTAACGAGTGCTTCCAAATTCTAAAAAGCAGTCATAGTTTTAGATGAATAGCACTGTTGACTAGAGGATTTTGTTACATGCAATTGGAAGGTAAATTCATAGCTGCTGTAGTTTTTACTTCCTTTGGGTAATGGCCAGGCAATGGTCAATCATTTTCACCTGTTATATTAATAGAAGTGTTAGGTTTCAGAAAAGATCCTCTCAAAAAACTGATACTGTTTGATGATTTAAGAGTAGAGAACATAAGAGTTTACCCACCAAAAAATTGTTGTAGTAAATAGGTCATTGAATAGTAAATGCACTTTCACTTATACAGTGGTTTCTTTGAGATGCAAATTTTTTTTTGTTTTTTTTTTGTTTTTTTTCTGGGATGGCTTCCGTATATTTTTTTCGTATCTTGAGTTCCATTTCTTATGTAAATCATCCAATTCACGCCGAGCAAAATTTGGATCCTCATCTTGCCTGAGTCACCATCTGATAGAATTAGCAGAGGAAGAAAGCAAATGGCAAAAAATAATTTATTAAGAACTAAACGGCAGAAAACAATACAAAGTAAAATAGCAGAAAATGTAACTACACAGTTTCATAAAGTTTGATGAATGAAAATAGTGATCGTTTTACCACTGAGCCATGCTGCCCCAATTAGTTTTGGGGCATTTATGAGGGATATCTATTTTTATTGCAAAGTGCCATTACCACAAAAAAAAAAAACCAAAAAAAAAAAACAATAGAATTAGGAATTACATTATGAAATACGTAGTGAATTGCAAAGCCATAAGCAGAACCGCTTCTAAGATTATATAATTAGTCCAGTTGTACGTATTTGTGTATTTCCAGTGTTGCCCGTCGTCGCCGCTTAGTGTTGATGTCTTTTCTGTAGCGCTGTAAAAAGATGTCTGAATGTTTGAATCAGGAACCAAACTGAGCTGTTAATGGCGCAGAAGGAGGCTCTTTTCAATCCATTTGAGAAGGTCTTCTCAGCCACTGACTGCTGAAGAAAGACTCTAAGAGCTCTTGAACTCAAAAGCACTTGAGTGAAAAAGAGAAAAGAAGTTGGAGGCTGGGCTATAGGAGTGAGCGCCAAAGAAATCAGGACTGACCTTTAGCAGGGGATAAATACAGATAGTTCCGAAACATTTCCTGTAATGCGTTTCTTTCTGTCTATAATTCAAAACACACCATAGAATTGATCTTTCTGGTCAAATCAAGTCAAGTTTATTTGTATAGCCCTGAATCAACCGTGGTCTCAAAGGGCTTAACAGGTGAAAAATCATCTGTATAATAATATTGTATTTCTTAATAAATCAGGCTGCGGCCTTCCTTTGTCCAGGTAACATCCGAAACACAGAGAAGCTGAGCTATGATCGAGAGCAACAGTATAAGATCCAGGTGACGGCCTGGGACTGTGGGCAGAAGAAAGCCTCGCATGGCGTCCTGGTCCGAATTGACGTCAAGCCTGTCTGCAAACCCGGCTGGCGGGGTAAGCTGCTTTTTTTGCCTCTTGTTTGCGCATGACAAATGCGGGGCGTTTGTGTGTTCAGAATTGCAGATGCCTTTGTTTGAGATAGTTGCCTTTGTGAGCAGGAATTTGTTTGCCTGTTTTAGAAGTATGGGAAGAAGGGTGACACAAAAAGCAAGAGCTGTTTGTGTTCTTTTTATTCTTGCAACAACACAGATGCGATCATTTACATTATTATGTGTTTCTCTGAATGTGCTTGCTGAAGTAAGCACGGTTCGTTTTTTTCCATTTCTAATCCCTTTGCCGTCTTCCATCATCCTGTTTTTTACTGCCAGGCCCACAAAGCTTTTCTATTTCTCTTCCTTCTTCCCTAAAGAATTGTCCTGTCAAGTTTCTCTTCTGTGATCAACAGCACTTTAGAAAGAGAACTCTGACACAGTCAGGATGGCTCTTTGCACATCAGAAAGCTGTCATGACAGCTCTAACAAGAGTAATGCAAAGTGTCTGATTTGAGAGCCACAACACTAAAAACGTACAGAGTATTAACTGCAGATTCAATGGAACAGCAGAAAGTGCAATGAGAAAGATATGCTTTTGCAACCGTGTGCAATCCTTGTTTCTCTATCTGAGTGACTGATGTATTGGATTTCTTGGTACTCAGGCATTTACAGTACGGTCACACTCAATCTGACGTTTACCAGAGGAAAATGGGGGACCTGGTAGACCTCGGGTGGCGCTCTATTTCAATTCTGAAGCCTGTCTTCTCAAAGCAAGTGACAGCACATGATTTGATGTCAGGAATGGTTGGTAAAAAAAAAAGATCAGGGACTCCTAACGATGGAGAGAGATTCATTTATTTTGCGAAAAAACGGAATATATTTCTGGCACAGTCTGATTCGTAATTATTTGTTGACAGAAGGACTAGTATTTTGCCATGTATGTTAAGCTGAAGAAGACTGGGTTCTGATCTAAAAAACAAGAAAGAAAGATAAGGAAATCAGGTCACTGAATCAAATGGTGATTTGCAACAAGAAAGAAAAATAAAAGGACACAAAGTATTCCCGTATTTGTTCTTAGTCTCAGTAAGAACATATAATTGGTCCCCGCATTGTAGTGACAGCTCTGGGCACCATACTGTGATGTTCACCTATTTCTGTACTTAGGGGTTAAGAAATTGCAAACAATGATACAAATTGGAACCACAGACTTCAAACACAAAAGAATGTAATGGTGCAGAAGATGAAGAGGATCAGCAAAATCTTGAAATGAGTGTTCTTCACAATATGCACACACCAAACATCTCTTGGCATCAAAACAGTCAAACTTTTTCAATTTATATAAGAGTGAGGGAGCAGGATGTGAGGGTGTATACTCAAGGTCAAACACAACGCATATTTTCCATTTTCATACACGGTGCTTGTGCATTCGACGTAAAAACTAGTACATCTTCATTTTTGACCGCTGGGCGGTCTGGCAGACCAAGGGCATTTTCTATTACAGGCCTCCGGCGCAGCTGACAATGTAGTGACAGAAAATAGATTAAACTAGATTAAAATTGTGGCACAGGTGGGTTTGATCCAGGCATAGGCAGTGATTCTGTGCGCTGCTGGTGTACTGTAGGTGGTGGATATCTTTGATTTTAATTAATAAAAATGATTTAATAATAAAACACCACCAAGGAGATCTAGGAAGGAGTGGCGTTGTGGAAGAAAATTTCAACCATGTGCACAGTTACCTTGCACCTTGCACTAGACTTGTGCTGGGCCTGAAAATAAGGGCAAAAACATAAATCCTAATGATTCAACAAAGCCTCACGCAGCCTTTGAAAATCACACAGTACCTCTTGGTGCTGTCAATGACAATCCTGTCAATAGCTTTGTGGTTTTCCCTTTATTTTTATATTTTCAGATACATACAAAGATAGTTTTCCTTGATGAAAGGGCATTTGTCCCTTTGAGCCATGGTTGGCAGGAGGGATAAATGGAGAGGGAGAAGTAAATGTCACCGCCACAGATCAGGGGATTTTTAATAGGCCTTGGGGCTGCTGTGTTAAAGAAACACTGCTAGCAGTATTCTGTCACAATGTTTGAGGCTCTATCTTTTATTTTCATTTAAGAACATTGGAGAAAAAGGTTTTATTTTTAAATTTGAATGCACAATTGCAGAAGAAGCCAAGCTGTTTTTTGTAGCTACGAGGTTCAGGTTTCTGTTTGCATCTCAAATATTAGCCTTTGGATGTAGATTTTTTTTTTCCCCTAGGGTTATGTGATTTTTCCCTCAGTACGCTTACTGTGCAAAAGCAGTGTAGTTATGTTTGTGCAGGTCCAAATAGTTTTGAGACAAAGTATCTCAAGGCAGGTGTACGTCAGGCACTGCAATTTAGACAAAAAACAAGTTAATAATGCTGCCACTTAAATTGTGTGTTAGATCCAGCTGGATCTGCAAATCCCTGTGAATAAAAGACCAAGGGCATTTTCTATTACAGGTCCCCGGTGCAGCTGACAATTTGGTGACAGAAAATTTACTAAAATAGATTTAGTTGTGGCACAGTGGGTTGTCACAGTAGGGATGTCACAATTACAGTTTGTGCAACCGATTTTGAGCCTCAAGTCCTGATTCAACAGTTAAACGTGCCCCCTACTGGCCGGGTTTTGTCATGTACTGTATGTGCTAAACATTTAAACATTTCAAGATCTTATTTGTTGTCAAAGAATTCCAGGTTTATTAAAAATCATAGTGAGTGATTCTAATCCTAAATGAAATGTTCTCCACACAGTATTTTGTCAACATCTGCAACGTTGACAGTGTTTGTTACAGTAAATTAGATTATGACCATTGGTCGTGTCTTTGATCTATGGAGAATAGGTGTATGAGGACCTCCGGTAGAGAGCTAAGCCTCTGTGGCAGACATGCTGGGGGGAATTATAGAGTATATCCCAGCAAGCTGTGGATTTCCCCTGAATATCCCCTGAGGAGATAGAAAGCATGCCAACTGGTCCACTTAGTCGTCTTCCATAAGGAGCAGAATGGGAAGAAAAAGACAGCATTTTCAATGTGAAATTACAAAGGTTGCAGTAAGGCATGTGCTTCGTATTCATGCATATCCCAAGAATAAAGTATATGTTTCTAGTTAAAGGGAACTGAATAAACTAACAAACAAAACTGCTTTTGACCATTTTCCCAATGCAACAGAGAATGTGTATTTAATGGGGAATATGCCAACTACAAGGTTGAAGGAGTTTTCCTTCATTAGACTCTAAATACACAAAAGTACACACCTCTTTGTCAATGAGCTAATCAGTCTGCGGCTGATTCTTGGCATCTTAAAAAGCCATTTTAAATTCTTCAACTTCTCCAGCAGAAAGCAAGGCCAATAAGTGTATCGCCTTGGGAAAAGGATTGATTGATTGATTGATTGATTGATTGATTGATGGGTTTATGAACCATTCAAATATTGATTCGCAACTGTTGTCACATTTTGGAGCATTGCAAAGAGAAATAAAGAGTTGTACCGACAGGAGGTACTGTATATGGAAGTAATGTATTCATTGAAGTGAAATCGGAGCAACATGCTCCTTTAAATTGAAATTGTGAGGGCAAGTTATGGTTGGAAGCCAGGACAGAAAATGACAACCTTTTAACACAAGACGCTGTGATCATAGTGTCTGAATCGAACACCCATACAGTGCAAAATGAGAGAGTTCATGCAACACTTTTAAAATTTACACCAATATAAAATAGCTTTAACAAGCTCCATCTCATCTCCCTGTCACAAAATATGCACCAAATTACCTGGGAACAAATCCTACCACCACAAATGTTATTTATTGCTCACACAATTTGTCACTGTCATACGTTATTGTTTTCATCTGCTCCCTCTATATCTACTGACAGCCTTACAACTTTACATCATGTATTATTTTGACCTTCCTTGTCATGTGAACACAGAGCTGACTTCAGAAAACATAACAATTCATTCTGATTTAGCCTGTGTATCAATAACTATATACAACTGAAAAATTACAGTAGGTTGGGAATATGTTCATGTTTGAATTCATGAGATCTAAGGCCAAAAGTTATGTCCATTGAAGCAAGGCAGTTTTTTTTCACCTCATGATGACCAGGTATACTGATTAGTTACAGTATCTGTAATCTGAGAATAGATAAATCTTTTTATGTACGAATATTACATCAACAAGTTATGCATTGTGCAATACAACTGTTTCTTCACATCTCTTATTTCCTTAAAATAAGTTAATGTACACGGCTCTGAGCATTATAGTTATCTCTATCTATCTATCTATCTATCTATCTATCTATCTATCTATCTATCTATCTATCTATCTATCTATCTATCTAGTATATATATATATATATATATATATATATATATATATATATATATATATATATATATATATATATATATATATATATATATATATATATATATGCATACACTGTGAAAATGTTTAACATGTTAAAATGGAAAATGTAAGAGTTTGAGGTTCCCACCCTCAATTAATAAATCAAATATCTCTTGAATCTGTTGTAAATATGTTGATAGCAACCTCAGACAAGTTCCCAATTACCCCCCCACCCCCCAGCACGCACACCACCGCACACACGCACACATGAAACAAAGACAAAAATGAACTGACGACAGAACAAATGTCTTTGAGTTTAGGTATACATAATTTTTGTTAGCTTTAAAATGACCGTTCAACACATTCTTCGTACTGTATTAGAAGACATTACTCTCAAGAATACTTAAAACAGCAGTCACAGATTCCCTTACTAAAAGATCAAGCACACAGAACTAGCACACACACACACACACAAGCTTCAATGATCGCCTTCACAGTGAAAAGTAGTACATCTGCACTCAGCACCACAGGACTGTTTTCATGTCTGCCTTGCTTCCTTACCCTCTCATCTTTCTTTCATATTCACAAAGAGGAGAATTTTGGGGCCTGCTTTGTGAATTTTATAATGTCTACTGCAGGCATGCATCAAACTCAGTAGAAAGCAAAATGCAACCCATTAAAACTCTCATAGAAACTTCATAGTTGTATTAAACTACAGTCATACTTGTTATTTCTAAAATATATAAGGGTTCAGTAGAAGTATTTTACAGTGGCTCCCCAAATCTAGAATGTAACTGTGTATAGGACACACCCTTAATTTTAGGGCCGAATTCTGCTATTTTCTATGTTATCGTGTATAGGATGCATGAACAGTTATAGAAAAACAGAATGAATCTATTATAAATATTTTGAAATGACCTGTGTGTAGCTTGCGGGTAAGTGAGTGGTCGAGCAAGTGAGAGCGGGATGGTGCGGCAGCTCCTGCACGGTGTAGGTGAGTGTTCCTTAGGTAGAGTTTCACTCAAACCTGGAAAACATGCAGGATACCGTCCCTTGAGGACCGGATTTGGACACCCCTGGTGTAGAGAATGGTTGAATAAGTATGAAGGCAAAAGAAGCATACTAACAGACATAATCATATATGTCCATCCGTGTTTTGCATTCATCCTGTGGAATAAGTTATGCTTGTTCTTTTCCGCACAATGCTTTGCTTTCATCAAACCAACTGACAAGCTCACAAGTAGAAGTGATTCAGCAGTCGTCTGCAAGTGGTAAATGAACTACAAGACAGGTGCAGACAATGTATGAATTAAGATGGTGAATGTTTAAGGTAGTGAAAAGATGACGGATTCAACAGACTGGTGGGCAATAAACAGTCAGCATTGTCTGTTTGCTCCTCGTCAGCTCGCAAGAAAGAGTGTGGTCTGTGAATGGATGGATAGAATGAAAGAGAAGTAAAAGTGAGAGAAAATATAAAAACAACATAAACAATTTGTGAAAAGTGGACTCTTTACATGAAGAAAGGTCAAGCTTTCAGTCAAGAGTACTAATGGCACAACATCAGATAATCTGACAAAAAAAATAGGTTACTATGGAAACTATTTATACAGAGGGATTGGACCAGAGTTGAAGGCAATCGCCATAATCACAAAACATGAGGATGGGAAGTAAACATTCTAAAATGAGAGGAAACGATTCCGAACAAAATAAAAGATAATTGACAATGAG
Source organism: Hippichthys cyanospilos (assembly GCF_059441005.1). Classification (NCBI taxonomy): domain Eukaryota; kingdom Metazoa; phylum Chordata; class Actinopteri; order Syngnathiformes; family Syngnathidae; genus Hippichthys; species Hippichthys cyanospilos. Next base: position 13,155,778 of record NC_142379.1, on the reverse strand, counting down.
AAAGACATGATTAAAATCTCAGATTAAAACATCAACAACGACTGCAGTAGGCTCATGATTCATGCTGCATTTACACCTGAAACAAAAATGAACTATCATCTTGTGTACATCGCAGGAGTCTGATCTCATATTTACTACTGCATTTGCTCAATTTTCACACGCGTCATAGAGAAGAGGCCAAAAAGATCCATTGGATGACTGCCACTTGCAGCATTACACAAGGCAGTCCTGTGCAATCCTATGCATCACCGTCATTATTATTATCCTCATTATTTTAATTATTCCAATGATCATTATTGGCTGTTTAGTATCAGATTGCTTGTCCAGTCCTCCCCACAGTTCTTAGGTGCCGGGTTGGATACCAGCCTCAGCCTTCCTATATAGAATTTGCATGTTCTTCCCCAGCTTGTGGGTTTCCCCCAGGCACTCCAGTTTCCTCCCACACTCCCAAAAACATGCATAGAAAGTACATTGGAGCCTCTGGATTGTCCTTAGGTTTGAGAGTGAGAATGAATGGTTGTTTTTGTGTGTTTTGCGATTGGCTGGCAACCAGTTCAGGGTGTCCCCTGCCTAATGTCCACAAACATCTGGAATAGGCACCAGCACGACAGCAACCCGAGTGAGGATGAGCAGCAAAGGAAAATGGATGGATTATTATTATGAATATTGTCAATAGCTGTACAGAAAGCTCAATAAAATAGTATAGGCTACCTACCAATAAAATAGTATTGACTATCCACACTCAGATGCACAGATACAGAGCAATGGCACACAGGCACATCTGACTAAATTCAATTAAATACATTCTCAGGAACATACTTTTTTCATTTTAAAACTCTAGTCTTCTCTATTTTTGTTACAACTTGTTGGTTTGAATTACAAAGCTTACACAGCTGCAGAAAAAAATTATTTAGAATACAGTTATCAATGTTTTATACTGCAGATAAATACAGAAATAAACCTGTCCCTGACCTGAACTTTTGACATATTGGTAGAGGTTAAGGTTAGGATTTAGGTAAGGACCGTCTCCAATGGTTAGTTTTAGGGTTAATGTTTGGTTGCCATTGCTTACATGGCCAATACGGGTCACGTACATGTAAAACACAAAGAATGGTCATAATATCCTACATTAAAATGACCCACCTGGTCATCTGATTTGGTAACAGTCTCTACGTTATGCACATCTTCAGCGTCTCATATCACCACTTTGCACTTCGGCAAACTGTCTAAATTCACTCTGTATGGCATCAAATCATGTGAGTGGTTAGCTATATCTCTGGTGTAAACATATTATAAGAGTTGAAAATATCCATAATAAGCAGGATCCATGAACTTTGAACCATGTTTTTCTATTTTATCGTCTAGGTGTGACCCTAAACACACCTCAGTATTTGGTTGGAGTAACAGAAGCATGAAATACTAAACATGTTTACTTTCCATCCAGGACACTGAATTCTATACTTGGCATCACATTTTTACACTTTGTTGTTGTAACCCTATCTCTCTAGGCTGGAATAAACGAGTTGACTATGAGCCAGGAACAGGAAGCAAACAGTTGTTTCCCAAAATGCATCTGGAGACCTGTGGTGGGCCGCTGTCTTCTGTGAGAACCACAGTGGAGTTGCTGACCAGTCACATTGGGAAGGGATGTGACCGAGAGACCTACTCGGAGAAGTCCCTACAGAAACTATGTGGTTGGTCCTTTAGTCTGTCATTTTTCATAACATATATAGTAGTACTGTGGCATTGTTTTCGCTGTAGAATTTTCTCACGTTCATGGACTTTTTTAAAACAGAAAGTAACTCGCAGGTAATACCTGAAAGGTGACAATTTTCCTTATCTCTTGTGCTGTATTTTGACCATTTTGGGTCATTTTCTTCCACATAATTCTTTTCTTTTTCTTATTCTTAATTCTTATCAGTATTTTAGCCAAGGGATGGCACATTACTGGTAGCGTGATAACTAAGTAGTCGTGCCATGTTGAATTTTGATATGGTGTCACCATCTGGGTGAAATTTCACCTTTGATGTGAAATGCCTTTGATGTGATGATCAAGGGATTGGATAAAATACCTCACAAGGGTTGGTTGTGCAATATTAAGGCTAGGTGAATAAGAGTTAAAAGTTCTTGACTTTCATTCTGTGAATTGTATCAAGAGTTAGCTACCGCACACAAGAGATTAAAATCTCCTGGTGTCAACTTCGGCACTAATTTCAAGTTGAGTGGTTATACTGGTGATCAAAATAGATAGTCAGTCTTGCTTGCCGCTCTAACAATACATAGACTGCATATAATTGACAAGCATGTTCAAAAAAAAAAAACAAGCTACACTGAATACGTACGGATATGAGTGCATTATTTTCACTGGCTACTGAGTAAATGCATGGATTCTCACTGAGGAGCCCTTTGTAGATATCTCATAATAATTATGTGATAGCAAGAAAAACAAATTTTAATTGCCTTTTTAAAGCGTAATCAGTTTGAGATTATGTCCAACAACATCGGGGAAAAGGCTGCGGCAGCGTGCTGGGAAAGTCAATCCACATTTATTTATTGAGAGAATCTAATTAATAGCGCAAGATTGTCAAGGCTCTCTCATGTATGCCATGAAGAAATGTGTTGCAGGCAAGATTAAACATCAAATCTAGCGCACTGCAAACATTTTGTTATAAACAGGAATGATCAGATCGCAATGAAACAGCATTTGTTTTGTCAGTTTAATGGCATGCTCGTGTCTGAACAGGATGGCTGATTTCAATACAGTACACTGAAGGTATGGCGGGAAATGTGACATTAAGTACTAACTGCCTTTACAGGAACACATTGAGGTTATTGCGTCATGAATGTCGGCGATGATAGAATTGCTTATAAAGAAAAGAGGAGAATTGGGAATGGCTCGATACAATAGAGTGATAATAAGTACTTAGGAGGATATATAAAGGTCAAGTAACACAAGCAAACAATTTATGTGATTGGATGCTTCAGGCTGTCCTTGCTGCATGTCTTTTGTGTAACTTTACAACTCATCAACAAACTGCCGCCGCCTCGCTTTACAGTGTTTGACTCACATCTCTCTCCTTTGGAAAGTCAATTTCATTCGCCATGAATCAATAGTCACATCCTCTATGAATCTTGGACCATTGATTATATATTAAGCTGTGCCATCTGCTTTACTCAGTAAAGTAATCATAGCCAAGGTTGGACTAATAAACGGCAGATCTACCCTGATGGTTTATGACACTTCTCTTCTTTTGTTAAATCTTTCTGTTCCAATGGCAACGATACCAGGGGCCTCATCAGGCAGCACTGATCTTCTGCCAGCCCCCTCCGCTGCCACCAACTGGACAGCTTCTCTGATGGCCGACAGCGGGAGAGACAGTGACTTGATCTTCAGGTTTGATGGTCACCAGGCTGCCAAAATCCCAGACTGGGTGGTGCCCCAGAACTTGACGGACCAGTTCACGATAGCAACCTGGATGAAGCATGGACCCAGTCCCGGTATCCGGGCTGAAAAGGAGACTCTTCTTTGTAATTCCGATAAGACAGGCGAGTTTAACATCTTGACTCATCTTGTACAAAACAAAATCCCTTACGTTAATTATTTTATTCTTACTTTCCTCCTTCAAAGCTCTCCCAGTAAATGTTGGTCTATGAGTTGCATTTGCTGTCTGAAAGAGTACATTTGAATCAGCATTGTTTATTCAAAAGTGATCAGTAAGAAGAGCAACGGTGTCAAGCTGCAAACATCAAAAGGTGTATGTAAAGTCATTTACCTCGATCACACCAGCCTGTGTGGCGCAATCGAGCACTGCTAGCCAGTGGCTAATTAATGCTAAACACTGCTATAACGTAGCCCGAGCTGTGGGTAAACACTGTGTGGAAATCTCAGCGTAATTGTTTGTTAGCGCCCTAAATTGGTGGTAGAAGTTAATTTCATAACAGTGTTGTTCATGTAGGAAGTTGGTACTAACACTACAGAGTACAACTTCAAAATAAAAGTATGCCAAGGCTTTTCTGTCCATAAATTATTTGGTAAAAAAAAGGTTTATTTTGAAGTTGGCCCCGTGACTATGTTTCCAGTCTGTTTTACTGTCATGCAGAACTTTAACAATCACTCCTTTTGTTGCTACTTTTTAATGATGTATGTTAGCTCATTACAGAACATACTGTCAACATCATTTACATTTAAATTCTATACCGTAATGTAGCAAACCAAATTGTAATATCAGTAATATGTAAAAGGTATGCATTGCCATTCATAGACAGGATTCTATAGCAGTCATATAAGATCTGCCTGATCCTGATTCATTCACTGCAATCGCTAATCAAATTAGAAATGAACTGCTCTCAAATAAACAAGTTCTGTTGTATACTAGATGGTTTATGGGTAAAGAAAGGAACTAAATATGTGATTAATCCAAATTTGTATTTTAATAGTGCTTCATGACAAGTTCAGAATCCAAGCGACGAAGTTTGCTCGAAGCGAGAACGTTCTATTATATAGACCTTTGTTTCTCTGTCGCAACAGTGAGCAAGTGTCAATTTTTGTCCAATCCTATCATTCTTTCCTACCCACAGAGATGAATCGCCATCACTACTCCTTGTATGTTCACAATTGCCGCCTCGTTTTTCTGCTAAGGAGGGACTTTACTCAGATGGACACTTTCAGACCTGCCGAGTTCCACTGGAAACTGGATCAGGTAGGAAGCAATCAGTGAAGATGATTGTTTAGTAAAACCAATAGGTTGTCTACCTACTTTTGCAGTGTGTTACTGCAGCTTGGAGTGCAATTATGACTAGTTTCTCTTTTTCTTAAGGGCTTATGATTTGTCAACACTTAATTGTGGGTTGATTTTATTTAGCTTTATTCAGACTCAGATGACTTTTTTTAGGGAAAAGTTTAATAATGTGGATAATGCCTATCAATGTTTGGGTTTGCCCTAAAAAGCATGCACTTTTATATTGAATAAAACTTTCATGAGTTGTATTAGATGTCTAAATCCCAGCTACAATAGAAGATTGCATTCTTAGTCTTTGCATTTTGACACTGCATTGCAAACCACACTTTTACAGGAATGTACTTGCTCCAGGAATGAGGGTTTGTGTGTGTTTTGGTTGGACAGCAGCTGTCTGATGATCAAAGATACTGTCTGAAAGTCAGATAGGTCACCTCAACACACCAAACAAGGAGATCTGTTTCTGGAGAGAGATGCACAGCTGAGCCTAAACATCCAGGTGCAGCACCCAGGGCTAATTTTATCAGACAGATCACTTCAAACGTCTGCTTTTTGGCTGCAAACTGTGTATGCATGGTATCACTTTAGACACCTACTCTGAATTTCCCACTGAGAAGTCATCGTTCATATAATTTCATTCAAGGTTGGATTCAAGTAGTCACTCCAAAAAGAAAGAAAAATATTCCGTCAAGTGCGGACGAGTGAGAGAATAAAATTAATGCAGCCCTACAGAGGTTATTACTGAAATGTGTGTATGGCTTTTACTGATATTGTGTTTTTTTTATATATATTTATATATTTTATATATAGAGAGAGTATACATCTTTAATTGATTTGAATCATGAGACGGTCAAAGATATATTTTTACATATATTTCTCCGTAAAAACAGGTCGTACAGGTCGACCTCACTTATGTCGACCCCCCCCCCCCTTTCTTTTTTACTTCAATTTGGGTACATTATAAAAAAAACGCGTCAGATGCGTCAGTCTGACTTTAGTGGATACATAGATCATAGCTGTCCAATTAAAACACATGGCGTGTGTTATTAAAATGACACAAATGACAAAATACATCGTATATTGAGTAACATACTGCTGCGGTTATGGGGGGGACAAGACTCCGAGGCAATGTACGCATGCGCATAGAAGCAATTGCTTTAAAGACACAGTAGTTAAGACTTTCGCCTCACAGTTAAGGGACCTGTGTTCAGATTGGCTGGTAACCATTTCAGGGTGTCTTCCGCCTCCTGTCTGAAGTCAGCAAAGATGGGCACCAATAAGCCTGTGACCCTTGTGAGGATATGGCTTGATAAGATCAATAGAGGCCCAGGTCTACCACCTGAGCTATGGGCTCAGGTGCAAGATGTGTAAATAAGACCCAAAGACATGAGGGACAATAGTAGAGATGTAATCTTATGTGTATGTAATGGTGTATCTGAACAGCAGAATCAAACATTGACTGTCATCGAGGTGTCCCAGAATCAAGATGACAGACACGACAAAGGTGCTTGACAACAACCAGGCCGAGATCCTTATGAAACGTCAGGATCTGGATTGACAAATTGATTAGCCAACCAGCCCTCCACAGTGGTGGTGCATAAACATGCTATTTGAGAAAGACTGATTAAATCCATCACAATTGTAAAACCAGCTTTAATTGGCACACTCTGAACGAGGCTGACTTGTCACGCCATTTAGATTCCGATCACGATATTACTGTCTTGTCCAAGAGGAACATTGCTGTGGGTCTGGGGAATGTTGGGGCTTGATACTAAGCCTTTCCTGCTCTGTCTTATCACAGTGCTGTAGGTACTACTTCTTAAAATTATACGTTTAGTATTTAATGCATGTATTAAATGCAAGAAATCAAAAGTTGAGAAAATAATTTTACTAACGTAAACCTGCAGGTCTTTCGCGTCCCGTCTCCCCCCATCTTTCAATACCTTTATAGAAGTGTTGTTGTTGAAGGTGTTTTGTTGTTGAGTTTTTTTAATATCGTGTAATGGGTCGTTGCTGATGACTGGATAATGACTTTAATGCTGGAAAAATCCTGGTCTCACATATTAGATTGACCTGCTGGAAATTGGTGTATTGTATTTTAACAGCAGGATCGTGTGAGGCTGCATGAGAGTGTGTATAAAGACCCATTGTATTTGCTGTGATTCACTGCTTTTTATGCCTTGCTTTTTTTGCTCTGGGCATTGTTGCCAGAGTTTTATTGAGCTGCTTAAGCGCTTTTGCGTTGGTATTGACTGTATGCTTGAGGCCCAAAGTCTCAGTCTTTAAATGCCTTATTTCATTCAAGCATTTCAAAAAAGAGGACTGCCAATTGTAAAAAGTGATGTTGGTAATTGCAAGCACTGTAAGAAATTTGATTGAGTGTGCAAATGGAGAATTAAAACCTTGGGGAACATGCAGATGCAAAGGAATACCACAAGTAATGTGACCAGGTCCTCATTGTGGGTAATGAGTATGGAATTATTATGGATTAATATAAAATAATAAAATTGCCAACAAGAGTAACATGACACATCCATTCATACTAATTTACCAATATATCTATTGCATACAAAAAATATGGGATAACCTTGACACAATTATTCTAACAGCTATGCTCTGGAGCCAGATGTCAATTTGATAACCTTTATGGTATAAATTCTAATGAAACAGAGTACTCTGTATATTAAAAATGATAGAACAAGATACAATGTAATTTGCAGTACCAATATATGTGAAAAACTGTTGCCCAAATGAAAAAGATTAATATTCATCACTATGTTTATGACAAACAAGATATGAAAATAAACTTTTTCAAGCACGCAGCTACGTAAATTGAGAGCATGAAATGTGTGCTAGATTAATCTGTGTACCTGCAAGTATATCTGGAGCATTATCGGTCACAGTCATCAGATCAGTGATGGTCAAACCTCATTCATTAGCAACAGAGTGAAACGTTGCATTCACTCTAGCGGCCATGTGGCTTGTGCATCTAATGAGTTTGCAAAACACAACAAGACTGTGTTGTTCTCAGTGTGCCACGTGTTTGAAAATCAGTTGTTCGCATTAATTCGTTAAGTACCTTTCTGGTATTGCAAGAAAGACTACCCCGCCATCCGATCATTTATTCTTTCCCTTTAGTTGCCTTTTTAGGGTTCTGATCTCATTGTCAGACTCTCCTGAGTACAGTTTAAATGCTGAGCATCTGGCAAGTTCAAATTGCTGATATCCCACTATTTAATGCTGCCTTTACAAACCCCATGCTGGTAAACTGTTAACTGTTTAGGGACCATATTTACTGATTAAATAAGAATACATCATTCCTGAGAAACAAAGACAAACTTGGTTTCTTCACTTCATTTGTGCAACTACAATGGTGGGCTTTAGTAAGCTTACTGTTTGTTGTATGCTTAGAGAAACGTGTAATTACCATCCTGCATTGATAAAACAGCAATGCTAAAAACATGTTCCTTATAATGAAACAAACTCAAATGACTTTAAAATCAAAGTATTTTTCAAAGAAGATTAAAAGTGATATTCTGTGTGGAAAAAGTGAAAGCTCTCTCATTGGAGATAAAGGAAGAAAAAAAAAGCAACATGTCATCCATACTTTGCATCTAGGCCCAGACAGCGTGGTGCACATAGTGTTACTGTATAATAAAAGAATATGCACACATAGCTGTCTCAGATTCTACACTAAATTCATGTGCAAATAAGGCAAAACATACAGTACATGTGGCATAAGGCAACAAGGGAAATAAACATAACACTAAAAGCTGACCAATCAGCTCCTTAATAATCCTTCAACAAATAGGAGTACATGAAAAAGTTACTGGATATCACTCAGTACCATCTGTGTTACCATTTGGATGCTATTGTTTTTCATTTCTTTTTTCTTTTCATGCCAATACCTGAAGTAAGAGAAACCGGCCTTATCTGAAACCTCGCAGGACCAGACACGAAAACAGGATGGCAGACTCCCCGTGTGCACAGCGATAATTACATTGACTGGGAACCGGTGTCTTCGAACAAAAATCTAATTCATGTACACCGTTAATTTATACGTTTGCTACAATATACTTAACATGACATTGAAGGGTTTTGTTTTTTTTTGTTTTTTTTTAGATCACACATATTTGTGCCAGAATATGTGGAAATCAGAAGATTAGGTCCTAATCTTTTGATTTTCACAAGTTCTTAAAATGTCCTAACCGTTAGGACATTTTAAGGGACGGTACACGAGGAAGTCAATAATGCAACATGGTAAAAGCCCTATTTACTTGTCTGGAGACTTGCCAGCTGCTTGTATCATTCAAACAAAATGGGATGTGCAAAAAAAAAAAAAGAAAAGAAAAAAGAAACAGACTTAAGTGACTCTGATTGGTCAATGCAATTGTTAAGTTTGTTCTTTGAAAGACTCTCATGACTCAGTTACAGAGGTATTGAAAGATGGATGCACATCTATCAAGTAGTGTGTCATTAGTCCTTTTATATTTAAGCCTGCGGCCAAAGGTAGAACCACTGTTGGTTATTGCACCTTTTTCAGTATACTGTGAAGAAGGTGGCCAACCGTAATGCATGGTCTTTTTCTTTTTTTGGCGGGTGCTTAAGGTGCATTACCGCTACCTTATAAAACATAATGCATGCATATGACAGAAATGAAACAGGACATTAACTGAAATACAATGTAAAACTAAACCATGTGGCATACTGAAAGACTGAAATCGAATGCCCGCCCTCCCATTGAAAATCATATTCTGGGGACTGCAAGCTGCAAGTAGTAGTGAAATATGCAGCCAATGCATTATGCATCATGAACAACCTTCTGTCATCCAGTGAAAGAACCGTAATATATAAATATGTAAGTAAAACAAAGTAAAAATAAATACAAAAAAAGACTATGAAAAAAATAAAAAAATAAAAAATGTGGCACATACAGTAAATCAAGGAAAAACTGTGACATAGTTAAAAAAAAATACTGTGTTGAGGCACTCCTGGTATTATGATGTTCACCAATGAAAATATCACTTCTGTCATATTACAGAGGCTCTTCTCCATATCATGTATCACAGTGCGCTTCCCAAATTAAATTAGTCTTTATTACAAACACCTTATAAAACCTCTTTCATATGTTTTCCATCTCTCTTTCACATCACTCCATATCCCTATTTTGTGTAGTGTCCAGACTCTGTTTCCTATTACCCACTAATGCAGCATCTGCTTCCCACAAAATCTACTTTATTACTTATTGAAAATTTGCGCCGGTCGGACTTAACGGCTAATGAGCATCACCACAAAAGTTTAGACAACAGACGTGTTGTTAGATTACTACTGTGAGCATTTGTTTCTTAATTTGAAGTCTAGGTGCATTACTATATGAAGATATTTTTTCCAGAGCCATGAATCTATATTGATTCTTAACAGAAAAAAAAATGCTGATTGTAGAGAAGCCTTTGAATGATCTATTAATATTCTATTTTTCCACGCATAAATCCATCTTTTTTGTGTGCCTGCCCATAAAAAAATGCTTATTTCACTATTTGTTTCACACATACACAAACAAATGAACACAACATAAAAAAGTGTCTCTTCGTATCTGTGTTTCTGTTATTGTGTTTACATTATGTAAATTAAATTCAGTGCATAACACATATATTACCACCTTTAATAAATACTATACTGGCTATTTGTTTCAATGTTTATTCAGCAGTTCGGAATTTTTCATTTTCATTCTGTTGTTCAACAATAAAACCATTTAAACTGAATTCAACTTTGTGCACGTATGCATGCATATTTGAGCTGACTTAGTGAGTTTTCTGTGAAGAGGATATTATAAATTGGCTACTTCTCTGACTCATGCTGATGCTTCCAGGTAATTTAAAGGAAATATGAATCATTTTTGTTGTTATATAATCGATAATAATTCTGAATAATTCATGCAACACCATCAGCATGGGACTCCCTTGCAAAACCACATCGTTATTGTGGTTGTGTGACACGTTCTCAGAAGAGTCTTGGTACTTGACCGCTGTGAAGTCGCATTTGCATGCACTTAACAAATAAGGTGCTTCAATGACTGAGATCTTAGTCTATACCCATTGAAAGACAAGCTAAGAGAAGAATACAGTACTGGAGAGATGACCCATGGCTTCTAATTACCTGTTCATGGCTATGAGCTCTGAAATGTAACCACGCGTAAGAAATGTAATAAAGCTGTATAAATGTAATGAAGCTAACATGCTAACTAATTTGCTGTTACACACAACAAACAAAAACTTTAGTGAGAATCAAGGCAGACAGATGATGGGGGGCACTGATGGCCGAGGAACCAGCAAAAAAAAATTAAAATACCCACTCTGGTAGTTCTATGCAATTTGTTATATTAATCTGAAACAAAGTGCAATCCCTTTTTTTCCCTCTGTTAGTGCTGTTAGTTTTTGTTTCCCACACATTTGTCTTACTTTTGGGGCAAATGACAGTTTGAAACTTCCATTCCAGACTTCCCTTTCCACTCAAATAGTTTCTAAAGAGAAAAGTTAGGGGGTAGCTCTGGTTTTGCTTCCAAATGGCTATAGCACTTCCTGGAGGGCTGCTGTCAAGTGTGTGCAGTGAAGATTTATTGTGCACATCCCACCCTGACCTTAAGTGTGGTCAAAGAAAAGGATAAGAAGAGTTGAATAGTAGGCTATTGAATATGGTGTAGGAGTACCAAAGGTGCATGTGTTGTCAGGGTTTAGGTAATCAAGAGCAGGCGTGTGATGGATGCTGCGTGTCAGTAGGCGAGCTTGCACAATGTTTATCACAACGCTGTCCCGTTCTATCACTCTGCTTAAGAAGTTCGGTTTGTGCCTTGAAACTGCAAGATTGTGTTGTACTGTCCTGTTAAATGGGAGCCTCTACTCTTAAACGCATCTGGGCTTGTTAAATCCGCTGAGCATTATTTAAGGCCCGCTTTTGTCATGTTTTCTTTTTTTCAAAATGCATGTGTGATTGGCCTGCAACCTGACTGAGTACGGCATTTTCCGCTCTTTAAGGTGCATCGGATTATAAGGCGCACCCTGAATTAATGGCATATTTTAAAACGTTTTCCATATACTGTATAAGGCGCACCAGATTATAAGGCGCACCTTCAATTAATGACATATTTTAAAACTTTTTCTATCACAATATAGTCATACTCAAAGTAATAACAATAACTCAAATAATAACTCTCAATAGCTTAATAACTCAATGTCAATATGACCAACGTTGTTCAACTGTAAACACACACAAGAAACAGGTAAAGCTTACTTTATCAATTTATTCCCTATCAACCAATCCCAATCTCAATATTGATCCATATATAAGGCGCACCTGATTATAAGGTGCACCATCAACTTTTTAAAAATATGTAGGCTTTTAGGTGCTCCCTATAGTGCCGAAAATACGGTTATAAAAATGGATGGATGGATGGATGGATGGATGGATGGATGGTGTGAATAAAAAAAAATCTTGACACATACCACAAATTAACAATACATTGTTTTTACATTGCACATTTTAAACCATGTGTACTGACAAATAAGGTAAACGCAAATTACCTTAAGATTTTACTAGCAGTATGATGTCATCTAGTAAAATTTGCTAGCAAGCAAATGATTGAAAGGTTTCTTGTATTCCAATTTTACTGTAACATCTATACCTGATAAATTTTCAAAAAATTGACATTACAACATTTCTTTTTTTTTCATATATAGTCCTGGACAAGGCATGGAGAAAATGGTGAAATTAGGGACACAGTATACTCATTTGTGGCAACTGAATATGTATGTGTATGTGCATATTACATGCCACTTTGTAGCCACATTTGTGATATGACATGAATACAAAATACTAATTTACAGGTTTAATAACATTCTTTGGAACAAAAGGTTTAGCAAACATTGTACACCTTTGCAAGAAAATACTACATGAAATGTTCTTAAGGAATACATATTTTCTTTTCTTATTTTTCATTATGCCTGGGGCTCATTAATTGTCTCTTACAGAAAAAAAGTCTAATTTGGGTTCCATTGCACTGCTTTGTGAATAAATGACTTGTGAATAAATGACTTATACATGGCAAACCCCATTCAAACATTCAGACAATAGTGGTGTATGCTGCCTTGGAAAGTAGAATAAATAACATACAGTGCATCCAGAAAGTATTCACGGCGCTTCACCTTTTCCACATTTTGTCATCTACAGCTTCATTACAAATTGTATCAAATAAATCTCTCACCTCAAAATTTTGCATACAATACCCCATGATGCCAATGTGAAAAAGAAAGTGTTTGGGAGGAAATTTTGTGAATGTATTAAAAAAAAAAAAAAATCACACACACACACAAGTATTCAAACCTTTTGTCATGAAGCTCAAAATTGAGCTCAGGTGTATACTTTTTCCGCTGATCGTTCTTGAGATGTTTCTACAGCTTAATTGGCGTCTAATTTAGTTGATTATACATGGCGAGAGAATGGAGGAGGAGGACCTTAGGTAGGGAGGCAGTCAGGAACCCTTGTCACTCTGCCAGAGTTTCAGCATTCCTCTATGGGGAATGGAGAGCCTTCCAAAAAGACAACCATCTCTGCAGCAATCCACCAATCAGGCCTGCATAGTAGAGAAACCAGGCACTGTTCATCACTAAGCCAATCCCACCACTACAGAGAAGTATGGTGGTGGCAGCATCGTCAGGATATTTTTTCAGCAGCAGGAACCGGCAGTCAGGTAAGAAGGGAAAAAAATGAATGCAGCAATATACAGAGATATCCTGAATGGAGACCTGCTCCAGAGCGCTCTTGACTCAAACTGACATTTTTCAGCAGGACAACTACCCAAAACACACAGCTAGGATCTCAAAGTTCTGCCTTCAGAACCATTCTGTGAATGTTCTGGAGTGGCCCAGCCAGAGCCTAAACTTGAATCCGATTAAACATCTCTGGAGAGATCCCAGAAAATGCACAAAGGAACCACAGAGGTCTTGCATCCAAACTAAAAAAAACAAAACAAAAACTGTTCATATTGGGGTATTGTGTGTTGAATTTCAAGGTAAGACATTAATAGTTTGGAATGAGTTTCTAACGTGATATATAAAAAGTGAAGCATGAGAATACTTTCCAGATGCATTGTAAATGACATAAAGGGCCTACACTCAATATAGAACATGTAAGGGTGGGCGGATTAGTGTTTGTGTCTTGCTCGACATAAGTCAGACCTAATTATATTAAAACTCGAGGACAAAACTTGTTTTTCTCAATAAATAGAATGACGTTGACATTTTTAACAAAGAGTGGGTGTCTGGATATCTCTGGGCTAATTATTGTTCAACACAGTCAAATGCAACGTGGTCAAAAGATTTCACACAAATAGCAACGCAAAAAGTGCCATGGATGTGATTGTGTTTGCAGAATGTGGGTTTGTGGGTGTTAGGTAGCAATTCTGAGTTGTGTAGAAGTCATTTGACTGTTGACTCCGTCGCTGCTTTGAGCGACAATATAATTGCTACACTAATTAGGTACTTTTACAAGTCAGTAATTCATTTTCACCTTCCGCCTATCTCCCTGACACAAACACATAGACAGTGAAACACCAGAAGTGAATGCTGCGCTATCGCTCCCATGTAATTGTTTCTTCTATTTTCATAATTATATGCTTGCACGCTGCCAATTTTGCGCTCTTACAATAATTGGCCTGATAATGCTTTCCATGTTGAAATGGTTGAGAATGTAGAAAATGTTAATGAGTTATTTTTATGACAGTAAAATGTGAAAAGTTGCTGTACGCTAGAAGAAGAACTACATAGGTCCCATCAAATGAAATTACTGGCAAGTGGACAAAATGATTGAAAATGGAAACCACTAAAAAACTGACAAAAGAGTATCGTTTTTTTTTTCATGTTCTTTTTCTCCGGTAACGCTCACACTTTTCCATACTTCACCTTCTCTCCACTTCTTAAAGTCACCTTGTTTGCACCATCCATCAATCCCTGTTAATAAGACTCAAACGCTCTACTCTCCAATGACTTTCTCCCTCCAAATCATTTTTTTTCATTTTCTTCTTGCTCTGTGGATGGCACCTATGTCAAAGTATATAAAAAGAAAAAAAGCCGTATACTGTATAATTCATGAATGTTTCTGTATTACTTATTAATCTTGATTACTAACGCGCAGGTTTTTGTCGGGTTAGGACAAAGGCATTATTTGAGATTATATAGGACTTTTCATCTTGCGAATTGAATTTGTGTTTCTTTTCCAATATCTTGGAAAATATATCATTCCGATCATTTTCTCAAGCCATTTCCTTTACCCATTTTTTTCTCTATCCCCATCCATCTGTGGTCATCGCTCCGGCCACCACCTTTTGGTCTGACACCACCTTATCCATCTTTTTCCTCTATCTCCCCTCTCCATCGCACCTCTTAAGTCAGCAGGATGGGTGCAGATAGACTTTGAACTCCAAAGGATATGAGGCAACCGCTCCTGCACTCAGGTTCTAATAGAAGGACAAGCATCGAGGAAAGGCAAGCAGATGAAAACGAAAAAGAGTGAGATGGAGGTGGGCAGATAGCAAATCTGTTTTCTTCTCACCGCCAAGTGCCCCGAGAGATGAAGAAAAATCTTTGATGTGCCATGCTTTTGTTCTCTGCCTCTCCCGTTTGCGCTGTGGTTTGTCCTCTGGTTGTTATCAGTCCTTTCGTTCCTTTGTTTGTGGGATTATTTATTTCGGTCACCCACTCCGTCAGTCAATTTGCATCAGGCGGAGACTCACGGAAGTAATCAGGGAATACGTATTTTTTTGCTCTCAGAAATATGAGATGGAGTTTCACTGCTGAACACCAACTTTTGGCTTTGAAGATTTTTTTGCTGACAAGTAAGGCTGCTCAGTTGATTTTTGTGTTTGCAACCAACTGCCGGTTGTCGGTGAGTTTTTTGAGCTATAGCATCCTGGTGGTATCTGCTTTTGTGATTGCTGACACCGAAGCCTGCCAAACACACAAACACACAAATGAACACTTGCATAGTGAGCCGCTGCTTTTGCATGATTGACACGGCTTTCAGGTACTCTCCATTATGTTGCTGGCTTTGATATCAACTACTGAAAACAGCATATAAGTTTCTAGGTTTGAATCGAGCTTGTGTTATCGAGCAAAATAAATCAATATTTGGAAAACATTTGAATCTCAAAAGTATGTCTTTGAAATTAAATGTAAAACATGTTTTGCCATCGGGCTTTAGCATCACTAAGACCGACAGTCCCAGGTGTTTCAAGCAATGATCACACATTCAATGACGCTTGTGTGAAATGCACATTTCGTAAATTGCAATTGTCCGCTTTGGTGAATCCGGATTCAACAAAGCGGGACATCAAAAAGAGACAGAGAATATATCCCGTTTATTCCTTCGATGCACCTATTTTTCCAAGAAACCAATGTGAAAATAACCAGATACACCCAAGCTACAACCGGGTGTTGAACCTCTAACTCAATAAAATAGTTCACTATTATTGATCCCAATGCCGTTAGACTGCATTCGTTCACAGCACTAACTGCAGATATAGATGTTCCGTGTCAAGCAGCAATGTGAGTTGGATGTTGTGACTCACACAACCAAGAACAACTCCACTGATTACAACTTACATCGGCTGTGCTTGCATGAGCGCAGAGTGAGATCTCGTTCAAGTGTTGAGAGGCTGACCCACATTAAATGAGAGGAGTTGAGAGGAAGAGGTGAAGCACAGCTCGATAAGCGGTGGCACGACTGTGGCAAAACAGAACGCGAAATTATGCAAAACATAAACAGGCATGAGGGTGCTTGTGCAATCAATTACATTGTCAAAAAATGCTCACGCATTCGGATGAGTGGCACAGTCAAGCTTTCCTCAGAAGAGGGCCATACGCTAATCTATTGCAATCAGCATCATTTTTCTCATAGTTCTCCAAGTGTGGCCCTGCTTAGTCCTCTGCCGGGGAGGGCTCCGGTGTACTTTCAGCTCTAGTCAAAATGAGCTGCCTACTTTATTTATTTATATTCTTTGAATTCTTTGTATGTACTATCTACTGTATAATGATGTACTTTCCTTCCATCATCATATCAACTGATAATGCAAAATACAACTAGCGTCCATTTTGTGTCCTTACTTAAGTCTATTGACTTGTGCTAACGGAGACGGTCAATAGTTGCTGATAGTGAGCCATGCTCACACATCCTAGTGAACATCAGTCATGTTGTAACAGAACATGTACTGTACTTATTCATGTTTTTCTCAGTTTATAAAAATGTTGCTCCTTATTTCCCTCCTCTGCCAAAAAGTGTCCCAGGCAGACCAACCGGCTTGGTGCGCCGGTCTGGTCTGTCCTCTTCCTTAGGGTAGCTGCAACACACAATCACAGGGTCTCCTTTGGCCTACAGGTCATTCTCCAGCAGAGGGGACACAAGCGCATCATCTGTTTCATCCCAGTCTAGCAGATTTGCAGCAAATTGGAGATGCCCCACTATCCGCCTGGTTGCTCCACAATATAGCCTATCAGGCAGCACTACCTCACCCCGGTGACAGTTGCGCATGAGCAGTGTTTCTCACTTTGAAACCTACATAACTCCTTTTGTCCGGAAGGACTTGGATTACTTTGTCTCTAAATCCTTTTTATAATACTTCAATAGTTTCATTCTATTCATCGGTGGCCTCATTAGCATTGTAGATGATCTCTAGCCACCCAGATCACCACGAGGTGCAGTAGAATCTGGAGTGCTTGCCAACAGACACAGGGAAAATTTAGTCAAATAAGCATTCATTTTCACGTTCGCGCCAATGGGCAATTTGGAATCTTCAATCAACCAAACATGCATGTTTTCACAATATGGTTAGAAGTCGAAGCAAATTCGAAGCTGAAGAGAGCCAAAAGTCAAACCGGAACCATGACTTGCCGAGTGAGACGTCCAATTATAATGCTTTCTTTCTCTCTCCCTCTCTCTCTGCCAGATCTGTGACAAGGAATGGCATTACTATGTAATCAACGTGGAGTTTCCAGCAGTGACACTCTACGTGGATGGAGTGACATATGATCCCTACCTGGTGACAGACGACTGGCCCATTCACCCTTCCCAGATTGACGTACAACTTACTGTGGGAGCCTGCTGGCAAGGTGATTGGAATTTTTCCAGCTTCTTTTTGGCAGGCAGAAGCCTACCGCATAAATGTAAAGCATCCAGGCTTTGCTGCAGCTGCAGCTAACAATCGCAACAAAATGCGAAAACCAAACAACAAACAAAACTTAAGAACACCTTTCATTTAATTGACAAAACATGCTCAATACTAAAGGCAGCCAGCATTTGGAACTAGTCTCAAATACAGCAGAAAGCAAATTATTACATCATCATTATTACATCTGCTAATCTCTGTTGAAGACAAAAAATTTCAGAAGACCCTTTTATGTTGTTGTATATCAACCTTTTCATTTGCCGGAATAAATAAAACTGGTTGAGGGATTTTTTGCATCAATTTTTAGATGAGATCAAATGGATTAGACCAATTCATTACAGATCATAATGAATCTTATGTTTTCATGTCTTGACAGCATTCATAAAAAAATATGTGAAATCGCAGCAAGAGAAGAGACTTTTACTCATACCACACAAACAATTGTGTCAAAAAATTCATATTGGCAAAGATATACTCTCTGTGTCTCTAGTTAAAGTCAACATATAGCATATTTAAAATATAACTGATAGCAGAGAATGGAGAGAAGATGGCTGCTAGCTACAAAGTATATACCGTATTTTCCGGGCTATAAGCTGCTTTTTTTTTTTTTTTTTGATTGTCTACCAACTGCAACATCCTCTCTTTAATAGACTGAACATGCCTGTATATTTAGCCCCAACATTATATTTATAGAAAATGGATGGATGGATGTTACCAGTTAAATAGCAGTTCAAACTCGAAATCTATACTTCGATAGCATTCTGTCTCCTGTTGTTTAATTGATAGATTATTTTAGTGAACATTGCACACTGCAAATAAATAATATATACGATCATAAATTTATAAATACAATCATAGTCTAGTATAAATACAATCAGTCTCGTTCTTTCTCTTCACCTTGCAGTTTTAATTTTTACCTTAGGGAAACAATAACAATTCAAAACATGCAATTTTTTTAAACTGACTAAGATGAATCTAAGGTCACATTTTAATGAGGGTTCACATACCTTTTCTTAGAATTGTACACAGAGACATTCCGTACCATCACTCCTGTCAGTCACTAAATGGAAACAATTGTTTGAATTATGAAAGATTAAAATCAGTCACAGTAAAATTGGTAGTAAATGTGGCATTATGCTGCCTTAATTCTTCTTTAATATCAGACGAAGCACAAAGATATGACTTATATTTTTTGACACATCATTACTTAGGAAAGCATGGTCCTGAATGAACAATTAAATTACAAAGGACACTTAGTCTGTCTTTGACAAATGAATGAACCAATCAGACTAAAGCCATACAATGAACCTGTCCTCGAAATGGATAGTTGACACTAATCACAACAGGGTAAAATAAAGGACACGTTTTCCCCCTCACATAGTACAGTTGATTTGATAGCCTCTCTGTGATTCTTCGCCTCAAATAAAAGAGTGATAATATGTTTTGATCAAGTGCGGCTCCTTTGTGTGTTACTTTCAATTGCTGCAGTGAAGTCTAATTTACCTTTCGGGAAGATAAAGTTTATTTTATCTTCATCCGCCCCTTCAAACTATTCGATTGAAAAATGTTAGCCTTAAAGTGAACCGCTGATGGCCCATTTTCTGATCTATTGATGAGGAAACGGATACATTGTCAATTTTATTTTATTTTTTAATATCTGGTGTTCAAATCCCTGCATCTAATCTTGTATTAATACAAGATTAAAACAAAAATCCTGGTTAATATGAATGGACACCGCCATTTAAGAAACAGATGTAGTGTCAGGCAGTGCAGGCACACAAAAATAGGGATTGAGTGATAATCTAGATGGTCTGCCTAAATTGCCATGTTTTTTTTCCTCACTAGGTGACTCCAAAATAGCCTGCTTGTGATGGTTAGTACGGTCTTCCCAAACAAAATAATAAAAGTCTACTGCCACTGCCAGTTAGGTTGGAGATCTGGCATATCCACCCAGCCGGTTAGATGGCTGTGATCATCTGTTTATTTTATTTGTTTATTTAAACTAAAAGGATGGAACCTGACCCGTGTCATAAACAGGTTTCCTTCTTGGTATGCAACGGCTAATTATTAAGCTGCTTAGGACTGGCCTTGTCTAACACAAAGTAAGCTCACGGGTTTTGTCAGTGACGATTGATGGGCCTTCCCTCAGCATGCCAATAGAAAATTGTGAGACTGACTCAGGTTCGTCAGCATCTGACTAAGTACGCTGTGTTAAATTGGAAAGACGGCATTGCCAAGATGGTTTTCAACATTGCTACGTCACGGCAGCCGAGTATGGCTCAGGTTATTTTCTACCATGGTGTCTCGTCAAATAGGGTCCACGAGCCATTGTACGCTCGCTTTAAAACAACTAGCATTTTGATGCTTTTTTTTTTGTAAACCATGTTTATTATTCTTACTTGGGACTTCTGTATCTTGTCAAAAATTTAGATCGGGAAGCATAAAAAGTCAAGTGATGGGTGCAAGAAGGACAAAAAGAAAATGTCAGTTGAAAACAAGCTTGGTTGCATGTAGCAGTGACATTTTAATTATATTCCTTGATGCACTTTCATGGCTCATAACCATTAACTGGCCAGTCAGCATTGTTTGATGTAAATAGATTCTGTCATGACCACACCAAGTAAATGTAATTGAAAATGATCGCATTCTTATTTATTTTCCTATTTATGCTATGAAACTTGAAGCTTGGTGGCACAAGACTGTAGCCTTTAGTAAGACGATAATTACATCTGTACCAACCCACCATGAGAAGCAGCGAACAAGCATTAATCAGTTGTGCATGAATGCAAATGTGAAATAATGGCCCGCAATAATTTATTTTTATCAACTGATGAAAATGACTAGCATTCATCACCAAACATGGCTTACTGAAATGTACTGATATACTGACATCATACATTTTCGAGCAGCATTAATGTGAAAGAGGAGCTTTTATGGCTTTGATCCCTAAACCTTTTAGAGCAGAAACAATGCAACGCGTTGCTGCCAGATTTCTAATGTGAATACTCAACTCTGTCCATCCATGAATACATTTTCAACATTTTGCCCTGTTTGGCGTCACAAGTGACATGTACTCCCTCTCAGGTAGTTATCGGGGAAGTGGCGGGATACAAATGCACCTGGTTAACAGTATACACCATAAGTCCTCCATACTGTGCAGCCACTTCTGGTGTAATTTCAATTTATTTCTCAGTAAGGCACTTGAAAGTTGGATGCAAATTTCTGTCTCCTGCATTCAATTTGAATGGAGTTTGGCTTGCTGTTACCTTGCGTCCAAATGCATGGTGTAAGGAATTTATATCTTTCTTTTGGTCATTGTAGTAACACTATATGGGGCTGTAATATATGATCGTATTAAAGGCATTTTTTTCATTTTCAAAAAGTTCAAAAAGTAGTACCTATCCTTCTCTCCTTGACCTGATAATGTAATCCAACAAGGGTTAAGTAAAGATAGCATAAAGTTTCAGAGATTTGCCTTCCCATAGAGGTCCATACAGGTGGACACAATCAAAGAAGAAGACAATCGGAAAACACAGAGTAAAGGCACATTGTCTGAAATGAACGGAGATCCAGTTCTAAAGTACAACAGGAAGGTAACACCCGTCAACTCAACCAGAATTCCTGGACATAACAGTATTCTCGTAGCAAGGAACAGCTCCTGATGGACCAGGCATATGAGAATGATGGCTATAAAAGTCAGATATGTTTGGGGTCCACAATGAAGCTAGATGAGCTCCAGATCCGGACCATAAACCTTTGAAATCCAGCTTGAATTGCCTGCCCGAGTCCTCTTGCACCACCAGTCTTTTAATGGACCAGACTAGATCACCATCAAGCATCCACAGACTCAGAAGGTTTCAGATCTCACGTGGCATTAAAAAAAAAAAAAATACATACATGTTTGACTGCAGTTTCACATTGTTTAAAAAACAAACAAACTGTAAACTGAGAGAAATTAAACCCTTTTAGTCACCTCTTCATTTAAATCGCTGGGGTTAAAATGGGAACTTTTACAGAAAATTAGATTATACATGTTTTAGGAATATAGGAGGGAAATGTGGTTCCCAGAGAAACCCACTGCAGTATACCAAATTAAGAAATCCAATGTGAACTGTAACTGCAACATGAGGAATAGATGCCTATGATTGTGTATTAACATTGGAATCACACCCTTGCATTTCCCCTTCTATATTTATAATAACATGCCAGATAGTGAGAGTTATTACCAGCTTCAACTGCAGCTCTTTTGAAAAAGATTTTAAAAATTAGCTTGGCAAAATATTCAGTGAGCAGACGTTGGATGCCAAAGCAAGCTTAGGGAATGATCATCTCTTAAACAACAGTCTCTGTAAAATAGGATACTCATGGTCACTCAGTAAATTTCGTAATCCTCTCTTCTTTCTGTGGCCTACACTGATGGCATCTGCCGAGGAGGGACAGAGTGGATGGTTATCTCTCGAGGGGGCGTGAAAAACCAAGACTGTCTGACCTATGCTCTCAAAGGGAGCACACAAAGGAAACAAATATTAGATTGGCTGACTGTAGCCGTAAATGGACAACGTGTAAGATTTTGAGAGATTTTCATTCAAAAGGAACAAATGAAATGGCTATACACTTGAAAAACTTGCAAATAAATATGTTCGTATCGACCAACAGTATGTTTTAAATATAATCTTAGGTCTAGTTATCAATACATGATATTACACGGGGGTTGGCACTCCTCCAGAGGCTGTCATGTCTGTTATAGCTACGGACAACGGTAAATGCAGCACCTGGCGCACCTCCTGCTGTCCGTAATGAAAAACGGTCTAAATCTTACACGTTGTCCCTGTGCATCTGTGATTTAAGATCTAAAATAAAAAGACTTAAGGATCTTGCAAAGTGAATTCAAAAAATGGCTTCCAAATATATTTCACCTGTAAGACATAACATAGAAAAACAAGACACAGCACGATAAGGCAAATGAATTATCAGTGTAAAGTGGATGGAGTACCGGAGGTAGAAAAGCGCTATGTATATAAGTGCAAGTCCATTTTGTACCAAGTTTTGTTTAACTTGGAAGTGTGTCTGAGAGAATACTGTATATTAACTCAGTGAGGACACCCAACCTTAAATTTAGCTGTTGAGTCTATTGACAATAAAGAAACTCATTCCACTAGACTAGCTGAACCCCAAACCAGCCTTTGAATAGATAAAGCACATTTTGGCATAAAACACTGCAAACATTTTTTTTTTTCCCACGGGGAAAGAAAGTGTATGATCTTTATTTTTTTTCTCTCAGCGTGGTCAACTGTGACGCCACCTGCACAGCCTGAGCTTTTGAAGCTTACTGATACATCATTCTGAGCAGTGATGCATGAGCCCGCACTGTCAACCAGGAATTAGGGTTAACTGGGTCAAGCTGGACATTGTCTGACAAAGTGCAATGAAGAATGCTGAAATGAGCCTACAGTATGGCTTTCCCTGACTACACTTGTAGTTGACCATGATTGCTTTTACCAACTCGATTGCTCTTCTCAAAGCCACAATCTTAAAGCAATTAAACCGTGCTTTCAATAACATCCTCTTCTTTGGATGTTCTGGCCTTCCAAAAGTTCCAAGTCTCAAGTTCAACTCTCACATGAATAATTTCATCTATGACAAACAGAGGTGGTGCATTTGCAGTCTGAGAAAGAAGCTATTTCTGGTGTAGAGAAAGGAAAATGAGACATCTCTAGTGAGTTATCTAAAGCTCACTGACACCGTTTACCACTTTTAGCACATCACTTTCTTGAATACAAAGCAGTGACCTCACTCTTATGTTTAAAATGTTTGACCTTCCAGTTAACCTGACAAAATTGTGAACCGATCTTGCCAGTTATTGGGTCTTATAGTGTTGTGACTGCTATTGGTTTGTTTGAAATTGCCAGTTTCTATGCTTCGTTATTTTGTCATATGAGTTAATACCGTTCATTATTTTGTCTTGGGCTTGATTTCTCTAAGAATTGAAGCTTTAAGTATAACTCATTCTAACTCAGGGACAAGATGGACAAAAATGTGTTCTCAAGTGGGCCGGATTGATAAAATTATGATATATTACTTAAAAACAATTTGTGCCGCTGATATGTAGATTGATATGATAGAAATATCCTGTGATTTGCCGCAGACGCCACCACCTGCTCCATCCTTTAAATGATAGATTCCCTGGCTGCCGTTTCGTCTCTTTCTTTAGGAGTTTAGACATTATAGACTGTGACACACCAGAATGTTTCCTTTTCCAATCACCCGCTCCTGTTTCCATCGACGCACGTCCTGTGGCCATCACTCATTCCTGCTTCCGGTGGTGCACGTCCTGTGATCGCTGTGGGGATTGCCTTCCGTTCCTGTTTTTTGGAGCACACGTCCCGCTGCCGTCACCCATTACTGTTTGTGGCAGTGCACGTCCTGCAGCAAATGTGGCTTCCTGTTCTGTGGGCTGGGCACGGGGTGGTGCTGCTTGTGAGGTGATACTGTTTTGACGAGGATTTGAGTTAGGTCTTTGATTTAGTCAGTTTCAATAGATATTTCACAGTACTTTTTTTTGTTTTTTTTAATTGTGAGATTACTTAGTTACTTACTTCGTAGCCTTGGATTTCGATGTAGGTCTGCAATTTTGATGGATGTGTTGGCCCTTTGCCAGAGTAGCGAATATGTTAAATATTTATCATGACACTCTCCATTTCAAGTCATCATTGGTGATGTGGCAAATGGAAGGGAGCACGCTCCCTGCCTTCACTGCAACACTTGAAAGAGGTGAGCAGAGGCGCAGCACAGTTGCTCATGCCAATAAACGATAAATGCAACCTTGTGTAATAGAAAAAAAAAAAACAAGGTTTCCAGGTCTCAATAATGCAGTGCACAGTGCTGCGCTATCATGAACTCAGACTTAGCATGACACAAAGGAAGAGAGGAAGTTTATTTTCTGAGAGGCACAATTTCCCATGTGCTTGAGTCAGAAAAGGTGTACGGCTATGAGCTTTTTTGGCTGTGTACATTCGCCCATTGACTTAAGTGTACCACTTACACACTTTTAGAAATGTATGCAGTTTAACCGAGATTTTTAAATCCGGGCAGCCCCCTGTCATACAGTGGTGTGCGTATTTTCCCAGAGATTCAAGCACTTATACTGTCGCACACTCAGGAGGCTGCACAAAGGACTAGCGCCTCTTGAAACTGAAACATCACATTGTACTTTTCGATTTAATTAACTGCTTCCGCTAGTGATGATCATGTGTCCGAGCGGCTTTTGATTTGTGCTGTTGGCTTAGGGTTTGTTTGAAAGTGGAGCTCATGACATACTGTATGTAATTATAGTGAGGGTGTCAAGAGTGATTTGTATTTTTTTATTTTGGTTTGTTTTGCCAGTCTGGTCGTCCATTGAGATGCTACACTGGCAGGAAACAACACATGCTCCTTCGGCCCGTGAGTTGAGTTGTACCCACTTCTGGAGATGATCAGTACATGACCTGTGGGTCTATACGCAAGTTCATTTCACATTTAAAGAATGAAATATATTCCAAATTTATCTCTATGGAGTTTGCGTCTCAGGAAAACTTTGAGACTTCCGGGAATCTTCAGAATTCATTGGGTCACACGTCTTCGGTGGCTGTGCAAGTTTTCATTCTTTGCACAGGTCAGTGTGTCAGAATCTGAAATCACCAGATCGCCGCACCCAATAAGTACACATTGAGGCACATAGGGCTCAATGGGAGAATATGCCCCTCAGTCAACATAACTTTTAGTTACAGAGTGGAAATATAATTAGATTTGTTGGGTCCATTTTCAGTATAAGTTGTCAAATTAAAAACCTGTCAACATCAGTTCCAATAAAGTGATTGTTTGGCCTGACATGCTGATCTTTGGTTTTACAGAAAGAAAAAATATCCAATTAACTGTTTATTTTTATGACAGAATTAAATACTACTGGCAGATGTATAACATTTCCTGTTTTGTCATGTGTGTATTTATCTCTATATGTAGGTGGTGAGGTGACCAAGCCAAGGTTCACCCAGTTTTTCAGAGGCAGCTTGGCAGGATTGACCATCCGACCAGGAAAGATTGAGAGTCAAAAAGTAATTTCCTGTCTGCAGGCTTGCAAAGAAGGACTGGACATCAACTCCCTTGAAAGTCTGGATAAGAACATCAAGGTACATACTGTACAGGGAGTAAGACGTTTAAAAAAAAAAAAGTTTCCAGTTATTTTGTCCTGTATGTGTCAGAACACAAATCAACATATAACGAACAATCTTCAGAAGAAATGAATATGCTGAAGTAAATTTGAACTGTTTTACAGTTGTCTTCAATCTTTGTTTGAATTTATTTTTAAAACTGAAATGATACAGAAAATATAGTACAAAGATACAACTTGTAAACATTGAGAAGCTAGTTTACGTTTTACTGTAACGTTACTGGGATTCACAAGACAAGCGAATATTAATGCAACATGAAATGCACTAACAAAAAGCATATATTGCATAAGCAAGAGGTAGAAGTGATGCATGAGGGATCATGAATTAAACTTAATGCATTCATCGCCTCAATCAAGTCTACGTGCATGGCACGTGTGCTCATGCATGAGAAAAGCACAGCCAACCTTTTGTTGTTAGCTTGACCTCTGCAGGTTCATCTTGCGACACTACTCCAAGAACCGGACATGAAGAGCCCCACAAGCGATCATGAGACACGTTTGCCATCTTCTGTTCATAAGTTCTCCCAAGAAGCTTGTTACACACACCACATTTGTGCAGGACTCAGACTTTCATCCATTTCCTGGCCCCAACAATCCAGAATCCCGCTATGTGGATGGGCGCTTTTGTAAAGACATGACCTCGATGTCTCACCTTTTTCAAATCAAGTCAAAGTGTTTACTGTCATGTGCAAAAATTCTACCAGGGTGAGAACTGCTCGAACCAATGAGACCCCATAGTAGTTGAAAGAACAAAGAAGGTCATGGCTGGGGCTGGAGGTTCCTCGTCTGAATTAGACGCTTGAGGTGTGGATAAAAACTGAGGTCCAGGTGCCATGTTGAGTCGGCAAGCTCAACTGCAGATATACGGTTTCTCATACTTCTCATCCGGCTTTCGTAAGGTCCCGCAGTTGTAATTTCCTCTTGAATGATGACTGGACCAGCAAGTCCAAGAAGGTAAAAGAGACTGTTTACTGTAGCTAGAATGCCTCTACGAGTGAAGGGTTTCTCTGCGGTTCTCACTCTGAAAAGGGCATGTTTTAGATTCCCGCTGAGCTCTAGGCTGCATTTGATTTGGTCTGACCTGTCATCAAAGTTAACATTTTGAAGACCTTTTGCATGGTCATCCTGATGGAAGGTTTCTGAGACTTCCTGGATTTTTGTTGCTATTTTATGTCTTTTGTGTTCTCTTAAGCAGACTTAATGCCGTCATTGACGTAAAAATCTCATTCAACATAGTGTTTGGCGTCCACAACGTATTCACTTGCCCTGTTGTGCTGCATGACGAAGACCATAAATGACTACCACTGGTGGAAGGGCTGTTGCGCAATACATAAAGCTTTTATTGTATACTGAACAACTTCATTGCAGGGCTTGCTGTTTTTCAAACAGAAGAACTAAAGGAGGTTATCTGATGACAACGTTATGAAACATCTGCACTACATCCGGGATCGCAGCCACTTGATCTCTTGAGAAATACAGCAAGATCCATAGCAAGCTGTCGTTCTTATCTGGACCAAGAAGCACATTGTTCAATGAGACTATAGTATTAAGCATAAAAAATGGGGAGATACCATTGTTCTTCCCTTACTTATAATATGGGTGCTCATTTTGCCTGTTATGATCAAAGATTTTTTTGCATAAAATCCAGGTAAGCAGTCTTCATTTCAGTCTTTTGTCAGCCTGTTGGCAGTTGTCTGGGATATGTGGACTAGAATAAAAGTGGTGCAGCCTAACTGCTGGTGTTGCCCATGAACATCTCTCTATTCATGAGTTTGAAGAAGAGCTTGTCTTCAATAGAGAGGCCCACTTTATCAACATCCTTGGTCTTTTTAAAGATTGAGCTGCTGTTGTCAAAAATTGTGTGACCAAAGCACCTTAAAGTGAATACGGTGCTTGCAGAATTGAGAGAGGAGGAATGAAAATCTACTTTTTAGCACATTGGTGCAGAATGAAGTAAGAGACTGTTTTGTGTGCTGACTCCAAACATACACAGCTGATGCTGACCCAGTTAAGGTCCAACCTCTGAGCATAGGGAGCGTGGACCCTTATGGTACTCTCTGTGGTTATGGTAGTACCTGTGCATGTGCACAGTGGGTATGATGAGCCTAACCCTTCAATTTGAAATCAAACTTTTGTTTTGTTGCCTGACAATTCTGCTGATCGATTCTTTTGCAAATGAGTGAATAGTTTTGTGGGATCTACAGTATTTTGTATTCATCATGGCATGTCATAAACATCTACTGTACAATATAAACCTCTCCATTATATATTTGAAGGTGACCCGTGGCGCAGTCGTTTGCACGTCCGTCTCACAGTTCAGGGATCCTGTTCAAATCCACCTCATTCTGGTCTTCCTGTGTAGAGTTTGCATGTACTCCCTGAACCCGCATGGGTTCCCTCACACTTTACCATACAAGTCAACCGGTAGTTTACTTTCCTTTTTACCTTCCTACTTTCCCCCTCGTAGTAATATGCTTACACAAAGCAGGAAGATACCACCGCTAAACGGTCGCTACGGAATGGAATCCCTGATCCACCGTCAGCCACACCAGATAGACAACAGGCTGCCTGAGCCATGTGTTCTGCAATTCACATTTGTTTTCATGGCTAACTATTTTCATCAACACGCAAGCAACAAATCACTAAAGCTTAGTGTGAGAAGGGGTCATGGTGGTTACACAATTTTCGGTTTTCACGTAAGCGCTGACATGTAGCCGACCACTAAGAATGAACGGAGACTTTCCCACTGGTTTGACCGCACCCCCACAAGATGCATTGTTCATTGTTGCAACAAAAGCCCTGGCTTTGCTCATTTTCAGGAGGAAGGAGAAGACATGACCAGCAGAAAAAAACTAATGCCAAGTCGAGAACTTTGCTACTTTAATCATGTCTTTACCTGTAAATAAGTCAGCCAAAATAACACCAAATCACCCAGCCAGCTCCTCTCCAGTTGGAGGCGTGTGTCCAAAGTCACGCTGCCACTGCTCTGGAATGAAACATTTTCCTATTTGAGGTGCCTCGCCACCACAGCAGAGGTCCTTACGCCTCATCCCGTGGTCCCCGTCCCTCACCACATACACAATAAGTGGGTTTGATGACAGCGTGCTGAGCCCTGCCAAATGCGGTATGAAAAGGGCTTAAGAGTTGTCACAGTTTGATTGGGTTAGGCCATGGCTGGCTGGGCCACCTGTTCCAGATGGTCAGGTTTGGCCTTTGTGGTATTCTCAAAAAGCAGCAGTGTATTTTTTTCCATTTTTTCACTTTACATATTTCTCAGCACGCAGACCTTGCAGGTACTTTTAAAGCCAGGTGCTGCACAATGCCATTTTGCTTGACTTCTCCTTGTTCAGGCTAAGACAGTTGATTAAAGTACAATAAGGCTTTCAGAACATTCAAAATGATGTAAATTGTGCCCTGAGTCTCAAACTCTCAACTTGATTTATTAGCTGTTTCCGTGGTGTATTTATTTATTTGCACGCTCATAATGTCCTTAGGGTAGCTCGGGGGTGCAGTGGTTACCACGTCCGCTTCACAGTTCAGGGACCTGAGTTCAAATCCACCATGCTCCAGCCTTAACTTAGAAAGTTGTGCTGTTTGCATACAGTATATTAAATGTGTGTACCATAATGGCAAAAGCATTGATAGTAATTTCTATACGCTTATCCTCTTGTTCATTGTTCTCCTCCTCAACACGTTCTCAAACACTGGCCACAGATTCAGTTAGTGAAGAAGGAAACTTCTTTCACGCCTCATAAGACGTGACCAGCTTGACCAGGGATGTGAGAATGATGACTATAGTGAGTTTACCTTGAGAGGTTCTTAGCTGCCATCTCCCATAATTCTGTGTGCGGCTTAAGGACATCATCTGGCTAGCCTGTAAAAGGCTGGCACAGCACGACGAGAGGTAAATAACAGAGACAAGGAGAAACTAGAGAAGGTGAAGAGAAAGGAAACGCAGCTGCAGAAATAGATATGAGGCCGATGGCAAGAAAGGAAAGCTGTGAAGAGGAAATAACAGCGGAATGGCAGCGTATGAAGACCCCCATGGCGCTGCTAAGAGCCCAAATTCACCAGACCAGCAAACCATCTTTCAAGGAAGATTGGCCTCAAATAACTATGTTCAAATTGTGAATGCAGGCAAACCAACAAAGCTGTCTGTCCATGTTGCTTTGAATTTTTAAGGTTTGAGCAGCAACTACTGCGAGGTCACTATTTGTTTTTTTTAGGAATTATTATTATTAATAATAACATTATTTACTTTTAATTCAGATTTTTAAACCCTAAGAATGAAGAGTTTATGGTTCCTACATGTTGATAGCCGTTGACTCTGCTGGGTTTATTTTTCAGGTTCAATTTTTCAAAATCCTTGCAATTTATGTTGTGCATGTGCGCTCATCATAAAACTAGCTGCATCTTCATTTTCATGATGCCAGAGGTCTAGTCCACCGTGGAGAACCAATGCTTCTAATACACTTGACAAATTGGGGACAGAAGGTAGACTGTACTCGGCATAAAAATGAGTACATCTTTACATTCAAATTTAGTTAGCGTTTTTGTGAATTTGGGAGATGCACTACGCCATGCTGAGAATTGCAGTTGACAAGGACGCCCCTCCACCTCCACGGATCATAATTTGATGACCAAATCAATATTTGATTTTAGTCTCCATGTCTAATTGGTGGTGATTTTCGTGTAAATGATGGAGGTGCAGGCAGGCCCAGTTGCAACTGACTCTATTTCAAAAATGTGATAATCTCTCTTGATCATTGTTAAAAATCAATTCATTCAATTAAAAATATTTTCGCTACAATCTTATATTTCTATAGCACCTGACAATTTGGCGTGGGGGAGGGCACGCTACACGATTGGAATGCAAGGTGGTCTCAATTCTAAAAATTCTCACTTGAGAAATTAAACCATCCATTTTCTATGTCTGCATCCTGTCGATTGTCTGCTCATCTGTCATGGCAAGTGTGAACTGCATGGACAATGTCCAAAAACTCATCTCACAGCAGTTGCTATATCAAATATGACACTGCACAAGTAATGACAGTTACAGCATTTCATATTCGAAGATGAAATGAACACGTTCTTTTTGTTATACTCTCAACCATGATTTTCAGCTTGGTTGCAAACAATGCAATTTGCTCCTCCTTATGGTGATTCATGAGTCTAGAGACACTTATTGATCGGGTCCTTCCAAGTATAGCACTTTCAGCTCTCACACGACTCCTTCAACTTCATTTTACGATCACGGTGTTGCTTTTGAAATCTAACACTTCACCTGAAATTTAAAGGATAAACATTCTGGTCCAGAGTGAGAGTGCTAACCTTCTTGTCATAATTTAAAATGTGTTTGCGCCCGATACTTTAGCAGGAAAAAAAAAACAAAAAAACATTCATTTTTGCCATTATACTAATGATTGCTTTTGTATGTGTGTGTGTCTGTGTGTTTTTAGTTTCACTTTAACCCAGCTCAGTCCATCCTGGTGATGGAGGGAGAGGATTTAGAAAACATGAATGTTGCAGCGCGGAAAGTCTCCTACATAAACTCTCGACAGTTTCCCACTCCAGGAGTGCGACATCTTCGTATTTCTACTACTGTCCAGTATGTACAAAGTCTTTTCTTTTCTTTTCTTTTCTTTTCTTTTCTTTTCTTTTCTTTTCTTTTCTTTTCTTTTCTTTTCTTTTCTTTTCTTTGAGTTTCCATCTTCCACCATATCTAAATTGTATCAGATTTTCATGCCTGATGAAGATTTTTTTTTAATTCTCAGGCTCACACTTTTGTGAATGTGTCAATACAATGCCAACATTTTTCCTGCATGTGAAAACAACACAGTGAATAACACAACTCACACTTTTCAATTGATCTCACACGTCTCTCTAACAAACTCACTGCTGATTGTGTGTGCTTGTATTCTGTGTTATTTACAGCAAAAGAAAAGGTGACGAACTGTGAGCCAGTAACAGTCAAATTGCCTCAGTCTTTGCGTCAACATTTTTAAAGATCAATTGATTCTACTAGGTCCGGATTGAGAGGATTTCTTAAGGCAAATGCCAATGCTGAGTTTTGGTAGAAAATAATACTGATTACAGATCAATCAGCCAATTAATTGAAAAGTTTATAATGACTAAACTAGCACGTGTTTCCTCCCAGTGCATTTTATTAGGTCAATTTTAAGTGGAGTTTTACTATTCACAAGCTGTTACAGATTCCTCGGGAATAGTAGAGGTCAACATTAAATATTTTGTCAAATAAACCTTCCATTTTCAGTTCACGGAATGCATTACATGGCACAATAAATTAAAATATGAGGGCATTAATACTTCTCACATATTTTGTGTTCCGAGTACTTGAATGTTTGTCTTATTTCACATGTATGCTGAATTTATATTGCACTATGTAGTTAAATAATTTCCAGTTTTTGAAACAAACAGCGACTTTAGATTGTGTGTAAAGCAAGGACATCCAGGTCAATTCTTTTTAGAATTTTTGCTCTCAATCATTGATCACCCATACATTCCTTGTAAAAATTTGCACTGGTCTTTGTACTATGTCACTTCTGTTTGGAGAATAACTTGTGTAACGAAGCTGATACTGTAGCATAGGCACCTCCATAGTATTTGTATGAATTGTATTATAAAGGTTTCCGCCATGAAACGCCAGCTGCCACAGACAGTGCGACTCCACACAAACTGACTGTTATAAAATCCATAATTACTCCAGATGCAGTTCTATTTGTTTTAGCTGATTTCTACTAACTGCAAATTAAGGCAAGCAAGGCTAATCTCTGGAACAGTTGTGTTAGGCTTCTTGTTATATTTCTTTATAATTAAGTTGGCCTTCCTCCAGGTTCCTCTTTCAGCTCTACTGACCAAAAAGGCATCAGACCCACTGCACCTCCCTCAGCCATATCACGCTTTTGCAATTAGTCTCAACAAAGAAGAATTTACATGATGTTACATGATGTCCTGAATCTTTAAAAACAAAATAAAACTAATTGTGAGTACAGAATAGCATAAAATAAATCAACCTAATTAAAAGGAATATTCTGAATTCTGTCAGACCAAAAGGTTTTACAGGGCTATTAATTATGAAATACTGGATGATATAATCCAAGCAAGTCATATCAATACAACCGAGCAATAATTTGTCACCAATAATGCTGTGATTGAAGTCTGGACTTCCAGCTTTTATTTGAAGTTCAGCAAAAATATGACATTTACCGTCTAAGTATTACAGAGATTTTATTCTCATGCAGTCGTGAAGGAAAATGAATTACATGCAAGCAATAAAAATGAGGGTCTTATTTACAAAAATGTATGTATCACACAGCAAATGTTATTGAAAATGGAGGTATGCTGCATAATAAATGGAATGCAATTCTGAAAGGCTAAATGAAATGTTATTATGAAACCTTTCAGAAAACTTTGAAGATTCTTTATTTGGCTGTGGATTCTCTAATTTCAATTTCATTGTGGTGTGGTTAAAAACTGTCTGATCGCTTGTGCTGTTACTGCAGCTCTGCCCTGTTTTTTTCATGTAAACCCATTGTGAACTGTTTCCAGCGTTTTAGCAATGTATTGCTTTGACGGAGAGTATCAGTGTTCTTTTTTTTTTTTATGCACCTTCCCAAAGCAACTTGTTACAACAGCTCCATTGAGAGGAGAATATCGGTGCTATTAGACTTTTTACACTTGTCTACAAAGCTGCAACCAGAAGCAGCTATAACCACATGAACCTACAAACCACAAGGTTCTTCGCCTCTCAGCGTTGATGCACATGCATCCTGAAAGCCATACAAAGAAGCATGAGTTGGCACTAAAATACAATATATTGAATCAAAAGAGATTAATTATTAGGGCAGCGAAATGACCCATCATTTTGCATGTGTATTATGGGTGTCAAGTGATTAAAAAATTAGATTAATTAAAATCTGTGATTAGGTCTAAATAATCTCTTTTTCATCTCGTCTACAAATTCTGAGTAAAAACCTCTACCTGATTTTTTTCTTTTTTATTACTTAGATTTTTTATTACTGAGATATGCTGTGGCAGTTTCAAAAGATTGATATGAAACAACAAAAATGTAGCTTCAGTCATTTATTTTCAATAACCGATGCAGTACCATTTCCCCTCTGCTGTGTTTGGGACTAGTCCCAAGTAAAATGAAATGAAGGACTCAAATCAAGAGAAATGTTGTTGTTTTCTAATTTCAATCACCAAATAATATGAAAAAACATATCATAAAATATCATCCATCCTGTCCATCACAGTCGCTCAAATGTGGTCAGATCATGTTTAAATATGCAAAGAACTACGCTATGGCTTGCTACATTAGCATCTTTGTTACTTTTGTTAGCTTCGGTTGCAGCTGGGTACTTTGCATTAAAACTTAAATTGCTTCTGTGATATGGAAGCTTCTTCATACAAAGAATGGATATGACTGGGTGTTTTTTCAAGTGTTTTTTTTTCCTACCTTCTGCTTCTGAATTCATCCTCCCACCCACAACAGAAGTCTATCAAGTTGTGCCAAAAACATTGACAGCTAATCAGTGTCCACCTCAAGGTGTGATTGACCTTTGTTACCTAACCTCCATCAATTCAAGCACAAGAAGCCAAATGCATGAAAGCAATCTAATCATCACACAGAAAGCATAAAGTTAGAGGTTAAACATGACACTGATGCGATTGAAAAACGCAACAAAACAATTGCAACAAAACAATCGCAATTTCAGTGTTGTCCAGTGTCCTTTGTCCCGATTGTTGACTTCAGTCTTGATCCTCTCTCATCTACTGAGAGCTTCATACAACATTTTCCACAAGCAGGATTAAAACTCTATACCACCTGTGCGTCGAATGCCAATGCAAAAGGAGCACTTTTCAATTAGATTAGAAAATAATATTTAATTCAGTCACATATAAATGTTTGAATTATTGTCCTACTTTTTGTCTTTCGTTGTGCTGAAATGTCACAAATCTCCTGTTACCTGTTTTTTTGTTCCATGTTCCATTTGTGCACAACATCTTAAAACGATTGACTCACCATGTTTTCCATGTTGTTTTTATAAACAAATGTTGAGAAAACAAATAATTATTTTGTTTATTTACTCCCTGTCTTGTTTTTAAGAACGTATGAATGAATGATACATGGATTTTTGTACATTTTTCTTAATTTGTCAGACATCCTCCCTCATTAAACTTTCTCGCTCATTCGTAGATGTTTTGGTGAAGACACGTGTATCACCATTCCCGACATCGAGGCTGTAGTAATGGTGCTGCAGCCCAGCGAGCCCATGATAACCATCACTGGAATAGAAAGACAGAGTCGGCCTGCTTCGGACCTCAGGGGGCCCGAAGGGGTTAGGCTCTTCCAGCAGCTCCATATCATCAGCACGGTCACTAGGGGAGATGCTGCTGCCCGTAACACAGGTAAATACAGTACTGTAATATCAAATTGAATGTGACTCCCATTAACCAATTTGCACTTAAATGTATTTTCTTGTTGTTGGTCAGTGCTTTTTATGGCAGTAACTAGATGGGTCAATATACCCAGATGTCACCTCGTCCTTACATCATTAATTTTGTGAATGCTGAACATATGTTATTCTACCTTTATTTTTAATATCCAGCCATCCATTTTCTTTACCGCTTGTTATCACAAGGGTTACGGGTGTGCTGGAGTCTATGTCGGCTGTTGGCACACCCTGAACCGGTTTCCAGTCAATCATGGGGCATATTATTATTGTTATTACTAGCATTATTATTACTAGTAGTAGTTTTTATCCTGCTATATTTTGAGTTCTCCAATATTTCTTGAATTCAAACACTTCAATCTTTAAAATGTTTTGAAAATTCACACTATTTCTCTCATTCCTAGCTTTTCACAGTTTCCCCAAAATTCATTGGGGATCCCCAGTGAGGGATTTCAAAAATGTGTTCCCATCTGAATTTCCAAATGTTCATTTCAACCGGTGAACAATTCCATATGCTCCCATAATTTTTCATTCAGCTTCCAGTATTCACATGCAATTTCTCCAGACATTATGTTGAGTTAGTAGAGTGCAATCTTGTTCCAGTACTTAGCTCAAGTAGGCGGAGATTTCTTAAAGATAACACAACACAACTGTTACAGAGATGGAATAGTCAAAGGCCACATATGGGCAAGCTGTTTGCACATCTGCTTTAAACTTCTGTGGTCGGGGTTGGCAATACAGGCTTCGGCTTTCCACATTCTAAATGTATGCGTGATATACATATTGAAGACTCTAAATTGGCCTTGTGTGTGATTGTGAGTGTGTATGGAGCTTTGTCTATAAATATGCCCTGGTATTTCAAAAGTACTAAAAATTCTACTTATACATATGAACACAAACCAATAACATCATGATCATTTGGGGTTTATAATTAATTAGCTGTCATCTACAGAACCTACATTGGCAAATTTCGGCTTTTGGTTATTTGAGGTGAATTTGACTAATTTGATAGTATTGTAATTATTTCATTGGCATTCCCAGCACATGATTGTGCCCTACTATACTCAGCAGTTGCTACAGTGTTCAAAACCTCACATTGACATCTCAAAAAAATACCAAACATCACTCTGACCGTGCAGTGCAAACTTTTTTTTTTCCCAGCAAATTTTACTCAAGTTTATTGTTATTCATTTCAAAGCAAAGATACTTTGGTCAGTCCATTACAACGTTAAACGTCGACTTCAACGTGAAGTGCGACATTGATGGCAGACTTGAGCATGAATGGGTTTGATGCTGTTCCTCAACTATTTACCCAATGTCGAGGCAAACATCAAGTTCAGAATTGTCTTCTGTCAGCCAATGCTAGCCTGTAGTCCATCTCAAACTCCAAACGGGGTCTTCAAATGCAATCGAAAAGTCTTCAAGCCCCATCTTTTCACCACATCTTCAATAACAGACATACACACATGCAAGCGCATGCTAACACACTAACATGCACATATACTGTACAAACATAAATGTTCAATTACCCATAAAATACTGTTGGATATTTTTGTGTCCCTTAAAACAACATTATATTATTTATTCACTCATTTCATCTGTGGTTTCAACCGTTTTGCACCATCAGATGACTGCTGTAAAAATACAGTCAAAACAACCCCGCTAGTAGACACCTAAGACCGTGACATAGTACTTATAGCATCTGAAGACGAAAGCTTCATCTCCTCAGCGGTAATCTGCAGTTTAAGCTAAACGTCTTGTGTTAAATGCATATCTGCTTGCCTTGCCATATTCTGTAGAGTCACTTCTGCAGAAGCACTTTCTAGGGCTCACCCCCGGGGACACGGGTTAGTCAACATGAGCTCCCCCACTTCTTACACCCCCTCTCACGTATTGATGACAATGCAGCGTGTGACCTGAGCCGACCGGAATCACTCACCTAAACCCGTAAAAAAAATGAGTATTTAAATCTTCTTGTCCCTGACCACTGTGGCAGGAGCGTCCCGATTTGGCTTGGCCCGGAGCTAATTAGGAGGAGATAAGAGTGAGGGAGGTCTGAGCGCTCCATTGTGAATAATGCAGTGAAGGAAGCCGAGCAAAAAGGAACATCGCTGCAGCGCTTTCAGAGTTGAAGTAGTTGAGCTCTTTCTGCCAGTGAAATAGAACCGGCAGCTGGGAAAAGTGATTAGCTGGAAGCCAAAGAAAGAAACAGAGTTGGAACAAAAGCGGGCGAAGCAGAGAAAATGTGTTGGGGACTCACAAGATGAAGTTCCTTAATGAGCAGATTTTGTGTTCTCGTGAGGTTTAAAGGATTCAAGAAAAATCTTTTTAAGGCCATGCAATACATTTCTTTTAGAGCCATTTAATCATTCATTGTCCTCTTGGTTGCTTTCCATGCCATTCATTTACTTGGCGCGGACTTGGCGCTGCTTCATTTCGCTTTTCCATCTCGGAATATCTTTTCAAGGCTTACACTGATACGTTTTCTCAAGGCCAGCCAAGGTCCTCAATTCATTTAGTAATTCGTAATTGTACTCAGCATTTAGTCACTGTTTATACCCTTGCCTCAAAGTCCTTCAGTACAATGTGACTTCCGCAGTCCTCCATTATTTCCTTGACCCTACCTAAGTTTCATACCACTTGCTATCTTTGTGGGCCACCTTATTTCTGATTTTCCACTGCTCGGTACAGGCTGAGCTGAACTCCTGTTCTGGGACAGTCAGTTGTTCACCTCAATATAATATCATAACAAACGAGAAAGCAACATTAAAGCCATCAATTACAATGAGTGATCCTAATAAAAAAATATCAAAAAATTAAGAAAATATTTTCCCAGGTGTGCATGATCATCAAGTTGTGGTTGGCAAGGACTGAAATGATCTTTTTAGGGCCGTATATCAAAACGTTAACGGTGACTCCACGGTGATGGGTCAAGCACTGAGTGACCACCTTTTGGGTATTGGATTGCCACTCACAAAACTCTGAGTAATAAAAGTGCCACTTTGTATTGCAGTTGACCCCTGAACACTTGCTGTTAGCGGTGTAGTGGGCTAGCAAGTAGTTCCACTAGGATGTGCCAAGACTCAGACAGCTCAAACATTTCTTTGTACATGTTAAGTTAAAATTGACCCTTTGGAAGCCTATGTTCCAAAATGTAAATACCAATCACCACTTCCTCCTTTCGTCCGTGACGCTTTTCAAGCCGTCCGCGTGTGAAGGGCATGACATAGCTAGCTCCACCACCTCCCCGACTGTGCATGTACAAGCTTTCCTTTTCAGCAGCACCACGTGTATAGAGTCAGGCAGTTCATCGAGGTACGCGACAATTGGGACAATTTATCCACCTGTTGCACTGAGGACTGAAATAAACAACAGCAGCTTACTGTCTCTATGGAATTTTTAAACCTGCAAAATAATCCCCATTTTCCCATAATGTGTGTGTATTCTGAAGAGATTTTTTAATGAGGTACTTAAAATATAAAATATCTCCAGAACTCAAGTTCACACACACCCTCAAAATTGATCAAAGAAAGCTAAACAATTGTGTGAAATTCAGCGAATAACAGATATATTGGTATAATTACCCCTACGCCAAGGTTCCAAAATCGCCCTTAAAAAAGTTTTTTTCTTTGTACTTGTGCATAATACTGTCCCACAATTTGGCAATATCTATATTGTGAGAGTGAATAATATGAATGGATAAATATTGAAAACATTCCAATAAATATAAATGTGTTTAATTCCAGGTAAAATACTATGCTATTTTCCTGTACTCAATGTCAACAATCTGGTTCTTGCACTGTAAAAACATGTAGTCACTTTCTGTTTATTTCTTACTTTGCTTTTAAATGGTTTTAACAATGCTTTTCAATGTTGCACATTTGTTACAGTTTATGAAGTAAATCGTGTTATGTTCTGTTAAAATGTGCATTAAATCACGATATGAGTCCATTTTGAAAGTATTTGTTTGGTTATTTACAGCTCCTAGGTACTGCTTAGGTACAACAAAACTATATTGTTTCTAATTGGGTACTTCGTATAACACAACCCATGATTTGGGATTTTTTTTTTTTTTTTTTTTTGGGGGGGGGGGGGGGGGGGGGCTATGTTTGCACAGTAGATGAACAAAGTTTGGGGTCTCCTAAAAGTAACAATCTGTTGGTATGAGGATTGCAGCCATTTAACTTTTTTCTTCAAAAGAAAATCAAATGAACAATAAAATATAAAAGGGGTGAAAAGTCAGGTTTTTGTTATTCCGTTGCAAGAATACATCATACCTCGGGACCGGCTCAGTCCGCCAATCCCACCAGCACCAATTGTGCATCCTGAATCTATATTTTTCTTCCTTTAGTTGAATTCTGATTTGTTCAACCTCAAGGGAATCAATGAAAAAGTCAGCATTTACACCAAGTGTGTCATCAATCTGTTTGGTTCACTCATCCCCCGTTCCCCGCTTGATCTCTGTTGACCCAACTAAACACACATGCGCAAACACACACACGCACACCTACACACCGCCATAAGCTGCGGCAGTAACGAGTCCCCTCAGACAGCAATTGCAGTGTCACTGCTCGTCTAAGTACTTGCATCATGACCCAGCCCTCTTCCCCGCTGTCCCTTCCCAAGTGGGAAGCAGCTTTGCACACTTAACAGCCTTTAAAGAACACTTTGTGCATGTGTACGCGTGTGCGCGCGCGTGCGTTTCACTAGTAATTGGTGTCGACATCTACGAGGCACCGCTTTGCAGTTTATACTGTTGGTTGTTCAAAATGTGTGGAGCTCTCACAGGAAAAGCCTGAATGCAGCGTGACAGAAGCTCGCCGAGATGTGCAAATAGTAGTTTCATCAAACATCTCTTCAATTATATAGTAGGATTTGCTTCACAAGATCACGTGATCTGAAAAGTTTTACGTGTGTGTGTGTGTTTATGTAGAGCAGAGACAAGGAATTCTGGAGGAGATCATTCACAATTTGGACTACTGTGACATTCTGGTGTTGGGTGAAGAGTTGAGGCCTGACCAGGAGTCACTCCAGCTGCAGCGTAGCATTCTGCTTGGAAAACACCTCGATGCCACTAATTCCACTTCTGGGATGTCCGTATACGGTTAGTTACTTTTATGTTTTACATATAGGCTACAATGCATCAGTTCCCCTGAACGCACATGTGGTAGTTCTGCTGAAATTGCAATTAATTTGGATATGTAGAAAATGTTAGTGATTTTGCTACTCCACTTCAAAAGGTAAACCTTATACTGTATATTGTACAGATGACTTAAATACATACCAGTATACTACTCAGAAGTCAATTCCTACCTAATTTAGACATTAAATATCATTTTGAATGTATTGAGATGGTTCATCGGGTGCTTTTGCTACCTCCTACAATCATCAAAGTGATAAAAACACCAATCATAAAATATCTGACTCTGTAGCGAGTCAATATACTCAACAGAAATATGAACGCAACAATTTTATTTTGTTCCAAGTTTTCATCAACTGAACTAAATGTACCCAAATGCTTATTTTATGATCATTAAAACTGCATGTTCCTGAATCAACAGCTCTGGTGTGCTGTGTTGTTTTTGACAACCTTTTCAAGTTTAGTTTTATGCCATTTTTGGTGCTAAGTTTGAGTCCCTTGAATCACTTGCTTTTGAGAATCTACCAATACAGTCCCTCTTTGAAATCTCACCAATGTGGTTTTCAGATGACGGATTAAATTAGTTGTGTTAAAAACTGTGTTATCCATTTTGCCATGAGATATTTCCAATGTGCTTAAATTGCAAGTCACCTTTCCATTGTCTTTGCTTACAACATTAAATTATTTCCCTATCACACACATTGTAATGGTTACTTTGTGCTAGCTTTGCGTTAGCTCCCAGCAACAACTAGCATAACATTTCTCCTCCGCTGGCTGTATTTACTCTTTCCGACTTTGTTGCTTAGTATGAAAACTACTAAACTTAATAAGATTTTGTAACTCTGGATTTTTTATTATTTTGCTGCTTTGTAGCACTAAAAAAAAAAAAAAAAACATTAAAATCTGACCACTTTCTCTCAATGCTGATCAGCTAAAAAAATGACAGAGCA
The DNA here is from genome assembly GCF_059441005.1 of Hippichthys cyanospilos. Taxonomy (NCBI): domain Eukaryota; kingdom Metazoa; phylum Chordata; class Actinopteri; order Syngnathiformes; family Syngnathidae; genus Hippichthys; species Hippichthys cyanospilos. Next base: position 13,114,060 of record NC_142379.1, on the reverse strand, counting down.
TCTGCAAAGTAAATTGCAGGGTAATTCCAAAGTGTATTAAATAATCTACCTAAAAAATGTACACACAATACTCCATTATGACAATGTGAAACAAAATGGGGGGGAGGGGGTGTAATTTATTCAAAATGGATAGCAAAGACATCACATTTACATAAGTATTCATAGCCTTTGCCCTGAATGTCAAAACTGAGTTCAGGTACATCCTTTTTCTACTGATCATTCTTGACATGTTTCTGCAGCTAAATTGAGGTCCACCTGCAGGAAATTCAGTTGATTGGACATGATTTGGAAAGGCACTCACCTGTAAGGTTCACTAAATTGACCGTGCTTGTAAAAAAACAAACACCAAGGATGAAGTCAAAGAATTTGTCTGTACACATGGATACAGACAAAAATTCTGTTCTGTTGAATTTCCCAATGAGCACAGTGGCCTACAGCATATTGTTCATAAATGGAAGACATTAGGAACGACCAGGACTCTTCCTTGAGCTGGCCGACCGTCTAAACCATGGGTGTCAAACTCCAGTCCTAGAGGGCTGGTATCCTGCATGTTTTCCGGTTTTCTCACCCCAACACACCTCATTCAATTGATCAGTTCATTAACAGAACTTTGAAAATGATCCTAATCACTTGAATCAGGTGTGTTTGAGAGAGAGGATTTAAAAACATACAGGATACCGGCCCTCGAGGACTGGAGTTCGACACCTATGGGAGGGATTAGGGAAGAAGGGCCTTAGTCGGGGAGGTGATCAAGAACCTGATGGTCACAATATCAGAGCTCCCGCATCACTCTTTGGAGAGGGGAGAGCCAATCTGGAGAACCATTTCTGCAACAATCCACCAATTAGGCCTGTATGGTAGAGCGCCCAGATGAAAACCACTTTTTAGTAAAAGGAACATGGCAACCTGTCTGGAATTTGCCAAAAGCCACCTCAATGACTCTCGGACCATGAGAAACACATTTCTCTGGCCTGATGAAATAAAGATTGAGCTTTTTGGTGTGAATGATTGGAGGAAACCAGGCATACTAAAAAAAGACTTGAGGCTAGAAATGTTGCTAAAGGTGGGTCAACAAAGTATCAAGCAAAGGCTGTGCATTTCCAATCACGTGAGCGAGATCCCTGCTTGTGGTTTTACACCACCATTACTGCAATGGCTTTCAAAATCACTCAGCTGTTTTCTTCCACCTTCTGTTTACTTTCATGCTTTTGTACAGGTGTGGACTCCATGGATAACTATGAAGGTGTGATCCGGGAGGTGCGTTACTTCAACTGGCGACCAGCGCACCTAACAGAGAGAAGATTCCGTCTCACCTGTTCGGAGCTCAATGGACGATACACCAGCAATGAATTTAACTTAGAGGTCAGCGTAATGACATCTAGTCTGATCATAAATGAGTGTGAGCGCCCAATATTCATTGCCTGCACAATGAAGTCGTAAAAGTAACAGGAAGTTAAAAATCGTTGACACATTCTGGTAAAATGTGAACAACGTTCCCATAAAGTTACTAATTGGGTTCTGATGTCTAGTTCCGCTTAAATTCACTTTATGTTTTATGGCAGGAGTATCAAACTCATTTTCTCCCCAGGCAATAACGGTCAGAGGGACGCTTGTAAATGTAAAACTGTAAAAATGCGCTGTATCTTCAGCTCATATTATTACATAACAGCCTTTGTGTACTATTGATTTCAGCGCAAAAAAATGTTTTAGGTACTATTTTTAATTGCTGGAATTTGGAAATAAATTATCAAGGAGATACTGACATGTTTATTCTTTTTTTGGGAGGGGCGGGGGGTAATTGTAAAAGAGTCAACTTTTTTTTTTTAATTGAGCCTTTGCTATTCTAACGGCAAAGAAAGTTTTTCGTAGGCCAACCCAAAAGCCTGTCTTTGGTAAATGACTTTACAAATCTGTGTGAACTATTACTGAGTGTAGTGTTTTTTTTTTGTTTTTGTCCGGAAGCAAAACAATATTTTCCTTCTTTTCACAGGTGAACGTAGTCCACAGTTCACAGGTCAGAGAAGATGTCAGTCAGTCCGTGGCTCTACCTCAGCACATGCCCTTAGTTCAGCATCCATCCATGATTGATGACCTCTACCCCGAGCATAGCTCAGGTAGGAAAACACATTTGAAATGCTCTGCATTTTATCCTCAACAAATCTTTATCCCTCATTTTAAGTCAAGTTGACTGCTGGCTGTTCCTACATTTTCATTTTCATGGCCCCGGTTCAATATAATGGATAGGGAATGAACAATTTAGGTTTGGACTATAATTTTATGGTGGTCTTTTATTGCGTCTGCTAAATCTTTGTCTCACTCTCAAAGCATTCTTTCGTGACTTGAGAACAAATAGAGTCAACTCTGTTTTGGTCTTTCCCTCTTATGTTTGACCTGCTTTTTTCATTTGAAAAACATTGTGGGTTTTTTTTTTTTTTTTTAAATTGTGGAACTAGTTTTCATCAGATTATGTCAATTGTGCCAGTACAGAATTAATAATCTCTTACTTTTTTTCGTGTCCAAAAATGCCCAATAGTGATGGATCTTTTGGCTCTTTAAATGGAACCTTCATTCATGAACCGTTGACTAAAATGAGCCATTCAAAACCGGCTCGTATATGTTCGTTGTATAGTATGTTAAAAAAAAAAAAAAAAAATTGTGTTGAGGATTGTGCCATGTCTGCTCAGAAACATTTCAGAAGACCAGTTGGTTAACAGTCGCAAACTCTACAAATGCAAGCTTTATACTGTACCATGCAAAACGGGAGCCATATTGCTCTCAGGACGTTTGGTCCAGAAGTGTGACATGAGATCCCAAAATAATCTTGTTCAAAACCAGGTCAGAATGATATATGCAGTAAAACTAACTTTCCTGGAGTGTACTCTGAATACTCTATTGTGTGATATTGGAGCACTTAGGACCTGGGCAGCATGCACTGAGCCGAAATGTCAAAAATGTATTTTTAATTTTTTTTTTTTTTTTTTTTACCTCCATGCAAACATATTCATTGGTACGTCAAAAATGAACTGGTGGAAAACATAAAAGCCTTTGCATGTACGATGAGCACTAATAAATAATCAGCGTTCGCTTCTTGAAATACGTAAGACGTGCAAGAACTGTAGGCCTTTGAATTCCTGCTGACTCACGCACATGAATACACCAAAGGAACAGGGAGTGCAACAAGATCAAATTAATTTAACAGTCCATTCTATTGAACGTACTTTACCAATAAAACTGAAGCGAATGCTTGACACAGCTTGACAGAGGAGGTCTTCATTGAATTGAAAACCTGACTTAAAAAAGAAACGAAAACCATCATACTGTGCAGGGAATCAATTGAACCTCGGTTTCAAATTAATCTTCATTCAGGTGGAAGTATACAGTATTTCATAACTTTGTCACTTTCCACACTGTCGTGAACAAAACTGCGGAGTTTAAGGACACATACACATCAAATAAGTTTACATATGAATTTGTAGTTGTGTTTTCAACTTATTTTTACTCCAATTAAACCCGTAGATCTCTTGGAACTGCATGTGGAAGGGCATTCAATTAGTCAGCTCAGAAGAAATTGGACAGCCACGCGGCTCATAACTCAGGTGCAGGAAAAGCTGCATGTCTTTTGTTTATAACAAACTAATCCATGTCATAATCTCTTTGCGAATTCATTAAGTTAAAAGGAAAGAAAGGGAAGAGCGTCACGTAAGCTTGCAGCTTAACAAGCGAGAAAATATGTCATGCATTTTCACAAAATAGATAACATGATATATTGATATGAAAATTCACTCCATATTATGATCAAATTGGTTGTTTCATATTTTTCGACATGATGTGTTTGTGCAAAAGTACAATTTGTAACCTATTTGAAGTGAAAGCAATGTATTGTGTACCGATGGGCTCTTCGAAATATACCAACAACAATACCCAAAGTAAAATGGAATCAGACTGAAAGAAGAGTGCAGTTAACTGAGCTTGAAGTATTTTTTTTAACACTGCGGTATAATCTCCTTGTGAAAATATACAGTATATTTTTTCGAGCTGTTTTTCACAGTGAGTTAAATTTGTTCGACTTTCTAGTTCCTTATCAGACACTTCATCAGATTGCTAACTCTCATGCGGTGGAAAGTGGAGGCGCATCTGAGTGCTCTTAAGTCAAGAGAACATGGCGAGACATTGGTCTTGTGCTGCCACACGAGCTTTAATTATTCATCAGACCCCGATGGATTCTACTCGGTACTGCAGATATTAGAGTGCTCCGTGTGTGTATGCGCGATTGCGTGCGTGTGCGTGTGTGTGTACGCAAATGCATGTTTTTGTGCATCTGTGTGTTTGAGAGGGTGAAGCAGCGACAGAAAAGAAGGTCAGACAGAGGGCCATGTGGGGCAGCTGCTTGTTGATAACTCAACTGCAGTATATGAATAAAATAGTAGTTATTAGATGTTGGTAGTTTGATCATGATTCGTTCATGTGGCTGTTTCCAGAAATAAGGAAGTACAGTGAGTGACCCAACTTACTACTTTTTTTGTTTGCTTGTATCTTTTTTCTCTAAGCTTTATGATGATGCCTTATAGCTCACAATGACTTTCACTTCGCATATGAGCATTATCAAGAGTTAAGGATAGCTTGAATGTCTTGCCCTTTTAATGTGTTGGAGACCATTTGAATCTGAATTTGTTTCTAAACTTTTCACTGGCGAAGGCTTTGAATACCAATGTAAATGTGGTTTCTTCATTTTCTATATTTAATTCAAAAATTAGAAAAGGCAGAGCGACATTGCCATATATTTCAATGTGGAAAAATGATTTCAGGATTTTGAGGTGCGGGCATGGTCTTGTAATGACTTCAACTCTTTTGCGAAGGCACTGCAGCAAGAACCTTATACATCAAGCTCAATCTGTTGCAGACATGTATTGACCATTGTTTGCCATTATTTTCCCATTTCATAATTTTTTTTCTGTGCAAAATAAGCAATTTAAACTATTCTACTTTGTAAATCTTAACTAAAACATCCGTAATTGAGGTTCCACTATACAGTTCATTCAGAGTAAGAGGCCGAATTTACAAAGCTGTCAGTATTGTGAATGCAGTTTGTTGCTGTTTTTTTTAAAGGGCCTATAACATGATATTTTATTATTTCCACAGCGTAATATGTGTATATAAATTACATTTGGCACATTGACAATTTAATTTCTGATTAAATACGAGTTTTAAGGTACCAATGTTTCTAACCAGGAAGAAAAACGCCTCGGTAGCAGAGACTGTGCCTCGTTAGCAGAGACCGCGCCTCTTACCTTCCTTACCCCCTTCATGACGTAGCTCAATGGCAGCTGGCCACGCAATATGCATCCATCCATCCATCGTCTTGAGTGCTCATTTTCACGAGGCTCGTGGCTGATGGAGCCTATTCCAACAGCGTGAATACGGAGCCAAAAACAGCTGTTTCACTGACATGCGTTCCTCTTATCAAATCAGTCCCCATGGGAACCAAGTATTCATTACAATACTTCCACCCGCAGGTGAATTATTTACTACCGATGCTATTTGTCTGGGTGTGTGCTCTCAAACACACATTTTGGCCATTCCAGCATTTTCCACAGTAAAATGTTGTAGCTAATAAATGAAACATTGCTATTTATACTCGGCTGACTGGGTGCAAAATCTCTTCTCCTCGGCTTCAGAACCAAAACGAAACTAAAAGATGCGGATAAAATGTATTTTTTTCTTGCACAGGCAGTGTGGGAAGGTGTAGGGAAGTTGCGTTGCATGTCTTGCAGTCATAAGCGCACTTCAAGTTGCTTATATCTCCATGAGCGGGGCCAGTGTGAAAGCGCAGAATAAGAAAGTCATGCTTAGAGATGCATCAATGAAGGAAAATTACAAGCAAGCAAGAAATTCATTTGAATTGCTAGAAAAAATATCAGATTTCATATACATAAACGGATGGTTTTAGGCTTGCACAAAGGCAAATAAACCACAAATTAATATGAAAGAAATTTCATCTACATGTATCATTTAGCGTTAACCTGCAAATTGCAATGATTTGTCAGCCTTACTATGACAATTTCACAGATTTTTACCAAATTAGAGTGGCGAAACATACCACAATGTGATGTTGATTTGAATTTGATTCACTGTTTACCTCTAGTGTAAATCTGTTAAAAACATACAGCCTAATGAGGGTGCATGAAGTATTTGGGTCTTGAAAAGTCATTAGTTTTAGGGTGGGAGTCACAAGAACGTGAAGTAAATGATGATCTGAGGAGTGCTACAACTGCTTGACTCCTGGTAAACATGCACGCAGCAGCAGCAGCAGCAGGATAGAGGCCAGATTCATAAATGTTATGCTCTTTCAGAAGAATAAAGATCATAGCATGAGAAATAAACATTTTAGATCAAGAACAGACCTCTGTGGTTGTTGTTTTGGGTAGTCCGCTAAAGTCTGGTAATGCTCCAGTTTTGGATTACATGGCAACTATATAAAAAGGAAAGGAAATACCACACTTTTCAGAAATATAACATATGCATTATACCTACCATTACCATCTATGATCCGGAACAAAATAAGTGCTATTGAACAATAAAGAATAGGTATTTGTTATCTTTAAAACACACACACACAGCTTAAAGCACAGCTATCTAGGTTGACATGATACAAGGCTGATTTTTAATTAATTGATTACTTTATTTCTGCGTGGGCATGGTTAGCACATTACGCCTCACAGTTCAGAGGTTGTAGGTTTGAGTCCGACTCCGGTGTTGCTGTGTGGAGTTTGCATGTTGTTTCATCTGCTTCCTCCCATATTCCCGAAAACATGCATGGTAGGTATATTGCCTTCCAAATTGGCCTTAGGCATGTTTGCAAGTGTGACTGGTTGTTGTCTATGTGTTCTATATGTGACTATATTATAGTCAAAGCAAGCAAGCAGCGTAGTAAACAAAGACGCAGTTGGCTTGTTTTTCCATCTGCGAAAGGGGAGTGTCAGACCAACATTCTTATCCGATCGTTTTTTATGAGCTTTCGCGTCGTCTATTGATCTGTCGGCAAAACCGGTGTCCGTCAGTGCTGACGGTTTGCCCACCTCTGGTTCTGCCATCTCCTCCAGTACTTGATGTTAAAGTTTTTTTCTTCAAAATGCCTTCGTTAGGCATTCCTGAAATATTCATTTGATTGTTTTAATATATTACTAGCATCTGGGAGAGACTCCAGCTCACCGCTGAAGGGGTCGAAAACGAATGGGTGGACTCTGTCCCCATTCAGAATTGTGTTTGCCGTCTGTCTCATTGTCAGGGATGCCAAGTGCGACCACAGTGGTCATTGTGATGTGCATAGCTGGCCTGGTGGCGGTGGTGGTGTTAGGCATCTACCGCATCCATCTAAGCCACCAGCAAGAAGTCAAGCTGTCTGAGACGACCAAAGAGGAAAACGGGACCTGGGACGACTCAGCCCTGTCCATCACCGTCAATCCGATGGAGGTAAAGGAAGGGGAGAAAAATTTCGGCGAGTAAAGCATGATGAAAAGGAAAAGATGAAATGAAAATGTGTCCCTGTTGTTTGTTTTTACATCAGTTTTAAAGGGAACTACAAACTTTTGACTTTCAGAACTTCTGAGTTGTCATTTAATACCTGGTTGTCTCAGAATATGCAGGATCCCCAGGCCATGGAGGAGGAGGTCAGCGAGGAAGAGGATGAAGATGAGGATGATGAGGAAGAGGAGGATGACATCACGAGCGCAGAATCAGATGACAGCGAGGAAGAGGTGGACGTCCAACTACCCAGGATGCAGGGAACAAAGCGCCTGAACTGGGACAAAACAGCAACATCTCATTGAAACTCTCGATCACAAACATTCATATGATCTATATGTCTGTAATAGAGCATCTAATACGATGACTGACACACATAAACTAACACAATCAGGTAGACATTGACACTTTGTGGCGTTGAAAAACGATGTAATGTCGCCCCCTTCTGGATTTGATTACACTCAAACGCCGAGCACGTCTAATACAAAAAGAAAAAAATAAAATAAAATAATCAGGTATAGATCCAAATTTGACAATATATTTAAATAAACGGTAATTATTATTTCCTGTCAATAGCAACGTTTATATCCTTCACATTTCACAACAGCAGTCACACTATTTAGTTGAGCTTGATGAAACATTCTGCAAAGATCTAAAAAAGGCAAAACAAGCTTCCATATATTCAAGTCGCCAAAATGTATATTGATTTGGGTTTGTTTGTGTAATGTATCCATCTTTATCCTGGCCCTTGTGTCAAAGTCAGGTGATTTTACTGAAAAAGCATATTTTTAATGGAAGTCTAAAATAAACACACAAAAAAAAATAGAAAATGAGCAGCGCTGAGTCCAGATGTCATCTTCAACTCAACAAGGGATTATTCTTTTGTGTTTTGGGGAGAAATAGACAACTTCCCTTGTACATTTTTATACACAATATTGTAAATAGAGAGTACAGTAAAGTATGTGATCCCCCCACCCCCCCTAAGCCTCGCCATCCTTACCTCAAACATACACAGTTTACCCAGAGATTTTCTTCTCCTCGCGTCAAATGGTCATCTCGCTTCATTTTTCATGTTCACACTTCCAAATCTTTATCCTGCATAAGTAGTCGGTGGCACCGCAGATCCTTTCTGTACATTTCAGCTTTGGCTTTGTTTGTTTGTTTGAGTGTTTGGATGTGTCACTGTCTCCATGGATACAAGAACAGTTCACTAGGTTCACTCGGCAAGCTGTACATATTTTCTGGGGGGAAAAAAAAAAAAAAAAGCAGCCCTATGAGAAAATGTACACCGCCAATGGATTGAACAAATGCCATTGTTTTGCAGTGCAGTGATATGTTTTGGATGTCCTGCACACCAACATAAATCAAAACACAGCACATGCATTCTTTTTTGTACATTCAAAGTACTGAACGGCAAATAGAGGTGCGAGCTTCGGCTGATAATATGGCCGCAAACACTAAGGTAGACCCATTTCTACCTGAGATGGCATAGTAGTAACCAACGTTCCAGATTTCGCCCTATAAAACCCAACAAGAGACCTATAGTTACCAATCAAAGCTCAGAAACGCCCTCGAGTTCTTTTTTTTTTTTTTTTTTTTAAGATCTCCTAAATCTTCGATAAATACAAGACCGACAATAAAAAAAAACATAGATGCAACTATTTGTTGAATAAAAGACATGCTAATGAAAACTGAATGTTTGTAATAACATTCTATTCTTCAAAGTAGGCACCCTTTGCCCAAATAACACATTGTGCTATTTTTTCCAGTAAGCTGTATGACATGGATGATACCTTTTTAACCCACAATGAGTTTCAGTTCGCAGATAATAGCTTAAAATTTTTGCCCTTAATGTGTTTGAGACCATTTGAATCTGAAAGTGTTTCCAAACCTTTCATTGGACTGTGTGTATAAAAAAGAATATTTAAAATCCTTATAATAAGGGATACATAACTACTAAAAAAAAAATCAATTATCATTGTTTTCCTTCTCTTGCTGATGCAGAAAAACAAGATAAATTAATATGATTTCAGCACAAGTGATACAAATCAATTCTAATCTGTACTTATATAATAATAGTTATAAAGCATAACATACAATTTAAAGTTCTGATTAGGAAACTATATTGATCGGCCTTGTTGGAATCTGTGTTCTGTGCGGTCAATGTTGAGATTAACAGCACATTGATAGCACTTTTAAGATAAACATTGAGAAAGTTCAAAGCAACGGGATCATGCGCGCTCGATACTTTAAAACGATAACAATTTATAAAGCCCTTTTGATTTTTTTCTCAGACCTTTTGACCCCTTCGCTGTATTGCACAAACATACGAAGCTGATATTGTTGTCTGACACTGTTAAAAGAACTCCCCCCAAAAAATGGAGAATGTGTACCCTGTAGCACTATATGTTCATGTAAAATACATGTTGTTTAAAAGTTTATCACATTAGTCTTGTGAGGTCATGCCTTTCACGTCATTTATTCATCTAGAACCTTTTGGTGGGTTTTTCATCAACCTCAATGTTGACCTGATGTGTTTTAGAAGAGGGGGGCAATGCAGTTAACATTGGAACCTTGTATATTGTGTAAAATGTTGTTTTGATTTGTTTGTTTTCTTTTTTTCCTGGACTTTTGTCTGTTTTGCTTTGGAATGGTCAGTCACTACAGCACTTTCTGTAAATTGGCCAATAAAACCTTGTTTTGGAATCGAGCCATCATTTACAAATTGATGTGTTCTATTTGTCATTAAATTGCCATCCATCCATTTTCGAAACTACTTGTCCTCATTAAGGTCGCGGGTGAGCGGGGGTCTATGGTGGGTATTGGTTGTCGTTAATAAAATATGTAAGCTTGATTATTATGTCCCATAATACTGTAACGGTCTAGTTCTATCTTTCGCTGCATGTTGACAATTGAAGATTATTGCAATATCTAAAACTGACCACAAGATGGCAGCAGTAGTCTAATATAACTATGCCAGCGAAGATGCTGAATAATTGATAAAATTCTCAGTGCTCCAGCACAATCTGTGTGGGATGTCAACTGCAACAATTTTATCTTATTCATACCCAAAGAATCAACATTGTATGAGGTAGCTTTCATTCATTGACCAAACATTAATCACTAATGTAATGATTACTAGAGTGACTTTTGAAGTCTGTGTTTATCAAGTTAAACAGACAGTCCTCAAATGTCCAACACCACTGCAGGTTATATAAATATATCGCTATATAAATATATCATTTTATAGGGGCCCCAAATAGCACTGGTAAGTTGCCCTTTACTGTGTTGCTTTAAGTTTGCGTCATTAATGAGGCAAGAAACCTTCTCGCAGCATTGTAATAAATTTTTATGCATTTATTTTTATGACCTCAGAATTCTGAGGAATTACCTATTGTTGCTGCGTAGTTTCATCACCAAAATTCACCATTCGTTTGCAGTCTAAAATCTTACACCTAGCAAAATGTCAACAATCTGCTAAGAGTTGAAAACTGCACTGAACTCTGACTGACCCTGTGACTGTCTGTGTATACCGTTGGCATGGCAACGAGTCAGTATAGACTTGCTGACCCGGGGAAAAACACATGCAGCACGTGTTAACACCTCATTGGGGCCACAAACAATCAGTCAGGGGACAGTAGAGATTCTATCACTTCCTAAAACTAATTTATTGTAATTCAGTAGCATCTTCCTGCACTATATGAAAGAGAGTCCAGCTTTAAGTTTTCAGGAATAGACATGAATAGAATCATTGTCCAACAGAAATACACACTCTTACAGATGTAGGTGGTTTAAAAAAAAATATATATATATATATATATATATATATATATATATATATATACATATGATAATTCAAATGCATCATGACATTGAGAGAGCACACACTGTAATAGAGGCATGAGTTTAGCAAACTTTATTAATATTCACATTAAAAAGACCTTTATGTCCTAAAATGGTCCAACCCCTGTGAGATTCTGACCTGAAGACATCACAAATTATGTGTTAAAAAAAAAAAAAATGGGATAAACCCCATTCAGTTAAAACCATGTGCTGGTAGAAAAGCAGCATTAAAAAATCTGAATGTAAAAAATAAAATATCTATAAAAATGGTAGGTGCTTTTTTTCGTTTCGAAAGTAAGACTTTAAAAGCAGGCACATAACATGCTAATGTCAAAGCCCTTCAAATCATGGATCGAGGAGCAAATGTTTCATAGTCTGATGTAGGTTTTGTGAGAACAGAGAGGGAAGACAACAATTGCAAGTTCACCACCGGTACAATATTTGTCTGCCTGTAGGCAGAAATAGCCGTGATCCGTGAAATTAGTTTGCATGTAATCCAAGGGAACTACAGTGTGGACACAAATGAAAGTAGAACCAAAAGCCCTCCCTGAATGGGCTTTTTGAGCCCCGGATTGAACAATATGCATTTCCTGTTGCTCGATATGGTATTCATTGCAACTTGTCTTACTAGAAATATCAATAAAACGTTTCCCACCATGCATGCTTCTGGACGCTGCACAGGACCTTCAGTGCTAGTCGAGGATATTGACAACAAATTTCATACTATTGCAACAGGAAATGTATCCACACTGGTACTGTAAGACAGAATAAACTGTATTTTAAACTACAGCAATAAAGGCCATGAGGTATATTCATTTTGCCCGCGCTAGCGCATTCATAAATCCTGAAAGAGACACAAAACTGGAGATTAAAAAGATTGTATCTTCTTCATGTCTAATTGGAAGCCAACCCACTTTCCTAACAATATGTTCTATACGAAGCCTCTCGTCAAAACACAGCGCTACAATTAAAATATGAATTAAGCAGCAAAATCCTCAAGAGGTGGCCATTTTACCACTTGCTGGCACCAATCACAGCTCGTTTTGCAAATGTCACATGACTAAACTAAGCAAAACGGGTGTGCCACGACTGGTCGTTCCCTGAGCAACTGTGATGTCATTTTCTGTTGACAGCAAGTAGCATAATGGTCCCCTCTGAGAAGGATGAAAACATGAATGTTACTGCTTAATTCATAATCCACAAAAGTCATGTTAATCAGAATGCCATGTTAAGACTCGCAAGGGCATATAGAAACTAATAATTGTTAAAAAAAAGAAAAGTAGGGTTGACATCCGCTTTAACTTCTAGTCACAGTCCTTCAGTCCTCGTTGTTGGACATTCAGTAGATATCTGGAATTCATTGAATTCTATTTGAAGGCTCAACGCGGCAATAGGTGTACCTCCCACATCCGCGCGTGTATTATGTCACTGGTATTGGAGGTAATTCTTGAGAGTCTGAGGCAATGGGAGCCTGTCTATGTGATGGATGCGTTCCCTACCCATAGACAGGCGAGCTACTCTTCTGCATAGGTCCATAAGTGGGAGGGGTTCCGCTGGAAAGGAGAAAAATGGTGAGAATACAGTTGGAGAGAATTTAACCAACAAGAAAAACAACCACATTTATTTGCATCATCATCTCATAATAGCTACAATATTAGGTGCTGTCCAGTTAATTGGGAGGCGGATTACTCTCGGGCAATATTAGGACTTTTCAAAACAATTAATTGGCCAGATATTCCCCGATTAAATGCTTAAAGACATATTCCTCAAGGCTATTATTTTAATTTCAAGCAATCTTTTGAACATGCACCCGGCGGCCAAGGAGGAAACAGTGTAGTTGGGACATGAATAGAGATTCAGAGAGATTTTATTGGCACATATATAGTACTAAACCACACAGTGAAATTCTTAATCTGTTTGCTTCCCGAGCAGACTACATTCCATAACAGAAGAAATAATAATCAAATATTATGGAAAGCAGTGCTGAGGTCGCAGTGGCTCAAGTCCCCCGCTGTGATGAACACAGCGTCCGACTGCTTTGATCTCATGTTAGCTAATGTCCGGTCTCCGGATAACACCAAATATAACTGCCGAGCAATTCGTATGTGAGACTTAAAAGTTGTTACTTGTACTCTTTTCGTTTTGCAGATGAAAAGCATGTGTACTTCACATCACAGATGCATTTTTACTGGGCTTGAATTAGTTAATTATTATATTTGTCACTATGTGTCACTGGCACAGATCACTGCAAGACATTACATGCAGTGAATAACTGGCATTTCACAAAAAAGTGTTTACCTCTTTCACTGCCAATGACGGCTATGTGTGTCAGTTTAATATTTACTGGGCTAGTAGTGAATGACTTAAGGACTAAGTGGGTTTTTGTTGTCATTAAGCTTTAGTGAGCAACAGCGGAAGACACTGTGGTCATAAAATTCAAATTATTGGGGCCGATAATTCTAACATTTGCAGTGCTTTAAGTCGATATTCAAGATATTGACAAACTTTGAAGATTGATCAGTTTTATGAAATCAAGTGACGCATGTCCAGCATGTGGTTATAATGCAGAGGGAAGTAGTGACTTTGGCTGGTTCCTAGAAATACATGACCAACTTTATTATTGTGGAGGTACAGGTTCATTATCTCACGTCTGAATTCCAGAAAGTAGGGACGTCGCTTGTCTCTTTTTTTGTCATCTTCTCCTTCCGCACAGGAGGCAGAAGCGGGATTTAAATGTTTTATCTAAGAAGAAGTAACTGTGGTTGTTACATTGTTTAAGCCTGTAATTAGGTAGAAATTAGATTCACGCAGACAGCTTCCATGTAAGAAATACACTGGTTATGTCATACCAGAAACCACACGCATACTAAGGCATTTGTGTCCATCTATTATTTGGTACGGTAAGGTTTATTATGAGGTTGGCCTTCACGTTGGTGGTGCATTTTACTGTCATGCAGAGCATTAACAACATAATGCAAAAAGCAGTTTTTTTTTTAATGCTGAATTCATATCCCACAAGCATAATATTAGTCAGAATAGCGAAGCTGCACAGAACATATTACGGTAAGGAAATGTTTGGGTTGCCTTCCTCCTGAAAGTATATACGTTTGCGTCAAAGATGAACTTACGATCAAGTCCGTTGACGTAGCGAATAGTCACTTCACAGTGTCCCCACACAGCACTGACGATGGGATAGAGTGTCTTGCCTTTTAACCCTCTAAATGCGACTCCTAGATACTGTCCATCTACCATGAAGCTCAGGGAGCCCTCATCCATATCAAGTATGACTGCCAGCGAGTCTGGGAGCACAAAGGACTCGTCTGGCTCCAGGAAGCACGGGTATGTGAGTGTTGTAGAAGAAACAGGATGATTCTTTCCATCATGATAGAGTCTGTTTCGACCCAGGTCCCAGCCCCAGGATTCCGAATCAGATCCAACTAAAGCAGTGTACCCCACTGAGTGTAAAGGCGCTTCAACAGTAGCCACTCCAACAACAGCATGGGTGCCTCTTTGTCTTGCTGGCCAATGAATGCTCCAAACATGAAGACCCTTGGTGTATCCCACTTTGCCCCGAATACAGTCCGTGCTCTGCGCTACTGGGTGCCGGTGGAACGTCAGCTTCTCATCTTCTTTAACAAAAACATTGAGAGACCGATCATCGGGATTCCAGGCGTGGCGTAGCTGAGTCTCAGGACTCGCTGGGGGCATGTCCAGCAGTAAATCCAGTCTGGGTGGTCTGGAGAAATCTGGACCTTGCAGTTCTTGCCGCACTGGGCTGTAAGAAGGCTCCCCGCTTACATCCACTGACTTAATGCTTACCGCAATCTTCTGGCCCATAGCGACGTGGTTTTAAGGGAAAAGGGAGAGGATAGGGGGATGAATACACCAAGGAGCCTAATATACAAGTGGTAAATCCTGATAACGCATTGGTACAGATGTGATTGAACACACTTGGTCTTCTACCAATAGGAATGTGACTCCTGAAACACAGACATTGCACAAATCTTACACACAAGTGAACGGATCCTTTGCAATCAATGAAAAAACAAAAATGGATGGTGAATTTCATCATTTCAGTTCAGCGCTTCTCCAAGTGGAGATGGGCGGGTCTCTTTTTTTTTTTTTTTTGCACGTGTATGAGTCCAGGTCATCCTCAACTTTGAGGATCTGCCGAAGCCCAAGACTCAACTTGATACCTAGGCAATCTATTGAGAAAATAAATGTGTATCCAAATTGTCTTGTTTAAAATATATATACTATATATATGCCAACATCGAGACCTCTTAAAGAGTTGTTTAAACCAAGTAAAACATTAAAATAAATGAATAGGTTTTTTTTGTTTATTTTTTAAGGGGGTGGGGGGGTACACAATGTATTAAATTATGTGTTAAATATAGTTTTGTCCTTTTTGGGCGCCAAATGCCTAATGTTCACACAGTCTTTTTCAATATTACAGACATTATCTTTGTTACATGAGGCTAGCCTTAAGTTAGCTACCAACGGAAACAACTTCACATTATATATCTTGTAGTTCGTGTGAGAGGCTAATTATATATATATATATATATATATATATATATATATATATATATATATATATATATATATATATTTTATTTTTTTTTTATTTTTTTAAGAAAAATTGAAAAGCCAAACTTATTTTACCAATTCCAATCAGTTGAAAATGGTATGAGCCCGATTTCCTCTCACAAGATTGGGACATCCTTAGGACCAACTATTAAAACGGCAGGTGTAGTAATACAGAAAAACATATAAATGAGGCGAAAAAAGATTACACTTTATTTAATGTTAATTTTTTCTACTACAACGCTATTCTTGATTCATTTAAATAAGGGTTATTTACACAGGCATACACACACACACACACACACTGTAGCTATACTGTATGTAGCTGTAGCTACGTATAGTGTTTGTGACAAACCTGTCTAGCCTGTTTTGTCTGCAGTATGACACATGGATTTTAACTCTCAAAGTTCCTGGAAAGGCTGTTTGATGCTCACAGAGAAATGTAACATGAGAACATGTTGCAAGACGTAAAGCATTTTAAAATGGTTAAAAAGCAGCCTGTGGAACGAAAGCTTACCATGAAAGCATTTCGCCAAGTAGTCAAGAGTCTCTCACACAGAAATGTGAACACACAATCACAGCTGCCAAGCGAAAGGGTGGGAATACAGTCTTCAGTCCAAAAAGAGGTCAGTAAACAGTCAACAGCAAGATGATTGTGAGTACGACAGAGACAGCATAGAGTGTGTTTGTATGTCTGTGTCTGTGTGTCATGAGTCAGTAAGTTCCAGCTTGTGACGCAAGGATGGGGAAAAACGGTCTGGCTTTCCAGTTAACACAAGAAAAAAGCTGCTGGAAGGAGCCAAGCAGGGTGAAAGGGTGAGGAAGAGGGGGAATAGGGCTTGCATCGAAGCACACTTGCAGTCCCAAAGAGTATACAAGAAGCTTTTTAATAGCCGCTACCAAATTGGCGGCACATCAGAAGCATAACAGTAGAGTTGGGATTTGTTCTCATGTCTGCTTCAGGCAGAACTCCCAGGAGAGGGACGTTATTTCCAAAGTAGGCTCAAAGTATTTAATGTAAGATAATCTGCAGTGCAGTGACGTCAGCTGAATAGCAACAATTGCTTTCAAGAAAGGGACATGGAATTTGAAGATGCTGAAAGCAGGGGTGATCAAACCTCATCATGCATGTTTTTGATATTTCCGTCCTTTGAGACACCATTTGAATTCAGTGTTTGAGGATGAAAACTTCAAAAACCTGCAGGGCCGTGACCCTCAAGGAACGACCGATAACCTCCCTGGCCAAAAGGTTCAGCTTAGAATGTTACATGACCAAAGCCAGCAAAGAGGTGAGCCATGACAGTCATTACCTGAGCCCTTAACCACCGTGATGTCATTTTCAGTCGACAGAAGATGGCAAAATGGCCCCTCAAAAGAGTGGCTTAAAAACAGGTGAATTTTGCAGTTTGATTCATATTCTACACACTATCGATCAAAATATCTTGTTTAGACACAGAACATAAAATTGTAAACACTTTTTTTAAAATAATCGTCATCAATTAAAACATGTTCATGTTCATCTTAAAAGAAATGAATCGTTCTTCAATAATGCTATTTTTCTTGCTGTATTTATGATGTTTCTTTCACCAAACACGTTGTTGTTGTCTTAATAGTGGACTATTCAATAGGGTTTTTATGACAAATACCAAAATATTCTGTCTTTAATTCTTTACATTAATCAGATTCAGTAACAACATATTTGTAAAAGATTGGTGACTCGTTCCACCTTCGTTTTTTTCCCCGAAAATAACTCAACACCAACTTCCTGTTCGCTTACATTATAAGACGCTCGACCGGTGTTGGTTTGTAGTATGCTGAAATATTCTACATTCAAATTTTACTCGGGGAAAACTCTATTATAATCATTATGGTTATGTGTATACTCCAAGACAAAAGAAAGCACTAAAATGGCAAAATCTGCAATGGAGTTTTGTCCGCGCCGCTCGTAACCCCAATCAGTAAGTTTAAAGAAAACAGCTGTGTGCTCACAAGAAAACACAAAATAATATTAGACACTAGACGAGTTGTCACCTAAAAGGTTTGTTTTTAAACTTACCATACAAGTAGCGAAGCCGCCCTCCGATGCAATACTTCACTGTTGCTCTCTCAAAAAAAAAAAACATACACGTCCCAACACGTCTCAGACTACAATGTCCTATAAGCCACTGTTAAACGTGCTAAGCAGACAGTTAAGTCAAGTGAGCTTTTTTTTTTAAATATATATGTCTCTGGTGTCAGCCTGGTCAATAGACGTGGTTTGACTGAATTATTAGCGTCCAGGCGCCTATGTGTGCCCCACTGCCGCTGATTGGCTGCAGGTTGGATCACGCAAAGGTGACTGGTGAATACTCAGCTGGTGTATTCACGCTTGTCTTCTCGCGATGTTTGAAACGGCAAAAGTTCATTTGGTTCATTCCGTTTCAAGTCGACACAACCACATTCAAATGCCGAGCTTTGTGGATACACAAGATTCCCCGCCCTTCATTGTAGCGTATATAACATTATGTTTAAAAAAAAAACGTGTTTAATTGACGAGCAGCGTGTTGTGACAAAACAAAGTACCTTTTGGAATTATAATAAAAAGTTCAAATATGATTTCGTCAGACTCCAACACATTTTCTTAGATGTTTGCGAGATTTTGTTCTGGTCGAATCAAGCCAAGCTTTGAACATTTTGGACGTGATGTTTTTTCTTCGTTCCTAGATGGAAACTCCACTCAACTGCGCCTGCTTTTATGAGGGCGCTATCGTACAACGAAATCTAAGAGTTTGTTCTCGTCATGCTTCCATACATAGATGTGTATAATTTAACGTATTTTTGAGGGTGCTCAAACACCTTCGCAGTGAATTCAAGACCCCCCCCCCCCCCCCTTCACCAAAAAAAAGAGGAATCTTTCCATTTTTCTTTTATCGTTATTTTAACTCTGTTTGGAAAAAACTAGAAAAGTGTTTGACTTAAATGCAATACTTTAACAACAAAATGCAGTCTCAAAAATTGTTTGAAGTCACTCCCACCCTTACACTTAATTCTTCGTTCCTAGATGGAAACTCCACTCAACTGCGCCTGCTTTTATGAGGGCGCTATCGTACAACGAAATCTAAGAGTTTATTCTCGTCATGGACAGATGGACTGCCGAGTAATACACACCCATAGATGTGTCTAATTTAACATATTTTTGAGCGTGCTCAAGCACCGCAGTGAATTCAAGACCCCCCCCCCTCCCAAAAAAAAATAAATAAATAAAGTGGAATCTTTCCATTTTTCTTTTATCTTTTTTTAAACTCTGTTTGGAAAATCTAGAAAAGTGTTTGACTTAAATGCAATACTTTAACAACAAAATGCAGTCTCAAAAATTGTTTGAAGTCACTCCCACTCTTACACTTAATGAATGTCACCACTCATGGGAAGTGCCCTGAAAGCATCAGCGCTGGTATATATTAGCACAGTCCTGTAAGATAAAACTATTACAAATATTATTATACATGAATGAGTTATGTATGTAGTTGCACTTTTGCTATCATGTAGAGCTGCTCTGCTTTATAAAAAATGTTAGTTAATTTTGGTTACAGAATCAACTGTTGAGACATGATGGTATATGTTTTTTGATTAAATATAAACTGGTGTGAGTGTCTGAGAATTCAATGTGTATTATACAGTCAGTCTTTCAATTTTATGTTAGAACTAAGTGAAAATTTTAGAGTCAGCGTAGCTTTGCTTTCTTGCTGAGATGAGAAGAGTCACACCTCTTTGTTAAAATTGAAGCTTATGCCAATGGGATGGTATACGTTGCTGTACAGGGCCACCAGGGGGCAACTTGCAAAAAGGTCAGCAAAATTAATCTAATGAGATATTTTTGAGGTGTGGAACTCCAGCCCTCGAGGGCCGGCATCCTGCATGTTTTCCGCTTTTCTCTCCCCAACACACCTGATTCAAATGATGAGCTTATTCAAGCTCTGCAGGAGCTTGAAAATGATCCTAATCGTTTGAAACAATCATGTGTGTTTGAGTGAGGGTTCAAAAACATGCACAATACCGGCCCTTGAGGACTGGAGTTCAACACCTTTGAGATAGAACAAGACTTGTTGGTTATAGCATATATGTAGACATGCAACACTATCCTTTTTTAGGAAGAAAGAAAGAAAGAAAGAAAGAAAGAAAGAAAGAAAGAAAGAAAGAAAGAAAGAAAGGTGAGCAAGTACTACTAATAATGTAGAAAAGTATTTTTACTCCAACTGTGTTATAGAACCTGACCCACCCTGGCATTTTGTGGGTACTGTTTATGCCTGTCACCTTTCATGAAATCCCATCAACTGACATGCTAACAATTGCAAAATTCAATGTTTTGATTGTATTTTTGCCATTGGGATTCTGGAATAGGGATACTGTATCATTAGTTTTCGGTCTAAATTTATACTGTGTACTCAGAGTCACATCTGCGGCAGGATATTATTGGTTGACTGTTTTGGGAACACACTTGATATGAAACACAGCGTCGCCGGACTCTCACTGAATCCATGGCGATTTGATATTTTGTTTGGCTTCCATGAATGTTACTTAAATCTCTTTTGTCACACAGTGCAACTGAATAAACTTTTTGACAATTTGAGATAAATTAAGGCATCAGACTAAAGTCACTAGACACTACCACCTCCTGGTTAACAGCCGCATTGCAATACTAAACCACAATAAAGACATGGAAATAGTGTACTTGTACTTTTCCAGTTTATTGACTCACTTGTTCAACAAAACAAGTTATGACAATGCATAGACAGAGCCACACTTTAAGTAGGCTCATCAACAACAACATGGAAAAAGGTCAGCAGGAAAAAGGCAACAATTTATTCCAAAAGATAAAAACCTGCAGTTCCTTAACTGTGTGCATACATACCGGAATTTCTCGCATTACGCTCAGGACACGAGTGACATCAGACTGTCATTTATGCAAGCACACACAACACAAACAATCACAAGCACACAATGCAAACATGGGTGCAAAACAACTATTGGAAGAAGGGAAGATCTCATGAACAGCAGGCAGGCATGCCGTACAGTATAGTTGAAAAGATGCATATTATAATAACATACTTCTAGTTCAGGTTAATTTAGCTGAAAATAAAAGATCATTTGACTCCACATGGCACTGAGGAAAGCAGATCATTGCGGCATGGTTTTTTAATCCTTTAACTACAACTTTCTTTTAGGGTTTGATAAAAAGAACACAGTCCAGTCTGCATTAGACAGTCTGGTTTGACTGACCAGCTTTAAACCCAACTCCAGCAGAGTCAGCACCAAGTAGCATGCTCACCCAACTGACTTTGTATTGATGAGAAGTATACGCAATAATGCCAACGATGAGACTAATCTAATGCACTCTTCACAGCATAGCGTCTGACAGGAGTTCCATATGCGACCTAAATGCCAATCTAAAATTGTCCTTCAACTGAAGCGTAGCTATTAAAATTGCTCAATATGTAGCCAGTGTGAGCTCAATTAGGGTGGCCATTTACAGCAGTTAATTGGATTTTCTGGTTATGAGTATTTTTACTTTGTTGTAAGGGTTATGCATCATGTTTAGTATTGATTTGAATTTGGCGGACAAATACTGTTTGGAATTATTAATAAGCAGCAATAAAAATTTAAGTAGAATGCATAAAACGACTGCTCAAAAAGATGCGTATTTATCATTGTGCGTTTCAGACAGCCATATTATTTTCACCCTCAAAATTCCGGGGGAAGACATCGAGGATTGTCTTTAATATCGAGTTTCGATTTTCTAAATAAAAGGGAATGAATGCATGAACAACATTGTGAGACACAATAACTACAGGGAGGTGAATCATATTTTCGCAACTGAAAAGCAAAAGCTCTCCCCCACCCAAAAATAAAAAATAAATACAATAAAAATGGATGTTTTCCATTTGCCTTACCAGTCAGACAAATAGAATTATATTATTTGAGCAAATAATTAATATATCAATATTACAATTTGTTAAAACTAGTAATTCACGAATAGATAGTTCTTAAAAAACCTTTGGGCCTGCGTTTTACTTCCTTGACCCCGCATATTTACATTTCAGTAGGTATAAAGCAGACCAATCTAGTTTCTTGAGGTGACTGAAACACAGTATACCAATGGATATGATTAGTCTTGTACTTTTAACTCAAGCATAACGAGCGAGTCTCCTACTACATTGGTGTGGGGGTGAGAGATTTCTAAATACATGAACCACTAAAGGTAGGTAGGTTGCAGAATCCAGGAGACTCTACTGTATATTCACGATGAAACCAAAGTTCCCTTAAGTGCCTTAACCTCTACAAAACCTGTGTGCAAACGACATTACTTCATACTGTGAAGTTTTGTTCAGCAGAGCTTCACATCCCTCTACAAGCACATGTGCATCATAATTTACATCTTGTTTTTACACAAGGCACATTCCCCGCCATCTCCGTTTTACTCCAAATTGCATTGTTTCTAATCTGCAAAATATCAGCGATCTAGACTTTAAAATATAAGTCGGTAAGCATATCATTACTTAGGCGCAACTACATTTTCCAAAATTAGTATTAGGGGAATGGGAGTAGTACCAAAAGTGATGGATGATGGAGGGCTTGTTTGAACTGCAACACTCCCAAATCAGCATGGGTATCATTCAAACTTTCTTGTGCCTTTGGTGATTTAAAAAAAAACAAAAAAACTGCCACTTGAAATCATCGCTGAGTGTCGAGACACTACCCCTGTCATCTCATGATTATTTGTCGTGGTTTGTTGTTGTCTCTCCAACACCGGCTGGATTACTAGGACGAGTTACAGTAAAAGAGCAAAGACTTTTAACGGTTCAGGATATAGACCACCATCTCATAGGTGCACATCATGATGGCGGTGTTAGGGATCTGTCGAACCAAGTGGGTGGTGAGGCCCCGGTACAGGGCGCGAAATCCTTCCTCTTTGGGAACTGTTGTTAAAGTCTGGAAAAAGGAGCGATATTTGCTACCCTCTTCCCGTAGTCGTGTGCGGATCACTTCTGCAAAGAATTGCACAAGAGAGAGGTTGAAGCAAAGCCTTTAGACAAATCAGCTTTTTATTTGAATCACGCTCACCATGAGGATAAGCAATGGATGTGGCACATGTCTTGGAAGTGGCAGCAGCAAGCATCATCCCCACAAAATCCGAAGCATCCTTAGATACCTCCTCCTGCTCGTCCATGTTCTGGGGGGCTTTGGCTTCTAAGAGTCGCCGTTTGATGTTTTCATAGATTACAAAGTGGATCACAGTCTCAGAGATGCCGGCGTAAGATGCCGACATGCCCCTGTAAAAGCCTCGTAGACCATCTCTCTGATACACTCGGCGTACACATTCAAACGCGCTCATCCGACGTTCCCCTCGATTTCTGAAAGACAGTCATAAAAGTCAACTCCAACATCTGACTCCAGCTTAGATGAAGAATGAAAAGATGAAACAAGAAAAAGGACAACTTGAATTAGATCAAATGAAAATGAATTAATGGAGGACTTTGAATATTTAATATTCACTGCCACGGGATTGTTGTACTGTAACCATCATAATTCCCTCAATTTCTCCTACAGTGCTCATCTTGAATGAGTTGTAAAATGTGGTACAAAATGACCATCTAGCTCAGGCAAATTTTCCATGTCAAAATGATTATTTTCAAGGATTTAGCCGCATGTGAGTCTAATCATCAAAACTAGTAGATAGGTTTGCAGTGCAGTTTTTTACAGAATAATGTGATATTCCTACAATTTTGATCAAGTACAATTTTAATTTGTAGATATTTCGACTGAAGTATTTCTCACTTCTGAGTGGGGCTGCCACGAATAGTCGGCGTTGTCGACAGTGTGATTATGTAAATTAGTCAACGGTGTTTTCCCATCGCTGACTATTTGCTTTCATATATTTTTAATTGGGGTTTCTTATATCGGCAAGTTCCACATGAAGTGTGTCCCTCCCACCTCATTCCTCCACTACTTTAACCCTTCCCCGGAAGAAGAATTAGACGCGCTGGATGGGAGAATTCAAACGCTGGCAACATAGCGTGAGGCTCACAGTATCGCTTCAGTTTGCAAGCTAGCAATGATATTGCTGCTCATTTCAGTTCACTGTTATTTTTATTATTTGTTTTATATTGAATTGTTTTTCCTAAATTGACCAAACAACATAAGTTATTCAACTCTGTGTATTTCAATATACTATTGTGTTTGAGGTGAAGGGCTCGTGAGGTTCTTTGTAATCTGCACAAGCTTTAGCTAATTTCAAGAAAAATAAATGATTATTCGACTAATCGAAAAAGTAGCGCTTATTAATCGACTACTGAAATAATGATTAGTAACAGCCCTACTTCTGAGGCACTAGCGAGCGTAAAGCAGGTAGCGTGCATGCGTGGTGACTTCAGGAAAAAAGGTCTGACATAAGTATTTAGCGCAGCATTGGCCCCATGATTGGAATTTTGAAACTTTTTTTTTTTTTCTGTAAGGCGAGTTTTGTTCCGCAAAGTCTAAATTAAAGATGCTGTAGGAAAAAAATATTGGCTCTGCTACAGTCCCAAAAAGAAGAGGAGGTGCTCAACGGTGCTCTCCTTTTCCGACGCACTCTAAGCTGCAAAACACTTGTCTACCAAGCGATGCCCCTCCCTTTTGCCGGTGAATGCAAACAAAGCAACCAGTTCCTTGTTTACTCCAGCGATGGAACAACTCCACATCAAGTGTGGCAAAATGCTTCTTCTGTGTTAGTGTGAACGGCCTGTGGCATAATACAACTAAACACCAAGTTTCCAAAATCTCCAAAGTGTTTTTAGGATTACTTTTTGACTTCATGTTATGCAGCCGCCATGATTCCAAAGATAAATGGAATACTAGTTATGTTTTATTTACTGGTGGGTAACATAAGCAGTAAAAAATGCAAAAAAAAAAAGATAAAAGATTTAAAAAAAAATTAAAAAGTGTTTTCATTACACTTTGACAAAATTCTTCTATGTCAACATGACTAAAAAACTATGTCAAGAGAGCACTTTTTTTTTTTTTTGCAATATTTGGAGGGTTTTTTTTTATCCCTGGAAATGCCGTGTTTCCATTACCAGTTTGCTTTTGCGAAACTTACATTTTGCATAAATGTCAGGGTAACGAATATGCACCTAAATGATGCATCTTTTTGTATGAAAAAAAATCCATCCATATTTTTGCCTGATTCAGATAAAAACATCAACTCTAGTTGTCACATCATGATGTTGATATTTCACCTGGCATCCAACTGCAGACGTGTCTTTATAAGCCAAATTGGGTTGGTTGCTGTAATGGCTGTAAAACCTAAAGGAAGAGGGAAAAAACAGAATGCTTTAGAAGAGACAGCGGCATCAGGCTTCTATGGAAATAAATGCCGAAAAACAATTTCTATGATGATTTTGAAGAAATGTGAAAGCTGGCAGAACTGTGGGGCTATGGGTATTTGTTTTTACTCCACAGACAAGCAACGGTAACTCCCTGTAAAATCACCCTACTCCAAATGACTGGCAGCCAGTGCAGGGTGTAATCGTGCTTCAGCCCCAAATCAGATGATATACTGTAAGTTCCAGCTCAGCCGCAACCCTAATGAAAACAAGTGGTATAGCAAAGATTTGGGTGGACTACACCTTATCACAAGTCATTGCAGCCCATTTGGGTCTCATTGCCGTTAGTCCATAGCTTTGCCACTGGGAAGTCAGTGTAACTAATGCTGACCTTGGTTGCAAAAGTCTGAGTCATGCTGTGCTAAAAATAACATTGTAGTATACCTGTGAGATTCAGCTTTACACATACAGATGACATTCAGACTGTAACTCCAGAAGCATGAATGACCCACATTGTAAAGTTGTGCCTTCCCAACTGGATCACAGCAGCACAGTGCAGAAAACGTTCTTTCAAAAATGTCACAGAAAAATGTGAACGGTCTTTGAAAAAAGACTTTTTACATGGTATTTTTATGTTTGTTTCTTCAGGCACGGTTTAAAAGACAAAACAAAAAATCAAGTCATGAAAACATGACAAGTCAAAAGATAGGTCAATTTTCACAAAAATAAATTTTAAATAAAATTTCACCATAAATAAATGAACACAACATAAAAATATTATATCTAGTACAAACACTATTTACTTAAAAGGAGCAGCAATTGTAAATTCTGAATACAACCCTGTAAATACTATTTACCAGAGCCGCCAACTTTGAACTTCATTCATCGTACCACAAATTACGCAAGACGTCTGCCCACACAGTTACAACATTTCAAGTTATAATTTGCACTGGATACATTTGTAGCATTCCGCCAACATTATTAATTATTGCATTTCTAAACATCCTATACATTGAATCACAATTAATCTATGTGATTATGCGCTGTCATTTTCAAGCTGAAAGCTAAAGTTCCTCTTCAAGGTATTGTGCTAGTACAGACTGTTTTTTGGAACTGATAATAATTCCCACTTTGACTATGCTCCCTTGGTTAAACTGGAAAACAAAAAAAGCCCCAAAGCATAATGCTGTCACTGCAATGCTTCGGGAGATTTTTGGTGCATTTATGAACAATGTAGCTGGAATCGGGTGCCAATATTTTTGCATCTGAGCAGCCTCCCCAACAATTTTCTTGTCATCAATTTTAGAGTGACAGCCAGTACTTACTTATAACATGACGTAATCAGTAAAGTAACAAAAGTAAATCTTTCAGGATAGCTGTGGCAACATTGTTGGCACTTTTTTACCTTGACCACATGTTGCCAGTACAGTCAATATTTCTTCACATTTCATTTTTATTTCTACAGTGGAGGGGAATAGGTCAGTGGGCTGAAGAGAAAAGTAAAAAGCATTTGCAATGCCAAGTGGTGATGGAATGAGCTTGCACATATACCTGCCATTCCAGCCGATACCATGTGAACCTGTGTGGAATCAGGCTGCAGTACATTATTCAATTTCTCTTTGGCTGTGGAGTAAGCAGCGAAGTAGATGGCTCTGTTGACACAAAACAAAACGGCTAAGTACATCTAACATACGTGGAAGAAAATAATTTGTCACACGTAAATCACATTGGTCTCATCTAAAACGGAGCCTCCAACACTTATATAAAAATGCATGAAGAAATACACCGAAATGCCAAAATGCAGCATGCTGCAGGCACAAACAATGAGTGGAGTGAGGAACTTGACAGAGCTGATAAGTAAGTGTATGGGGTAAAGTCTTGTTTACAGCTGTCCATTTCAATGGGCGTCACTTAATTTTGGTATTCATTGTACGGGCTGGTTCCTATTCCCTGCAAATGCCAGGAGTCAACTGTTGAGGAAATACATGTCTTTTAAATAGACATATTGGTCCCTATTCCGATCGAACATGGGGTCGTGAATTTTTTTTAACTCCCCAAAATCCAGATTGTGTAAAGCCTACTATCTATTTCCACATATTTTCACTTGACCCTTATCCAGTATTATTGTATCAATTTACTCATGTGAACCACCCCACGTGGGCATATGTGTGCACATGGCCTTAATCTACTTAACCAGCCCGTGACAACATTGCATGGCATAAGCAAAAATGTTAACTGCCTCCGGTAATACTGATTGTCCCACCTTTATCACAGTAAGCTTTATTTGTTGTTTGTTGTCGTGGCATGCTCCAAATAGAAAGGCCTAAATATAACTAAATATAACTTTTCTAAAGCCGAGTTCATCCAGTGATGCTGCTGTACCCTATTTAACTCTGAAGTGCATAAGTTTTGGCAACAATGACAAACCACCATTATTTTTATTTTATTTTTTTTGCACAAAAATCCTGAGAACGGCTTGGCTGGCAGGACGCCACCCATACCACAGATAGGGAAGAGGGCCTGGCTCAAAATCTGCTCTAGTTGTACCTGAGGGCATTTAATGACAGTCAAATTCTGCTAGGACAAATTCATCAAATCAAGCCTGAAAAGACCAGTTAAGCAAGAACATTAAAAGACTTTGAGTGCCAAACAGTTCTCACAAAGCCAAAAATGTTTTGGCAAACTACAGAGCGTGCTCTTCGTAGCTTAAATATTTCCTGGTGCAGATACTGTACCTTTCAAACTCCCATGGCACAGAAACATCACAGTCTATTGTGCAAACATTTAATGGTTTATTCCCAGGTGTCATCAACATGGTAACCGGGGCACAAGTTAGCTCTCCAAAATCAAATGAGTACTCCATGGGTCTGCTCTAAACATAGCTTACCAATGTTGGGAATGTTTTAGAAGTGATCATTTTAAAACGTGACTATTGGCACATGTTCCTTGGGCATAAAAAATCATTACCACCATATGTGTCATCATATAAATAAATACATACCATAATTCAAGGTAATTTAACCAAATTTGGCATTTTCGAAGTATCAAACTCTAACTTTCAAAACGGTTGACTTACCCACTCTACAACACTCTACAAATGCTTAGCAATGAAACCTGAAGGTCTTTGTCATTAGCCACCACTTTGCTCCGATCATTACCACACTAATGATGATAGATGAATATGGATCTCACTGACATCTGTTGTGGCTGCAAAAGCGGTACAAAGGGGATTGTGGTTTGATACACATTGTATAAAACAAAAGTTTGTGTTTCTTTAATCTGCATTGTGTGATCAGCATGTTGCAATGAAAGCCTCAGTGACAAGACGAAATAAACACACAGCCACCCATAAATACAGTAATAACAAAGGAGTGGCCAGTGAAATACAGCATCTCGCAAGGGCTGGTGATGGTGACACGGAGGGGCAGCGCGGTGTGGCAGTCACGCATAATGTGGAATCCACAGGGCAGTATCTGGAATCTACCGCGTTGTTCCTGCAGTTTGTTTCACCACCTAGCAAGCAGGCAATTAGCTATTGCTTCTTGACTAGCTTGTTTGTTAGTCATAAGTTGTGCTATAGTCACGTGCTCTTTTCATATTAGTGTTGCGTGTATGATGTGAATGAAGAGCGAGTGACTGGACGAGCGAGAAAGAGAGTGTGGAGAAGGCGAGCCTGAGCGGTGGAAGAGAAGATCTTGTGAGGCAGAAGAGAGACCAAGTGAGTGCTGTGCTTGGTTTTGGATGTAATAAAATGACGGCTAAAGTCGACCCTGCATTCCTGCTGCCCATTTTGTCGGCTGCGGGCTCCAATTCAAGGCAAGGTGTGAGATGCGCTGGCGCCAGAGGGCAACTCCGGGCCTGGAAGGACTTCCTCCATGTCCCTTGTCTCCGGCCAAGGGGATGAAATGGGGACGAACAACACTTGTCAAATAAAGGATGCCTGAAAATTATTGCCCCCATATCAGATGCAACATTTTTTTTTTTTTTTGCTAGTTGAGGACATGGGTGGTAAATCTTGCACTACATCTAAGTGTGCTTCAAGCCAAGGCACATGTTGGAACCACAAAAAAAAGTTTAGCTCAGGCTTTCTTCTTTTCATTGGGGAAAGTTAGGGAAGGCACGCAAATGCGCTCAGTAAACCATTGCGTACCTGTGTACCATGTGCATGCTTGGCTATAATCTCTTCAATAAACACTGGCGGATTGGACCCACATACCTCTGAAATATAACAGTATCCAATAATAATGTGGATAGAGTGCCCCTCCCCGAGCTGCTAGTGTGAGGAAAAAAATACTGTAACTGACTGACCTGGAAGGTGCCACACCAACCAGATTTGGTCCCAAGCCTCTGAAGAGTGAGCGGGGTCCTTCCTTTTCTAATATTAATCTGAAAATAACATGGACATAAAAAAAGGAATGTGACACAAAAAAATTGCACCCAAATTTTAAGTCATTGCCGACAAGTGAGGGTTATGCCTTTTTCTAGTCATGTCATGGAGAGAAATTTTGCTTAATGTAACACCTGCATTGGCCACATCAAACTATCTAGTTTTGCCACCTAGAGAAGTAGTGTCGTACATTGTTGAAAATAATTGCATTGTATACCTTACTACGAACAACATATCCAATATCAATTTGTCTTCTCTTCATTTTTAATAGAAATAGTTGGCTTCTAAAACTAGAACCGCTGATATTGCCAATTTGCTATCCTTTTATTTTTATTAAAATTTGGCTTCCACATATAATTATAAAAATGGACAAGTATTGTTTTAAGTCAAAGCCAGGGCCAGTTCTGCCAGGGCCATTACGACTAAGCTCACCTAAAAAGGCTTAATATCATGTCACCTACAATAAAATGAGAAAAAAGTAAGCTGTCAAAACTTAACTGAAAACATACTACATCATTATCGTAATATGATGTTAGAAAGCAGCACTCTCCATATGTTTATTCCAAAAATAAACATACAGTTTTGTTTTGTTTTTTAATGTTTTCAGATATTTACAGATAAGATACTTGCTTTGTTGGATTGAACATGGCAGTGAATTGAACATCAGTCAAGCTTCATTGACAGTAGGGAATATATGAATAATGTCCATAACTGGCTCAACTAAACGATCCAACTTGGATTAAACAATAAATACAATAAATGTAATAGCCAGCTGACAAGAGCCTGACATATTGAAGACTCACTTGAGGCAGTGCAGCGGACCTGGCGGAGACATCCGGGCCACACTGGCCCCATTGACAGTACTCAGTTGAACCTCAGAAACATAGAGACTGATGGACGATGACTGCAGACGCGTCTTCACCACTTCCAGCGGGCAAGTCAATATGGCTCCTACTGTGCCACCACATCTAGGGAAAACAATCAAAAAGGAAAAAAAAAAAAGTTTTGAATTAAGCAGTTACTTACTTTGATGTAGTTAGTAATGTGATGGCAACCTCTCAACATCGTTCGTTTAATCTATTACAAAAACAAACTATTTGCAAGCATACAATAAATGACCATTACTGTGAAAAACATACACCGTAGCTAATGTTGAAGTAGCCTCAGAGCCTCTGAGAAGTAGTTCTCTGTTTCAAAATCATTGGTGGATATAACATTGGTGCTTTTCACAGGATATAGCTTAAAGCAATCCTCCAGTGTCACACTTCGAGCTGTTGATGTGGTTAACAGCCTAACATTGTAAAGTTAGATCTGGTGTTCCCATTTTTGTGTCTTGTCTTGTAATTGCTAAAACAATCACCCTATTTTTACTATACAGCATTATGTTAACATTAGATGTGATGTCAAGTCGTTTATTGGGCCACCCAACAGCTGTTTTAGTTTTTTTTTCCAGCCTAAGTGACCCAAACAACATACATATAGAAAGTCTTGGGGGAAAAAAAATGTGGAGATTGCTGTTAAGGCCATCATGTAAATCTCCCTGCATGGGCACCTTGGACTGACTGTCAGCACAATCACAATCGCACCTAAGGGCAATTTGGAGTGTCCCTTATTACCTACCATGCATGCTTTTGGAATGTGGGAGGAGACCAGAGTGCCTGGAGAATACCCACGCAAGCACGGGGAGAACATGCAAACTCCACACAGAAAGGCCGGGGCAAGCTGATATTGAACCCGCAACCTCTCAACTGTGAGGCGGACGTGGTAACCAACTTCTTTCGTGCTGCCATATATATTTTTCACTTGACATTTTAATTGTTTGTTTTCTAATTGTAAAATAATGACAAATAAACAACAATCAGTCAATAAACAACTGAAAAAAGTGTTTATGCAATAGATGACATTTTATTTGATTATTCAGTCTATGAAATAATCAACATTAAAAATATTTGATGGTGACAGCCCTCACTGCAGCTTGTGGACAGAAGACAAGGAAAACCTGTGACCAGCCAATCGGAGAACACATTGCCATGCCGCATAAGATTACCAGTGTCTTAGTGGAATTTGAACGATCTGTAGCATGTAGGCTACCCAAGACGAGACAATTGGAATGTTTTATATTTCTTTGGACATAACAAGCTTCTATTCAATGTCACAGTCAAAATCAAATGGTGGCCTAATCAACTTAGGAAAGTGCAACTAACAGCAGATATCTCGACTTTTCCTGTAGACAAGAATGGAGTCAAATATCCACTTAGTATGGAGCTGCATTTCTGTCAATTTTTTTGTGTGGAATAAGGTGTGGAATAAGGTGTTATAAATTATATTCCATTCAGTGAAACAATTTCTGGTACACTTACATTATGTTTGTAAATTGATGTTTATTTGTTAAACATTTAAATTGTAAGTTTATTAAATATTAAATGTTATAACAACAAGGCACCATGCTTTTAGTGTTCGGTTGATCAGTAAGGGTAAGGCTGTGCGAAAAACCTGTTGAGTAAGTTCAGAAATGCATTTGGTCTTTTAAATGCAAAAAGCGAATTGACTAAAACATTTAAAAAGATATATTTGTTCCCAAATTGTACATTTTATTTTAGCCTTGCTGTTCTACCATACTGCATAGCGCACAATTATCTTAACATAATATGATGCAAACCCAATGACACAGATTTTAGGGTCAGGTCATTCCACATTAAAGAACGTGCCGTTATCTTCAGTCAGGGGTCATTTTCAACGCCAAAGAAGCGATAGGAGTTGTCAACAAAGTTTTGGGCATAGGTCAGCCAGTTAATGGCTTTACTGTACAAGCCTCAGAGAAAGGCGATTTAAAAATAAGCAAAGTTCATGTTCACGACTGGAAACACGATTATCTCGACAATGAACAAAGAACACGATAGTAAATTCTGAGATTGTTTCACTTTTAAGGATTAGCGTGGCGGCTACATGTTACATCAGCTGCAGTCGCATACCAACGCGACGCACTTTTCCTACTTTTTTTTCCTGTTGACAGCGCACGCCACACGCAACAAAATTGCACTTGACAGATACATAGCCATTTATATTCCACGTATGATTTGAAAGGACATGCGAGGGCGCCTTCCTTCTTACGCACACCACACAACCTGACGTTTCATTGAAATGTCATTGACACTTAAGTCTTCCACCTAGATGTGAGGATGATGCAAAACTATGGCCGAGAGAAGCAAGACACAAGAAGAAGGCAACGCCACAACGCAAGTGAACCACATCAATAAAGAACTGTGTTGGATGTGCGAAGACAAGCGGCGATGGACGATGGCGTGGAGCTAGCGCTAGCTCAGGCTGTAGATGCAATGAGAATGCGTGAAACTCACCCTCCTGCAAACAGATGAACAAGGGTATCTCTTTGACTCATTATGTCTCATATTCGGGAACCGTCAACGGGCAACCACGCGGGAGACAAGGGGAGCCAGGCTGAAGAGACGGGCTAGAATAGCCCCGCTAACAAAAAAATGAAACTCAGTACTTCTGTGTGTTGGTGTAGAGGTCAGTGGCGAGGGGAAAACGACGGCATGCAGGAGCTACCCTTGCTAGCTAGCTAGCTAGCTTGCAACGCTAGCAGTCTTCCGGTGGCAAAATCAATGTCAGAGCGGCAGGCCTGCGTCGCCACTTTTGCAAGCGATCAATTTCTTAACTGTGCATTATGCCTTGCACAAGGTGTTTAATAGTTCTAGCCTTTCGCGCGGTGCAGCAAACGACGGGAACACCACCTCACTGAGGCCGCGACTGAAGTCTACTGTGTTTATCGTTGAATGAGAAACAAATACAAAAGCGGTGATTGGTTTAGGGCTTCCGTGGCCCCGCCCATCACTTTTTCTTCACGTGATAGTGCTTTTATTTTGTAGGGCAAAGATCGGTTGGATGCATTGCAGGGCAACGGGTTTGGTGTTTTACGGGATCAAAAGTAGACCATGTACTATTTAAGATTAATAAACAAACAGCACAAACGACGGTGGCGACAAAGGAGGGGGTAAGGAGGGAATTTAAAAAAAAAACAGTGGCGAGGGTGAGTTGAATGGTTACTTTTTAATTTGGAGAGGTTGGGGGAGATCAAATTTTCTCCTAACGCCAAGTTTGACTCCCTACATTTGTTCTCAATAATCAACACGCTTTTATTTTAGACAATGTATGTATTAGCAAAATTGTCTGCTGGAATCTCTGATATTAAAAATCATTTACTTTGTATAAATAAACGAAATAATAAGCACAAAAAGAATAGCAGTTGTTATTGCATATATTAGGCGCTGGCAGGCATTCTAGTGGTGTTGCTCTTTCCATTTGGCATCCAGATTAATTGGTTGACAATTTCCTTCTGCCATGACCTTTTTTTTTTTTTAAGACCATCACTCATTGAAATCACACACAGATCCATGCTTTTGCACAGTTTGCATGCAAATTTCATGTCCTTGAGGGTGTTTTTTTTATGCTTAAATCTATTCAAATAAGAGTTTGCATCCTGCAACAGTTTGCAAAACATCGCAAGTCATGTGGGTTTTTGTTTGCTCTTTTGTCCGCTTGTTTGAGCCACATACACCAGCTGATATATACCATTTTTCCATCTAGGGTTTGTCTAGAAATGGTCAAGTAAAATGTTATTTTGAACTTTGGGAGCAAATATGCTTTTGAGGTTTTTGGTCGGCCCCTGAATACAAACAGACAAACTGCTAAAACATATGACCTGAAATACAGTATTGGTTGCAAGGTTCCAAGTACCTGAAATGTTAGAAAAAATGCAAAGGATGCTAGATTTTTTTATTTTGTTTGTCAGAATAGTATATTGTATAAATGATAATATGCTGGATGTATAGCATGCATATTGAGGCTATTGCTAAATTATAAACACTATTAGAGCTTTTCTTTTGACATGTGCCCGGCACACCTGACAGTTCAGTGGCTGAATGTAGACCAAAGCGTATCGCATCAATGCATGCAAGTGGTGCAAGTTAATTTAGGTGAATTTGATGAAGGTACAAGCACATGTGACAAGTGGAAGATGGTATGTACGTTTCAAACACAGATCTGTGGTCTTGTTAAAGCCAACTTTGTACAGAGAAGCACACCCTGACCTGCCACAAGATTTAAGATAATTACTATATTATTTTGCCTTTTCATGTGCTATCAGCAGACCCTTTGTGCACTGCTATTAAAAAATGAATGAAAAAGAGCTACAACGACAAATACTGTTGAAGCTAGACGCGAACCAAAAATGTTTTTTTTTAAACTAAAATTGCTTCACCACAGTTATCTCAGTGACGTTTACAAACTTTAAACCATACATATAGTATCATTACTAAAGATATATAATTTCCTAATACAGACAAAAAAAACAACAACATAGTTTTGTAATTAATTTTGCATAATTCATCTTAACCAAAACACTTGCTTAAAAAAAAAAAAAAAAAAGCATGCTGAAAGCCATGGTAGTGACCATGGCTTTTTCAAAATATTTTTTTCTGGAACAAGCAGTAAGTCATTGAAGTGTCAGTGATCAACCTTTGACCAAAATGGACTGCTGTCAGTTTTACTGATAAAATATTTCCATTTTGTATATTTTTTACAGTGTTAGTTGCCCTTGGTTTGCTTGATTTTAAGTGTAATTATTTTAAAATGTAATATCTTAAAATGGCTATGCTGTGAAATAATTGTTTTATGTTTAATCGTGTTGCTATATATAGACTTTGAAAACGAGTGAAACGTGTAGTTAAAGTTTAACTTTTTTTTCAGGCATTTGGTTCATGTTCCAGCACGTGGCTTGTGAGTTGTCAGGTAATGTGACCCATATTCACCTGCCTTCTTACCCTTAGTGCCCCCGCCAGCATTCGGTTTTCATGAATATGCAGAGAACTCTGGAAAAAAAAAGCTTGGATAAATATTGAATTAGCAACCATGAATGCATAGCAAATACATCCATGAATATCAGTTTATTGGCTCAACCTGACACCTCGGTTGGCAATTGACCTAAATATGACCAGGCACTATTTTTGAAATAAGCATATAAAGTTAATTTCTTCACACAAATGAGTTTCTGTAATGACATAAAAGTATGGAATTACATTTCACAGAATGTAGCGGGAGGGGGCTCAGTAGAAGAGTGGTAAGCCCGTGTGCCTCACAGTTAGGCATCCCGAGTTCAAATCCTGCTCACTTCAGCCTTTCTATTAAAGTTTGCACATTCTCCCGAGCCTGTGTGGGTTCTCCCCTGGAACTCCGGCTTCCTCCCACATTCCAAAAACATACATGGCAGGTTAATTGGACACTAAATTGTGATAGGTGTGATTTATAGTAATTGATTGCATCAAACATACTAAGTGACTGCATAATAAACAAGTATGGGATAACCTATATGCATTTATTCTAACAACGAGCCAAGACTGTAGAAGCATGTGATAGACAAATATCTACAGTATATACCAATGCTGATAACTTTGTATTCTGAAATAATATTTTTCCTTGAAATTACGTAAAATTAATTTTGGGGGGTTTGCTTACTATGGTGTGAAATATCTGTTATATTTT
Organism: Hippichthys cyanospilos; assembly: GCF_059441005.1. Lineage (NCBI taxonomy): Eukaryota > Metazoa > Chordata > Actinopteri > Syngnathiformes > Syngnathidae > Hippichthys > Hippichthys cyanospilos. The sequence continues at coordinate 13,077,826 of NC_142379.1, read as the reverse complement.
TATTGAGCTTTGCCTTACCAGACAAAAACAGTATTGCAACTTAAAAGTTTGTAAACACTGTATCTTAGCAGACAAATGTAAATGAATTACGAACACACCTTTCTGCAATGTACAGATTCAAGGTGGAGCAACCACGAAAGGAGGTCTTTCTTCTGCATATCTTAAGATGCATGTATTCTTCCAAAGATGATTATTTCTCTTGCTGTAACTTATGATGGCATATACAGTAAGTCTAGAAAACAGTTTTGACTGGCAATTGACAGAAACATTCATCCAAACTAATAAGAAGATTAGTTCATTCCATGAGATTATGATTTATATCACATCCTGCTAGCACAGCAGGCGACTTCATCAAGGGAAAAAAGGACTGGCCAAGTCAAATGCCCCAATAGTCCACAATTGTATCCCCTGAAGAGAAGACTGAAGAAAGAACACCCCAGAAAAAAATGGGGGAAACAAAATACAAAACTCAAATAGACCAAAGTAAAGACCTGGAAAATCTTTTCAAATGAATGCAACGTTTGTGAAATCAATTTGTTGCAGGCTTGATGCAGTTATCGCAAGTAAGGGTTATGAGACCAATATAAAATGTTATTCAATTTAAGTTCATTAATGTCCTTTCCAATAATTCCGCTCACATGAAAAGTGTGTGGCTTCAGACAAAAGGTACTTTGTCCTACGTTGTTTAAATTGTCCATCTATTATCTTATTAGCCTATGCCAGCCGTCTTCGGGTAGAAGGTGGGGTACACCTTGAACTGGTTTACAAACCAATCGCAAGGAGCTCAGATACGAAGAACCAAAAATGGTCAATCAAACATTAGGAGAATTTACAGTGCTATATAAATCTACCATGCATATGTTTTGAATGTGAGAGGAAACACAGAGAAAACACACTGGCACGGAGTGAACATACAAATTCCACTCAGGCAGGCCAGAGTCGGAAGTGAACCTGCGACCACTGCACCGTGAACGAACATGGACATCTAGATCTATATACCATGGAATAAAAGCTAGAATTCTGAATTTATAGTCATCTTTCAATCTGAGACCTAGTCATTTATTGTATAGAAAAATAGAATTGAGCTCGCTCTTTTAATTATCATATTGGTGATGAAGTCAAGAGTTTTTTCAGGTGGATGCCCATTCTATTGTAATATTAGATTGAAAGCGGTCACACGCCAACAAAGGTGCATTCAAGCACTTAAGTGCAGGTGCATGCTATTCCTTTTACCCTTACTGTTTTCCCCTTACGGTAAATTATATTTCTGACAATATTTGGGTAAATGGTTGCACGTTCACAAATTATTGTGTGAAAGGAGTCATCTGAAAGCCTTGACCTACGAAAGGGCACAAGCTTCCTCTAGTTTTATAAATGTATCAAGTAAGCACGTACAGAGATACCAAAAGGGAAAGAGGTGACGTTTCTTAGGGCCTACATTTTATTATGTTTAAGAGAAGGGACGCTATAACACAAGCCATTATGGGCTCCATTCCAAATTCGTGTCATATCACTTAGGCCCCACAAAATGCCACAAACAACACCCTGTTTGTGAGTCATTGGAAGCTCAATGTCAGTGTCACTGTTTTATTATTTTAGCTAGCAAATGATATCAGCGACATTCTCCATTGACAACTAAAAGTGTTGGAATCATTTGAATTTTATATAGAACAAAAGCAAAGTGAATGGATAATATATCACTTTAATGCAATATTTACCATGAAATGGGCAAGGGTGACACTGATTCGCAGAGGTCATGTGGACATCTGAAACTCTGTTAGCATGCTGTTGTCTGCAGAGGATGTGACTCTTGGGGTTTGGTTTTTCCTTTGAAAAGCTGAACCAAAATTGGAACTTGTTTGGTACTTATTTTTTGAGCGGGTGACACAAGGTAACAGGTTGATGAGGACAGGTGGACATGATCAAACAAGAGACTGACAATAAGGGACTAGAAAAGAACAAGAAACCAAACACAAGAGACAAGATGGCCTCAAAGAAAATGGGAGGAATTTATCATAAGAATCAAGACTGTCGGGATCCACAGCACCGTTTCCTTCACCATTACCCTGAGCACCGGCTTCCCGCAGGGCTTTGTGTTGACCCCCTTCTATATTCCTACTACTGACTCCGCAAAATTAGTGTACTATACAAAAAGTAAGCCTTGATAGTTTTGAGGGAGGCAGTAACTAAACAGAATAAATAAGCTAATTTAACCCTTGTGCAGTATTTTGTCCAATCCATATATTTTTACAGCAAAGGCATTTAACATTAATGAAGCGGAGAAAGAAGACACTAGGAAGCTGAAATTTCACCCAGATGGTGACAAAATGTCATAGATCAACATGACACAACCACCCAGTAATCACACTACCAGGAGTGTACTATCCCTTGGCTAGAACACGCTCAGAATGATGTGGAAGAAAATAACTTCAGTCTTCTTGTTTGTCCATTTTATTTTATTTTATTTTTTTACTTTAAAACAATACTTAAAAATCAACAGGCGTGGGTAATTACGCCATAACCTAACAGCATTTGTATTGCATGAAACGAGCTTATCACACACAATTGATGCTGTGCTGGCATTGCATGTATTGCTCCCAATGCTCCGCTAGATGGCAAAGCGGGGTTAGACTTTGTTTATTGTATCCCCCCCCCCCCCCCCCTTAATGTTTTTTTACAACCTCGCTAACATGACCGGATATGAATTTTAAAAAATAAAGCACATTCTTGCACAAGCCGCTTTCTATTCTGCAAAACCGGGCAATGAAACAGTACACGTACCATGTTCCAAAAAATGAAATGCTTTGGCAATATGATAAATAATCATGATAAATTATTTGACAAGGAGCTGTGCCAAAATACTGTGGTTTAACTTAATTGCTTTTCAAACATTAAATCATGCACATTGAAGAAGTTTCAACGCTCTACCGTTTAGTAGGAATATATCATATACACAATGAATTGTTCACACAATATTTCAGAATTGTGAAACATATTCAGCAGTATAATTGTATGTAATAATGTCATTTGTTTGTAGACTCAACAGCCTACTTGCATTCTTTGCAATGGCAACTAAGTTGAATGTTAATGAAACAAACAAATAATCCCCCCCCCCCCCCAAAAAAAAAACAAAAATAAATAAATAGATTCCATATAAATCTTTGGATAATTTGGTGATGAGAATTAGAACATATCAACTATTGCTATAATTATTATGGACTACCACTACTGTACTATAATTACATGAACGAATCGGGCAGCTTTACTTTTGCATTTGAAATCGTGAATCGGAAGTATTAGCGCGTTATCAACTGCGACTTCACAAACCGATCGCCATCGTCGTGGAAACATCTTTAGTTCCCTGGTTCTGCGTGATGCAGTTTGTCCAGTTTCTTCAGGTAAAATGCTAATATCTTTCCTTTAACATCACAGCGATGTTATCGGATTCTTCTTCTGCAGTGAAGTTGTTGTGTTATGTGGCGTATCATTTTCCCTCAGCAACTTATCTGGAGTTCTGAACGCGAATGCCACCGGCCGGCGTCCACACTCGAACTTAAAGTCATCGGTAAATACGCGACATTTGGTCTTTGTATCAAGTGCCGTTGACAAAGCTAATAGCCGGGGTTGTTTTTTGTTTAATTGCGTTGACTAGTGTAACATTGATTGCTAGCAAGCATTTCGTTTAATAAGCTAACCTTGATGGGGAACGTATTAACTGGACACGTCACAAACGCGGTACAATACACTGCACCCACATCAGCTGGGCTTTCATGCCTATACCCTTTTGTTTTCTTTAAAGGTATGCTTCCCCTTCGATTATTAATTAAAATGCGAGGACCGCCATAGTTCCTTAATCGCTTGCGATGTAGTAGCACAATTAGACTCCCAAACGTGTACAACTATGTTATTACTCAAAGAAAAACACGTTTCAACAGCCTTCATCAGACAGGTGGGCAATCCGTTGGTCCGTCAACGACGTTTTACTGATAGACTGCTGAGTGACGAAAACATTTTAAAAACTGAATGACGAAAACATTTTAAAAACGACCAACCAAGACCATCATTTTATTCATCGTTATCATCCCTGTGTCACCAGTCACTGTTAGTAATCGTTTGCCACTCTCCCAGTTAAATCTTTGAAATTTCTGAGAAATGTTTAAACTGCCATACATGGGTGTCTAAATAGGCAAGAATACATACATGCACAATAGATAGATAGATAGATAGATAGATAAATAGATAGATAGATAGATACTCTGTTGGTGCTGCCAACTGCAGTTTGTTGGATGTGCATTTTGCCACAAGAATTGAATCGGGTAACATTCCTCTATGTAAATTCCAGACTCGCAGATTTTCTGTAATTCTGCAAACATTGCCAGTTCATTTCAGTGATCGGCATAGGGATTAGTTGCAAATAGATGCCAGACCCCAGCCTCCATCTATGTAGTTATTATTTGTGGATATTTTGTCATGTTTTTTTTAATTTTTTTTTTTGCATAATTTCTTCAGGTGAAATCCAAGACACATGATGGCACCTTATTGTATTTATCCTGTAGGAGGACTCTGTTTCAAAGAGAAATGACTTGTGGTTGGACCTCCTAGGCATATTGGGTGGAGATGTGATGCATCTTCCATTGCCATGTTTGTGTGCACTGTCAGTGAAGGGGGTTGGTTAGAAGCAAGCACCATAAAATGATGCTTGCGAGTGAGACCTGTGCTATCTTTAGACTGACTAATGGCAGTTTTTTTGTGTTAGGCTACATTTACTGCATTTTTTCCCTCTGTCATCATTTCCATCCTTCTATTTTCCTTGTGCTGACTATTTGTAGATAGAATATGCTTGTTTGAATGTTGAGGTTAGATGAAAATAGAACAGGCCTCCACAATTTAGTTGAGTCATCAAGTTAAAAGTAAAGGGTAAAAGAAAGTGTAAAAACTATCCAGGTTCAGATATTGAGGTCACACTTTTTCTGCCCAATAATGATTTGTTGAATTATAATAATTAAAATCAATAAATTGATTTCTACAATTATACACATAGATTGCCACACACACTACTGCCTGAAGCCAGCTGGGATAGGCACCAGCAAGCATGCGAACCTTGTGAGGAGAATAGGCTATAGAAAATGGATGGACGTTGTCATATTGATGAAAGAAATGTGATGACATCCGCTCCACGTGTCCGCCGAGCGCAGACTTTTGCCTGCTTGCGCAGATTCTGCCTGCCTGCGCCTCGATCAATTCCACCAGAATTGTGTCACACCACGTACGCCATGTCTAGTATTAGGTAATCTAAATGGGCATTATGTTTAGTTAAGTGGTGGTTCTGTCAGCCAAGTTTTGGTGGCCTGTCCGAATGGGTACTGGCCCCTTTTTAAAGGGATACTTTACTTATTTAGCCATTATCTGCAGTATAAAGTGTAATATTTTTGTCGATAATAAACTTGATGACTATTTTTAGTTATTTTAATTATTTTTTATTACTATTTGATTACTATTTTTTAATTTTTAAAAACTCATTTTGTCATTGAAATGGCATCACATTTTCTCAGGGTTCAGGTAACAACCAATCATAGCTCAAGTGAGAGCCATTTCTCCCACATACCCTCAGATTTTCAATGAATATTCAATAAATAATTTAAGGAAAAATCAAAAGTCTTCGGGATTATTTAATTAATAATGAATGTTCAGTGTCTATTCAACTTTCAAGGAACAGTCATGTTCAATGAAGATTTAAGGTATAGGTAAGTTTTCCGTACTGCTTATTTTGGGGGAATAGTGAACAATGTTGTATTCGGTACCTCAAGCGATCAAAAATGTTTTTTTGAGGGGGAAATGTCAGTATTCCGGCCCAATGTGGTGATAACAATCATTGCTATTGTTCAATTTCATTCACACTCGTTTATTTCTGTGTTGTCTCAATGGACTCATTTTGGATTCTGGAGCGTTCTAGATACTCCCTTAGAATGGTGTCGTATTTAGGGCCATGGCCACAGAGAACATCCACAACAGACATTGACTCAATTCAAATATGTTTACAGACTACAAGTACTGGCTAAAAGCTGCATGGCTGACGGAGAGGGACCAATCATATGGCACTATGTTGGCTCGTAACTGCTTCCTTCTGATGGTGGTGGTGAGTGGAGCAACACTGGCCATCATCAGTTTCAGCGTTCAGTTCTGTAAGTGCACTTACTAATCGCAATGGTTATGCTCACTTGCATAAAAGCACTGCTTATCTGTAGTATGTATTTAATTTTACAACATTTTATTTACAGCCAGTAAGATATATAAGTATTATCTTGCTTTGCTTATGCTTTGCTTAATATCCCGACATAGGTGTGAACAGCCCAGCAATTAACTTTTTCTAATTTTAATGACCGAAGGGCGAGCCCAGTTGCTGGACAAGTTTTTTTTGCATTCTTTACCTTCCATTGTTCTGTAAACTTGGCTATACTCTACTCTGCATTCAGCTATTAAGGAAAGGGAACTAATGTTGTGTTGCAAGAAACGAGGATAGTCAAAGGCAAACAAACTACATGGTGCTTTAATTTTGGGAGTTATATTTCAATTTCACCTACAGTACGTATGTGGATGTTATGCACTTGAGGTCACTAACAAGAGCTTTGACTTGTGTCTGCAGTCTTTTCAACTCAGGAAAGATAATACAGTTGGCCCCTGGTTTATGAGATCCATTCCGCGGTTGGGATCGTAACGCGAATTCTGTATGGCAGTCAATCCAAACCTATGTTAATTAGCTAATGCATGTAAAAACATCAAAATTGGGGGGCATGGTGTAACAAAACCCAACACTGGCTGTTGGTCCCTTTACCACCGATGTCAGAGTTTAGTCCGCATTGCTGGCAGTAAGTCAAACTAGTTTCTAATGCGGGTTGGAATCCGCCAAGACTGCCCTTTGTCACTGATTCTGTTCATTATCTTTATGGACAGAATTTCTAAATGCAGCCGAAGTGTCGAGAGGTCCGGTTTGACAGTCTCCGCATTGCATCTCTTCTTTTTGCGGATGGTGTGATGTTTCTGACTTCTTCAGTTTGCAGCTGGGTGTGAAGCAGTTTGGCTGAAGACCAGCAACTCCAAATCTGAGACCATGGTCTCAGATGAGAAACGACTACGGGTTGGGGATGAGGTCCTACCCCAAGTGGAGAAGTACAAGTATCTCGGGGTCTTGTTCGCAACTGAAGACAGGATGGAATAGGTAGATCGTGCAGATTGTTGCAGCGGTCTGTTGTGGAAAAGAAGGAACTGAACCGAAAGGCGAAGCTCTACATTTTCCAGGCCAGCTACGTTCCCACTCTAACCTACTGTGTGTCATGACCAAAAGAACGGGATCCCGCGTACAAGATACCAAAATGGGTGTTCGGGCTCACCCTTAGAGATAGCATGATCAGCTCGGTCATACGGGAGGGTGTCAGAGTGGAGCCACTGCTCCTCCTTGTTGAGAGGAGCCAGTTGAGATGGCTTGGGCATCTGGTTAAGATGTCTCCTGGACGCCTCCCTGGGGAGGTGTTCCGGGCATATCCCACCCAGAGGCGGAACCGGGAAGACTCAGAACACGCTGGAAAGACTATCTCTTGGCTGGCCCTGGAACGCATGGGATTCCCCAGAGGAGCTGGATGAAGTGGCTGGGGAAAGGGAAGTCTGGGCTCCTGTCGCTGCTGCCCAATTCACTCATGCCTATCCGTCCGTGCGTCCGTTATGCAAATGCACAGACTTATCCTGTTGATCTTTTAGAAAATGAAAGGGCGTTTTTAGTATTTTTAAGAACATGATATTAATGTGAGGCGGCTCTGTGGCGCAGTAGTTAGCACGTCAGGACCCGAGTTCAAATTCAGCTTGCTCCGGCCTTCCGATGTGGAGTTTGCATGTTCTCCCCGAGTCCGTGTGGGGTCTCGCCGGGCAATTTTCCCTAAATGTTTTCAATGTCCGAAAGGTTTGTGTATGCGGACCCCTGCACATTGTGGCACAGACATTTTTAAAATTTTAAACGTGTAATCCCACCCAAATTTTATTTTCTTGCTTGAGAAAAACAAGCAACCTAGGTGAAGGCATGTAGGAGCTTGTCATATCATCTCAAGCTTCTTCTGTGTGGTCAAGCATTCGTGCTTAATTAAATGTACTGAGGAAAATTTATAGTCTGTTCTCAAAGTCATTTTTTCTTTTTTGCAACCTCTTTGGTTCCAAGGAGCAGTTACTTGGTTTTGTTGTCTTGACTGCATTACTTTATTTCTAACCATGTTACTTGAGTTAAATTAGTTTGTGTATATTGCTTTGTCTGAATTAGAGTAATTCCTGCTGTGTTTGCAGCATCATGGAAAGTTTTTAAAATGACAACAAAAAATCCTATTTGGTTAGTTTTATTGTAGAGTTTTATGTGCGTGTGTATTGAATTGTGGTTTGTTTGGAATTCATTTGTATCCATTCATAGTGTTTGTCAGGTCTTTACAAAAGCCTTTTTGTGTGTGTGCCTGGACAGAGATGTTTCCAAAAGTTTGTTTAGCCCGGCAGGCTTGTGTCAATTGGTAGGCGGGGGTGACACATTAAGAGGCACAAAATGTAGAGCGAAACTGCCTGCCGTTCTGAATGGACTGAGTGTGCCTAACTGGTCCTCTGTGCAATCCACAAAATGGTTTCCGCTGTTGCAGTCTGCTTTCTCCTCTCCCTCATCGTCGGTAAGTAGAAAATGTAGAAATTAGTGTATTTTCTAGATTACTGTTGAGATAAGATATGCTTCTTATTGTTTAATCAAGAGTCAAAAGATATCCTTTTTATACCTGTAATTTGATTTTCTTTAGATTTGCTTGAAATTATTTAAAAAGGAAGTGTTACAAATGCTATGCAACTATAAATATTGTAGACACAAAATAAAATGCGTGTTGTGCTATAGATTGGTATATCATACGCTGTATCGTGGATTTTATGGATTACTTTATAGACAATGTATGCATAGTTTCATCAAAATCAAAATACATTATGGAATTCTTACAAAAGATTTATCAGAATGATAATATCTATCTGTAATCAATGTATTGTTCATGTCTCTTCTCACTACTGAAGGAACGCTGAATTTTTTTTTTTTGCCTTCGCTGAGCAAACTGTTTGAGCCAATAGATTTAGTGTTTTATTCATTGTCATTTACAGCTCAGCACCAAGATTTAACATGACATCAGTGTATCTACTTGTAAACCGCATCCATCAACACGATGACAGTCTCCGTCTATTATCTACTTACTCCTTTCACACTGCCCTTTATATTCAGAATGAGACAACACAATAATACCTTCAGAATAAGGTAACACTCTTGAATTCAAAAGTCCAACCTGTGAAGCAGTTCATATGTTAGCACTTAAAATGGTACGTAGGAGGCACACTTTAGTGTTACCTGAAGCACTGTGTTTTAAAATTTTTCTTTCTTTGCATTTTACTGCATTTTTAAGTGTTTATTGCTACCAGATATTCTCAATAGTATTTTTTTGGCCACTGAACTTATGTTTTATTGTATTTCTTTCATTGTACTGTGTACACTACATATAAAAAAATAAATCAATAAAAAAAATCCCAGAAAATTTATTTAATGTAATTTTAAAATGACAATATGTAAGACTTAGACCGTTTTTCATTTAAAATGAATACATTAAATTGTTCTACATTTAAAAAACTAAGCAAATAAACGTGTTTTTCATGACTAACAGTATGTTTTTAATATACTCGTAGGTCTATTGTTATCATTAAATTATATTACGTGGGGGTCACTCCAAATGACTACCACAGCTGGATGAGGAGTGGTTTTTGCTGCAAGTACTGTAATACCCCTAAAGCTCCCACAGGCGCATGAGAAAAATTACATACTCCCTTTAAGGAAAAATATTTCGGAATATAAAATTAGCTGTATTGGTATATAGATATTTGTCTATCATGTGCCTCTAGTGTCTTGGCTCAATACACATTACATGCCGCCACCTCATTCAATTTCCAAAACGAATGACAGTTTTATTTTCCACAGTTACTTTGTAAAGCAGTAAATGTTATACTTGTACACTTCACATACAGGAAGGGCCAAAGGTTTGGACACACTAAATTCAATTTCTTAAAGGAATGATTGCCACTCTTTCTTCTTAGTTAGCTGATTGGTTCTTGCCATAATATGAATGTGTACAGTTGTCCAATTGAGTTGTTTGATGTGTATTATCCCAAAGAGTATCCCAACCCTATTGAGAAAGCAACACATTCGAATAATTAACCCTTAGAAGGCACACTTGATGTGAAAGTCATTTCAAGTTGTTGACTACCTCTTGAAGCTCATGGAGAAAATGCCAAGAGTGTGCAAGTGGTAATGAGAGCTAAGGGTGTCTATTTGGAATAAATTATAATCTAAAACATGTCAGTCAGTTCATTTTGCATTACTGTGCATACAGTAACTCCACGTGTGTTCATTTGTAGTTTTTTTTTCCTTCAGTGAGACTTCAGTGCAATGTAAATATTTAGTCATGAATTAAAAAGAAAGAAAAGTCTGGATAAAGAAAAACATGAATGTGAGGGTATGTTTAAAGTTTTGGCCTGTTCTCCAATTTAGAAACTTTCCTGTAAGCATGCAGCAGCACCACTGAGATACCAGTAAATGATGTTTTCCTTGTGCATTATTTAGTGGAACTGTTCTGCTTACACCACATTTTGAGAGTGTGTGCATTAAAAAAACATCTAAAAGGATATTTTTCTTTATGAGACTAGCTGTTATCCCCTTGGGGAACTTGCCTTTACAATGCTGAACATTATATAGTATATGTTTACGCCACACTAAAAAGTAGACTACCCCCAGGGAATAATAAAAGTGGCAAGAGTTATTACTATTTTTATTTGCTCTGATGTTAGCAGCAAAGGCAGAATTTTTGAGAATTGAATCACTGCAGAATTTTGCTATTGTTGCCTCAGCAACTTGGGGTTTTCTGGCACTTTTTTTTTTCCTGTGATTTGTATGTCAAGATTGTCTTTCTGAAGGGCCGTTTAAGCTTCTTTTGCTACAGGAGTAAATTACTTTTGAATGGGTCTTCCAATTCATACAATGCCTTGGGAACCTATTGGATTTTCTCATGGGGATCACAGGTCACTGGTTTCTAGGCAACTTACTGGTTGCAGTTGAGGATTTTAATTTGCTTAGATGTTGACATTGGAAGAAATAGAAACTGTTTATTCAAGCGCATGCAATATGTGTATACATTTTCTTTATTTATTCATATTTGGCCACTAAAAGTATACTTTTTTTGCTGGTTTAAATTTCCAATCTGTCGGTTGTGTGCCATATTTGTAGTCAATCTACTCCCTACTACTCCTCTTGTGGAAGAGAGACATCTCCAAATTGCTGATGGAGCTGTGCGAGTGTCTCAAGGCAAGACCAGAAAACGTGTGTTCTCAGTGCAACTGACCCAGAAACCCAACCCCATATCTGAAGCCTATGGCTACTGCAACACGCCCAGCCATGCTGAACAAGCCTGGGAAGGTGCTCACATCGCCAGTTTGACAATATATTAGATTGTGAGTTGTGACAAGTTAAAATAGTCACTTTAACCTTTTCACTACTTCTCGTCCACTCTCAGGTCACTTTCCAGCAGACTATAAGCTGCTGTCTGTCCAGGTGATGATTCGCCATGGGGACCGGTACCCTCTCTACTTCATACCCAAGACCAAACGACCAGCTATCAATTGCACCCTATCAATTAACAGGTATTCGCCCTAGTGTTGGCATGACTGTTCTTTTTTGTATACTGAATCATTAGAATCAGCTCATTTAAAAGAATATCGCGAAAGATGTGTTCACCGAAATGACATACAATCTCGGATTTGTGCATGAACGCTAATAGCATGGCAGTACATTCAGTAAAAAAAAATCATTCAAAATATGAGATGTTTTTTTTTTTTAAAGCTGTAGATTTGATGAATATTTATAAGGGGAGGAGGAGGATAATAGATGGGACATTGTGGTATATCAGTGAATTGCTAACATGTGTAGGCAGCTGATGAGAGCTTTGAATTCAACCAATCAGCCAATTCACCCGTCCACACCCATCCATCCAGCATCGTCTGTGTCTGACATACTTTAAGTACATCTCGCTGCCCATCTGTCTGTATTTCCCAGTTGTCACCTGTTCCCCCTGGAGGGCCTGATATGCCAGCCTTTGGACAGCTGGTTTTGATGAAACTCATAATCTGTGACGTAACTGGTCATCCTCTTGGCCATGATTTTTTTTCCTTCAGCGATTGTTGCGCAGTGCTTAATAAGTGGCTGATGGCACTCAATGTTTGGTCTTTTTAATGCCATTCAGATTGAATGTTGTTTTTCCCAATCAACACTTAGGTGTCAATGACATGACCCCAGGACAGTTCTTGAACAGCTTTTATGCAACACAATTAGGGTCTGGAGATGAGCATACTCTTACTGTAGCCTCAACTTCAGTGAAGAGCCAAGGGTGCTTGATTTCATGAGATCACTACAATAGTCTCTGTCCAGTGCCGTGTCCTCTTGGTTACTTTCAGCTGTTTAAAATGTTTATGCTAGTTCACGCTCCAAAATGTGTGTCCTTCACCAACATAATCCTAAATTCTTGTGTTAGCCAAGAATCTTTATCCATTTCTGTTACTTTTGTTGACATGACGTCTGCCTGCGTTTGGCCCTCTTGGAGACCTTTTGTGTAGTTTTGCCTTTTTTGTCACTGTAATGAATTTGTCGATGTCCTTCGCATAACAAGTGTGCGAGGCAACAGGTCTTATACTCTGCAGACATACCTGCATTCATCAAGTTTTGTCTGGCTTTCATCCATTCTTAAATGTCAATATCCATTTAACATGCTCTTGTTGTCCACAATAGAGCATTATGTGGTGGATAAATACTTTTGTAGTTTCATAGCATTTTGTGATATTAATTACACTCTATTAAGTAAATAAATACATTGGGTGTACATGCAGTACTGAAGATTTTTGTCCTTCTGATTTTTATGAAGATAGTGTCGCTCGATCCAAGAACACTCCAGTATGAGCTTCAGCCCTGAAGTGGTGGTTTACTTGCTCCAACTTTTGAATGTAAACTACATAGTCTTGCTATCATAAGTAACAATGCTATTCTTTGAACTAAAGAACGTGCCTATTAATTCTATTTGTACCTATATATTCGTATAGAATACATTTTCTCTCAACCAGTGCTTAGATTAAATTGGTGAAATCAATTCCTACAACTATTTTACTACTAGCTGCAGTGTCTGAACAGCATGATGGTTAGGCTGTGTTTAATCTTTAGAGCTGGCACAGTGGCTGAAAGTCACGTGCACATGTCCATCTGATTATTACTTGTCAATCTGTCATTGAGTTTAAGCAAGTCAACAATGGATCCTGCGGGTATGGTTAGAATTCTCTTTCAGAATCACATTAACTAATGCAAGCGCTGATCTGACCCATACAATAGAGTACCATGATTTAGTCCATTAGGTTAATGTGTAGTATCCTTAGGTTGAATGATAGAAAAGTGCCCCCTCCCCCACCACCGAAAAAAAGAAACAAAACTGAACTATATGTTTAAGTACACTTTTCATAGAATTTTTTTGTAAAATAATAACAACTAATGTTTTATCTTTCTATATTGCATCTATATTGCTCCTATTTTTTTGGACTTTTAGTAATTCCATATCTGCGCTAAGTTATATATGTAAAGGTGTTAGGACATCTGGCTATTGTATCTCTTGCATACAATACAATCATGAAATCTTTCCATGAGAAATTCTACTGCAATTGTGTCCAGTGAAGCTATTTATGAATCACATTTGCCCAATGTCAATTTTTTTCAGTCTTTTTTCCCTTTTTATTATGGCTTTGAGTCATATTTAATCTTGCCAGCCCTCTATTCTTCAATTTTCACCCACCAGGTAAATAATCTTTTTGATTTGCAACAGTCAGCCAAATGGACAGCCTGGTTGTCACATTGTCCATGCAGATGCTGATATTGCATGATGAAATGCTGATCGAGTTTATCCTAGCTAAAAACATTTTCGTTACACATTTTATAATTCATGTTAAGCTACAGTGCAATCAGTTAAATAGTTTGCCCTTCATGGTCGTTATATTAAGTTTTAACTGATCTTTTGTATTCATCCATTCATTTTGGAGCCACTTATCCTCAGAAGGTCGCAGGCTTGCTGTTGCCTACCCCAGCTGTCTATGGGCAGAAGGCATGGGACAATTGCAGGGCACACAGGGACGAACACCCTGTCAAGCACCCAAGCACACCTAAGGAAAATTTAAACCCGATACACCTGCCATGCATATATTTAGAGTGTGGGAGCCTGAGTGCCCGTAGGGAACCCACCCAGGCTCGGGAAGAGCTTGCAAACTCCACACAGGAAGCTGGGAGCGAGCTATATTTGAACTTGGCTCTCCAAACTGAGGCGAACATGCTATAACCACTCTGCCATCAAGTCGCCATCATCTCCTGTCCTGAGGAGCGTTTCTACTCATTCACATAAAATACGTATGGTCAGTTTTCAAATGCAAAGCTTAAAAAAATGACACAAAAGAGCTGTCTTTAAGTATTATGTTGGTGCAGATTGTTTTTTTTTTTTTTTTCCCCTCTAAGGTCTGATTCGACCTATAATCACTATGGGAACAGTTATGTCGTCTGCCACAGATGCCCCCTCCGTTGTTTTTAATCTGAGTTGATCTGCAGCTTCAACGGATTTGTTAAATTGAAACGTAATCTCCAATCACATCCCATATCATTTAAGCAACTGCTCTTCTTGCTGCCCTCATTCCTGTATTGTTGCTCTTCTTGTGTATCTGTCCATTCCTGAGAGCATGTCAGGCTTTGTGTGAGAATGAAGACCTCGAGCAATACATTCTTCAACGTTATCCTTACCGCCAGCCACGAGCAGAATTAGCGCCCAGAAATGTGTATTACAGAGACACCTGCTGGTGAATAAGAAAGTCACACGCTTTTATCCATTTCCGTATGTCTATTCATCCATTGGATTTCTTTCTTTCTTTCTTTATCGGATTTCTATTGTGTGATCACTTGTTTGTGGGCAACGGATGAAAATGATGATGTCATGCCACCTGCAGAAATACATTATCATATGCATATTTTGAATATCGTAACTGTTTTTGGCAGTGCTGTAGGACCTAGTCAATCAGAAACTGAGGTCTGTATCTCCATTATATTTCCTAGGAACCCTTCACACCCTCAGCTGGGATCCTTCATAAGTCACATGGGCAAGGGAAGCCAAGGGCACTGGGACTCTCCTTTGGCATCTGTCCCTCGCCTACCCAACCATAATACTTGTGAGATAGGAGAGCTCACGCAAACTGGTAGGCAAAACAATATATTCCATTTACTTTCAAAAGGTATTTCAGAATTGGCTGATAATTTAAAGTTTTGTTATAAATTCTACAAGACAGTTTTTTTGCATGTGCTTTTACTTCTAAGATAAACATAGAGAAACCCACAAATTTGTCAAATTCTATATACTCCCCTAATTCCAGAAAGAATGTTGCTAATTTTTACAGAATTTTTTTTAGCCCTAATTTTGTTATACTGTTTTATTATCAAAAATCATACCTTTCTCTGCAAGGGCCATATTCTCCGTGCCTAAGTCAATTTGTGCTTTCCCTCATTGCCTTAATTTCTGGATCAAAAAGATTTTTTAATGAGACATGAATTTCACAGATACCTGTTTGCAAAACATGTCAACCTTTAAATGTGAAATCAACTTGTGTAGTTGATCTGGAAATAATACTGACTAGAGACATGTGTGGCTGAGCTAACAGGCTAGGACCATTTGTAATTGAATGCTGTATTTAACAAGAAATACGAGAAAGGTCATTTAACCAGACTATTATGCCCATGAAATGGATGGATTTGATATTTGGAGCCATTTGATTCGCAGAAAAATTCTTGCTGCACGCCAGGCGCAAAAAAGAGATGAATTGAATCAAAACATGCAATACCATGTTTCACCTTTAAGAGGTGCTAGTTATTTGTGCGTCCTCCTGAGCACGCAAGATGAAAGATGTCTAAATCGCTTCGGATATTTGGAATAATTGAACAAGAATCCCCACATTTAAATATGGCTCCATGTCATGAAGGTGTGTAACGCACTTAAATAGATAGAAGTATCTCTGCAGCCACAAAAGTGGGCAGCAGCAGGCTCATTTTGACTTCAGCACATAGAAGACAATACATCTAACCCCAATTTAGGAAATAGTGATCATTTGATGCATTTACTTGACTTCTAAGCCTTGAATATATATGCTTCACTTCAGGTGTGGTACAACACCTGCGTAACGGGAAGCTACTCCGCCAAGCCTACCAGCCGCACAGCCTCGTCCCAGCCGACTGGTCACCCCAGCAAGTATGGGTGGAGACCACAGGGAAGAGCCGCACTCTTCAGAGTGGTCTGGCTTTTCTTTATGGCTTCCTCCCGGAATTCAATTGGAAGAAGCTGAGCGTACATCATCAGGGCAGTACATTGTTCTGCGGCTCTGCCTGCGACTGCCCTGCCAGGAACCAATACCTCGAAGAGGAGCAGAAGAGACAATATCGTCTCAGAGTGGCCGACGCGGAACTGGAAAGAACGTACGCCGACATGGCACGCTCGCTGGGTATTTTAACACGCAACCTCCGGGCCGCAAACCCCATAGACTCTCTGCTGTGCCACTTGTGCCACGGCCTTTCTTTCCCATGCTTGTCTAGGAAAGATGGTAGCACAGGCGAGTGTCTAACGATGGCGCAGTTTGCAGTGATTCGTCGACAGCAACTAGATGACGAAAAAGATAGGAAAAGAGTGGGACTGTATCGTAAATATGCAATCCTGGCTATGTACCCCTACCTCAACCGAACCGCCACAAAAATGGAACGAGTAGCCAAGGCCGCCGCAGGCAACCGACCGACAAGAGCAGGGGGCGAAGAGGTGTTTACCCTCTCCTCGGGTCATGACGTAACCTTGGCGCCTTTGCTGAGTGCCCTGGGCCTGGTGGAAGCCAGGTTCCCACCCTTTGCAGCAAGACTGGTATTTGAGTTGTGGAAAAGCCCCTCGGGGCCTCGGGCGCAGCAGGAGCAGAAGTCCGCCAAAGCCGAGAGGCCAAAAGCAAGAGACGGAGGATGTTTTATCAGGGTATTGTACAATGGGGAGGATGTAACGTATCACACCGCTTTCTGCAACTCCCTTGACCGCCACCCCAGTCGACCCCTCTGCCCTCTGAAGAAGTTCCTGTCGTTCGTCAGAAGAGACATGTTCGACGTCGTCAATGCTACTTCCTACCGTGAGGCCTGTTATCGGCAAACAGGTTAACAAAGGATAAAACCTAAGCAGTTAGCTGACGCGTCCAAGGTACGATATACTGTACATTTCTTGGTTTATGGTTTTCCTATTTCACTCTTAATGAACGGTGTAGCAAACTTTTTAATGTTCCGACATCACAGATATGATTCCACTCGTTTAAATAAAACGCTAACATTCCAGAGGTGAAACACTTCAACCACTACAAAAAAATCTTTGCTAAACTTTTTAATGTTTACTTTAAACCAAACTGACAACTTTATACATTTTTAGCTATGGCATTGTTAGGAAGTTTTTATAGGAATACAGTACTGAGGCCGGGTTCTTTTGTCACTTGAGCAATAAAACTCCTCTGTATTGTCTCACAAACATGGTTTGTGGCAATGAACGTAGCACAAAGACACTTTATTCTGAAATTCCAGATATGGAACTATAAAAGGCATTGTAATTTTTGAAACATTTCGAAATGTTTGAAAAAGGGAACTTTATGATGGATGTTGTATGCTGGATTAAACAATTCTAGAATTTTGGTGTTCGTATGAGCTTTTGTTTGTGTGCTTTTTATTGTTCTATAATTCAATTCAGTTATTTTGAAAAGTTAAGGAGCGGGTGGATTGTAATAAAAAAAATCTGGCCCAATTCTATGCCTCTAATTTTAAATTGTTGTTTTAAAACACACTATCTCTCGACAACACTAGCCTTCAAGAGACTGGAGAGAAGACTATTTTCCAAAATTTGCAATAGTACCTCTGAATGTGAGTCCCACTTCAGATCTGGTCCCAGATTAAAATGAAGTTAATGCAAGAAACACGCGGGGATAAAGGATTGACAAGAGAGCCATTGAAAGCCGGCACAAGTCTAATCAAAGGGGGGATACCACTTACCGCTAGATGGCACTGGAGTACCATATTCCAAGTAACGCCGTCCCTTCTCCCCGTTACCTTTTCTTTTCCATAGTGTTGCGGGACCTAAGAAAACAGCAATTTTATAAAATATAGTTCTTTTGTAACAGTGCAACAATCACACGGCAAAAGTTTAAAGCTACTGTAGTACCACTGAGCACGTGTTTCTTCCAGAATCCTCCATATTTGAAATGTACTAACTCAAAACAGATGTCAATTTTATTTGAATAATAACAGCATGGAATTAAGGTTGTCACTTTCTTTAAAGTCATTTTCTATTTGCGTGTTTGGATTTTTGTCTGACAGAAGTCCATGTCTAATGACAACTGTAGCACTATAAATGAACCCAAAGAGTAACGGATTAAAAATACAAAAAGGCAGTCATTAAATTATAAGTCAAATATGCAAATTAATTCCAAAAACGTTCTCCCAGGCAATTTCCGATGCTATTCTCTGATGTCAGGGTTGGTAATGGGTTGTTAATGATAGTTCTTCTCCGGCTGACTAGACTTATCCGCACTGTTATCCTAGCCTCTCTGACCAACGCCTCTCCCTCCGGGCTGGATCGGAACCCCTCTGCCACATTTGTGACATCATCCTGCCAGGTCGAGGTCGAACGGCATCATTCCACCGCTTTACTTGCTTAATCTTTGATGTTGTCACTGTGCCCCTGGCTTTGGCTACTGCACCGGGACACATCAAGGTTAATGTATTGGGCGTGTCTGCCTTTTGCTCTTCTGTTTGTTTGTCCCCAAAACCATGTAAACATGAATAAGCTTGGCTGCATACCAACAAGAGCAAAAGCTCAAAAACATGCAGCACTGCAGTGATGGGGAAAAGTAGTCTCGCTGCACAGGATTTTTTTTGTTTGTTTTTGTTTGTTTTCCACACACCAATGCTAGAGTTCTATCAAATAATCTGCATTTTAAAAAATGCTCTATTTGGAGTGATTGCCAGAGGGATTTTAATTTAATAGTGTCTGTGGGGTTGTCGCTTATGACGTTTTTTGAGGCTCATAAAACAAAATCTGGAAACCAAGATATTAGTAATATTCTTCAGGCCGATGTAAAACATTAATAAAACGGTTTAAAAGTTAAACGGCTGGTTAGGGGGAAAGGGAGCCTGGCATTGAGAGAGGAGAGGGGCATGCAAAGCATACTAATGCTTCTGTTGAGCGAGCTCCAAGTGATTTCTGCTTTCAATGGTCCTCTGTAACTCCCGATCAATGAGCCACCTCAGATAGCCTTATTTGGTTTTATGTTATACCTTTCCAATGTGTCATTGAGACTTAATTCTAATCCTGTGGAGTCACAGAAACTGTTGCCACATGAATAAGGACTTTTGTCAATAACTATTTTTAGGGAGGTTGGAAAGTTTCATACAAGTTGTTGATGCTATTGTGCGAAATCGCATCTCTTGACTAGTTTTTATTAAACAAGGACTATTCAAATCTATAAAATTGGCAAGCCAGGCTGACTAATATTCTTGGCACGTAAGGAACATTTTTGAAGGGGTGACAAGGCACAGGAGGCAGTGTGTGTAAAGCTGGGGGGTCAGCTAATTGGGGTCTGCAATGTGTGCGTGTCCTGTCTGTCAGTGTCTAGACTATGCTGCCTGCATGTTTTCTCAGATGTTAGGCTTTATTATGTTTGTGCACACCTGCACTCACCAGTCACAATATAAAGTTCATCTACACATCCAGATCGATCTGTATTATCGAGGGTAGGTATTTTATTTAGCTCCATGAGAGGGGCATAACAACTCTTCGTGGCTTATGACTTGCTGTCTTAACTGTTAGCTGTGCATATAATAGTACATAGTTACATTTTTACAATTTTAAATCACATACTGGGTTTCGTCTTTTCCTATATGAGCTTGAGTCTTTTCTACACACTCACCTGTGTCACTGATTTGTGAGTTTATCGCAGACTAATCAATATTAGTCTTACTGGCCAGAAGTGATGGGCCACATACTTTATCCCATTTAGTTCTAGTCAGTGCTTAGTTTAGTTTTCGAATCTGGTTCTAAGCTTTTATTTGATTTTTTTTTAATTATTAGTAAATTGTTTGTCTTTCTTGGTTGGGGTTTGTGAAAAAAAAAACCACATTAAATCTAAGTGTGTCAGACACTTTCTCATCATTCCACAGGGAACACAAGATGGACAGATGAATCGAACGGATGCATATGCCAAAGGCAACGGGGTGACAGAGATGCATACAAATGCACACAAAATCAAATAAGAAGTAAGATTCGATGAATGCGAAGGGGGATAAAATTGTGTGCGAAAATAGGTCAGGACAGTCTGCAATCCCAAACACACACGCACCTACACACACACACACACACACACACACACAGTGTGCTCTCACCAGAGTGAGATCCTAACTACTGCATATACTGTTTGAGAACACGAATGTTGAAGGAAGGAAAAAAAATTGTCGGAGGTTGCAGAAAGTAGAAGCAATGAGGTCAGATGGAACTCAAAACAGTTGGCTGCAGTTGGAGTTTCCGCTACAGGTTTTTGTCATAACACACCAGAAAACTGCTGTGACTCAAATTGAGAGGTTTTCCTCATACCTGAGTCTCTGGGAGCCTCAAAAGCATCATAACCTTTTGGTAAGCGTTCATCATTTCTGACAGCGTTGGTTCCATGGATAAACTTTTTTATAAATATTTTTGTAATGTGTTGCTGGTCTAGCTCTCACAACAAAAATCACTTTTCATTTTTTTCCTTTAGGCCGGTCGAGACCATGGTCAGTATAACTGTGATTGGTAAGAAATGTTATCATTTGTACAAGTGAATAAGCCTGGGGAAAAAGTCGGACCAAGTCGGGAAGTACACTTTAAAAATAAATTGATGGAAAATATCCGCCTCGGAGCTCCGCAAGGACCATATGCTTGCGCTACCATTTTCTACACAGACCTTCCTTGCAAATGTGTTGCAATGGCCACCACAGAGATTGGTTTTGGCTGTTCAAATTAGAACAGGCAGTCAAGCACAAAACCTTCCCAGTCTGCTCATCAAGAAGAAGCAGCAGCAGCAGAAGACCAACAGGAAGTTATTGACCGCATAGTAGCTAAAAGGTAGCTCAAGTTTTAGGTTTACACATGCCATGTTGTTGAAAAACTATTTGTAAGTCACTCTAAAGACACAATTACATATGTAATATAAATTTGACATTATGTAGGTGCAAACTAGGTTGGTAGTTAGGGGCCGATTACTTGTTGAAATAATTTATAGGGCAATCTTTTTTTTTTTTTTTTTAATTATGATAGCTACTGCCCTAGAAGTGAAACAAGAAATTTAGAGTATTGTCTTGGTCTCAGTCGTTATGGTCTTGACTACAACACAAGGTGGTACTACACAAGACACTGAGTGGTTGAAAACCCTAACCTGAGAGAAACATCAAATAAAAAGTATCTCAATAATGATTTGTCAGCAGAAGCCATGATTCTTTTTAAACTGTTTAAAAAAACTGCAGCGACTGTTGTGTGTCACCAGTCCTGAAGGTCGCTCATAAGTCAGACTTTGCCAGGCAACACAAAGAAGAAACTCAACCAAACAGCCACGCTTTATTTAACTCTTCAAAAACACTTGAATTGGGGCACTTGTAAATCAAATTACTACTGTTCTTTGCTGTTAAATAGTGATTCTGGTGACTGATTATTTTGTGATCAATGGAGTTCATCATCTGTAGCATTGAAGTCATTTAACGATTGTGGGATCAACTGTTTTATTTCCATGTGAGTGAGAAGAATGTATGAAGTGTAGAAAAGCTACCGATTTTGAGCCGCAATCCCAATTGTGGCTCAGGTTGCTGCTGTGAAGGCCACACCAGTCATTTTTTATGGTACACTGCCGCCTGATGAAAGGACACGCTGAGTTTGTTCTGCATCAAAGAGAGAAGAAAGGAGACTGAGACAGACTGTCACTGAAGTGAGAATTTCTCCTGGCTACTTGGCTTGTACAGATGAAAGGGTTAATCTGGTTTGACACAACGCAACAATGAGTAATGACTCCAAAGTTAGCGCCTATCCATGTCTCTGCCGTCTGGTGCGAGTTTTCGTTTCCTTAAACTTGGCCTTATTTTCTTTGCATCCCCAACAAAAAGTCTTGTTTGCCTTTATTGCATGTGGAAGTCTGTTGCTTGTGCGTGTGCCTAAATAAACGTGTCAGTAACAGAAGCTAATCAATCATGTGTGTGTTTTCCCCGAGCTGCTGCTATATGCTGCGGTATCAGGTAGAAGGGTTCCACTTCCTGTCTTTGTGGGCAGGTTCCTGGTCTGAAAGGGACAATCTCTTTATTGGTCCCCCGTGGACGGAACATAAACGTCAAGGGTTTCACTACAGCACTGGTTGGCGCCATTATTTAATGGGCATGGGTGAGTGGCACTGTACGCTATGGGGTCTACATTACATGAACAAATATTTTTGGATTAAAGGGACACTGTGTAAGATTTAAATGATTGTAAATTTCAAAAACTTGCAAATGAATGTTTTCTTAATGACCAACAGTATGTTTTAAATATAACAATATGTCTAGTTATCATTAAATTTTATTACATGGGAGGTGGCACTTCTCCAGAGGCGGCCATGTTTGTTATAGCTATGGACAATGGTAAATGCAGTACCTGCAGCACCTCCTGTTGTACGTAGTGAAAACGGTCTAAATTGCACACATTGTCCCTTTAAGTTTATTATGGGCAATAAAAAATAACAATATAAATAATCAAAGTAAAAAAAAAATCTCTGACAAAATAACATAAAAATGCTTTAAAAACATATTTCATGTCACCGCATTGTTTATTGTTACCTTTCTTTTCTTTAATTCAATGAATACTACAGATACACTAAATACCATGTATTATATATTTGCCGGAGTGGGACCAAAACCAAATGAAGCCATAGTTAGATAAATGTATTTGTTTACTTACACAAAACAAAAAACGTGAAACCTCTGGTCACACATGTGCATAGCTCTGTATTGATAAGGTATTATGAAAAAGAACTCAAATCAAACTCAAATGGGACAACCCCACACTAAAAACTAGTTTTAACTAACTCAATCAGTTAAATCAAAATGACAACTAACTATAATGAAAAATCCCAAACTATTATCCCTGCTTTAGATGCCCCTAAAAGTTAGTTGGGCTGGACACCAAGCCCAAACATAAGATTTGCTCTCCACATGTCAAAAGTGTAGTGTCAGACAGATTTAATTGACTGCACTGTGGGTCAAGAATTGAGAGTGTACCGACAACCACTCACACACCCACCTTCAGACACACACACGCACACACAGGATGTACGCTCTTCGGTAAACTGCACAGATTTTAAATTGAATCTCTCTTGTCCACGCTGTGGGTGACCTTCCCTTTCAGAGCTGACGAGTGCATGAGAAAGTCATTGCAGCCTCTGTGATTTCATCCTCACTGAGCCAGACACTGACAGGCAGAGAGAGAGCCAAAGGGAAAGAGGCACTGAGAGACCTTTATCATTTTTCAAGACTATTTCTAAATTACGACCGCGAGATAGGATGATTTGCTTGTTTTTTCATTTTTAATTATTCAGTTACTAGATTGTTAGATTTTTCTGAATTACTTGCATCATTACAAAACTGTACATAATCCCACATACTTCACATTTTGGAAATTGTTCTATTCCTTGACACATTATGTCTCTTATGCGGCTAATTATTATTCACTCACAAAAATTGAGGCAGGCTTAAGCTTTAGCATCAAAATTTTCATTTCGCGAAGCACATAAATATTCTCTTGTATATAGTCATGTAGTATAACACTGACACATTTATAGGTTCTAACGGACTAATATTCCAAAAGGTAGGTGCTAAATTATTGTGTGCACTGATCATAAGGGGTGACGTTAACATTGTGATCTTACATGATCCAAAATATCTGATGCTAATGCCTGTTAACACATTCATATACATTCAATGTGCTGTTGTCAGCACTTGGATAACGGCATACTTAAAGGAGTGTTTTGCTCTTTCGGTTGCAGTGATATTTGTGGAAAATCAAACATTTTGGAGAATACAACAAAGGCAAGGGAAATTTTGAAGTAATGGCACTGGACAAATGGTTAAACCTGCTGCCGGTGCGAACGAAGGATAAGAGCTGCTCGCTTCCTGAATTACACAATTATTCCAATCTTTACTGAATCAGCAATCCAGACTCTATGGTCCCTCATAACCAGGTGTCCATGAGTCTTCTGATTATGATTGGCTTCTGCCAAGAACGCAAAGCTAGCTAGTGAATTCATGGAAAAATAGAGGGAGCACATAAATCTGATTGTGTCCTCCCTGCACATTTAAGAGTTCAATTTGAAATACTCTTAATGTGTTTACAAATCATGAACTGATCTCGCCCCACCTGTCAGATCTTCAGACCACTACTGGAGGACTTAGCAGAAACTCTGAGCAGATCCACCAACAACCAACAGTTTTGCTGAGATTAATGAGTGTATCTTGCTATGGTGCTGTCCATTGGGTAGCAATACTTAACAAAGCAAAGGTAAATGTCAGAATTAAGAAAAAAAAGGAAATGAATTTCAATGCAGCAAAGCTTGTTTAGCCACTGAAATAAATGTTGATGCTCTTTTGTTTCGACCAATGAGAAAGCCTGTGGGTATAAGATCAATAAGTCTCAATTCTACTGTGAGCATGCTGTTACAGTAAAAATCCATAATGTTGTTTTGAATCATTACAAATCCATTACTGTTGTTTTTCCCCTAGCGCTGTAAAAGAGGTGGCAAGGTTGTTTAAACAATGAGAGAAAATCAATGACTACGGCAAACAAAACACACCCTGTAGAGCCCTCAGCATAGGTCAAGTCATGCCACGTAGCATTATGATTAGTGTGATTCAATATGTCCTCCTTTGTTGAGTCTTGGGAAGAGGTTTACACTCTACCCCGAGAGGAGGCTGAGAATGAAAAGTCATGTAAGTCTTTTTTCAAATGGTAATGAAGCCACCGTCCCCTGTAGATACTGACATGCTTTTCTTTTTATACTCGTTCTGAGTCAACCTCCCGTCAAGTCTTTTCCCGTCACAAACCGTTCACGTCCTTGCATATTTTATACCTTGAACAGCACGCCGGTGGCACCCTTAAGAATAGTAATTTAATATGAACGCATTGTAGGAATGAAGTAGATTATTTTTTAAATCTTGTTTCACATGTCTATTTCAGTTTACTGTGGCACTAATTTTCCCAAGAGGAAAATATGAGTAAAAATTACAAATTGAAAAAAAAACCTTGTCAACTGTGTGTGTGGGTGTATACATTTTATACACCCACACACACACGCACACCTACACACACACCCACACACACACATATATGTATATATATGTGTTTCTCCCGTAGCAAAATTCTGAAAATATTTTCTTTTGCCTGAGCAGACAGCAACTAAATTAATGATACATTGAACAAATGTCAATATAAAAGAAGAGACACAATTAAACATGGATTATCACAATGGATTTGACGTCACAAATGCATGTTTTTGGAATTGTGGAAGGAAACTGAAGCACCCAGAGAAAACCGGAGTGGGAGTGCAGGGAGTACATGCAAATTCCACATGGGAAGGAACTGTGACCACTCTGACCACTCTGAAACTACGCCGCTTCTTTTGAGGATGTTTATAACACAAATGCAAAAATGACATTTGGCATATGCCTCTCGCATTTGAAGAGGGCATGATAGGACAAATGAACAATTATCATTCACTTTTTAATGCTTTGTTGAAATAATTTACAGATGAAAGTCTGGAATGCATAGACAACACAAGACATGTGATTTCATCTCTTTTGATGTCTTGTCAGGCTTGAACTTTCTTGAGATCTTGGGAGTGTTTTCCCTTCATCTTTGTGCTCAACAGGTAAAATGCATACTCAGGTTGGATGCAGGTTTGGTAAAAAAAAAAAAAAAAAGGCCATCGTATTCCACTTTCTTGTCTGAAACAAACTTTGGTGGCTTTTGCTTCAAGTCATTGTCCTTCTTGACTGACAAGCCCTGGTGAAGGAGTTTATAGCATTTGGCTGGTAGTGTTGTACTTTGAGAAAATGAAATATTATATATCTAGTTCAATTTTACACACACAAGGGTGGACTTAAAAACACCCAGATGAGTCAAAGATGAGTCAGATAGATTTTTTTGCATTAGTGCCCAGCACAAAGAGAAAGGGAGGATCCTGGGAATGCTTGAGAAATGGAGGACAGCTGACATCTTTGCTAAACAGATGCTGTGGTCTTCTGAAGAATCAAAATTGTTAGATTTATTGAGAAGGCAGAATTTCACATCCCAGTGACTCAATCGCTTTTAGATGAAGCCTTAATACATATGACCTCAATCATCTGTTTCATTGAGATTTAATTATAGCGCACTGGGTGTTAATGTACTGAAATCCATGCTAAAGTCCTGTGGCATCACTATTTCATGACATGAAACTCTGCAGGTCCATTTATACACAAGGGACACATAAAATGAGTAGGAGCAGGAGGGACGCAAAATAAACTGTAAGTAATACAAGAACTGACTTGTCGGATGTGTGAGCTAATGCTAACGTGTGCTTTCCTCTCTCAGGAATGGATATATACTTTAGTAAGTATTGTATGACTGTAAAGCCGCTATGTCTTCCAAATGGCGTGTGCCCATGTGAATAAGCTTTCTAATCCTATTTCCTCTTCTCCGGAGTGCCTGTGTAATTGTGCAGGAGCACAAGCAGGAAAAAAGGCTTCGTAGGTTTAGAACACAGAGCCTACACACATGCCTGCACACACATCACTAATGGTTGAACAATCTTTGGCTCAGCTGGTTAAGTACCTTAATGGTCGTATGACACG
The DNA here is from genome assembly GCF_059441005.1 of Hippichthys cyanospilos. Classification (NCBI taxonomy): domain Eukaryota; kingdom Metazoa; phylum Chordata; class Actinopteri; order Syngnathiformes; family Syngnathidae; genus Hippichthys; species Hippichthys cyanospilos. The sequence continues at coordinate 13,050,732 of NC_142379.1, read as the reverse complement.
GCATCATGGGATTTTTGGACATGAGCCCATTTAACCAATTCAAGGGTTTATCAGGGGTGTTGTAGGGGGTTGGTGAGTATGAAGTACACCCTGTGAGTAAAACATCATGGGCTTCATTTTTGGAAAGAGGCCCTCGTGTGCTCAGTGTAAAAAGTGGCATGTCTTAATTTTTGTGCTTTTGACAATTTGGTAGACAGCGCTACATCTTAATAGGTCTTTCAACGCATTCACTTGCATGCTTATGGCACATCTGGCAATTTGGTGACCAAAAGTAGACTACACTAATTCTGAGAAAGGGTGCATGTGATCTAACAGAATCCACAGAGGCCAACTTCACATCATCATTAAGTGGTGACTTCTTGCACTTACTGTTAAATATGCTTAGCTTGCCATCCTCCTGCATACCATGGAAAATGTGCAACTTTGTTTAAGATGAAATGAAAAGGAATAAGTGGAGCTGCTTTGATTGGCTGGGAGTCTGCTCTGTTCTTTCCCACAATAGCGCAAACGCCCTCTCCTACCTTCATTGACATCATTGATATTTTTCCTGCACTGTACAGGGGTCTGTAATCATCATCAATCGTTTCCACACAAACACATTTTGAATGGAAAAGCGTAAAAACAAAGAAACACAAAATACAAATGAAGAAGGCCTGCACATGTTTCTCTTTACCGTATCAACAGGTTTAACCTTTTATCCAAGGCATAGTTTCACTTTCGATGTTGTAAAATGACCAAAGTTGCAGTGTTTGTTTTATCAAGCAACTTATATGGTGAATTAAGTTCTTGATAGCATAAAGTTGTTGTTATTAGCAAACAAGGTGTTTCACTTCATACTGCTTTTCTTCCCAAGGCAATGCCAGTACTGTATAAATCTTTTAACACTAGCAGGGATCAAAATATTCCAAGCACTGTATGTAGAATGTGCTACCTTCTTAACTGACGTTTTGCTGCTCCACAAAGTAGTGGTATGGTGATGGCAGTGGACTGACATGACAAAAGCCTTTGCAGATTGGCCTGAATGAAAAGAGAAAATGCAGATAAGCAATTTGTCAAAGACAATCATTACACTTGATGAGGAGTCGTAAAGCTGAATTATCTACTGGTTAACTACTTTTTCAATGTTTATTTGGAAGTAGTGGTCTTATAAGGAGTCATATTGTGAAAAAAATACTTGTATAAAAGCATACGTTTTTTACTTTTTGGCTCTTTATTACTTTCAAATGACATCTGCAGCTTCTCAGTTAACACCGAGTGCAGTGTTAATTTTTTCAGATGAGGCCCAATATATCAATGGACTGCAGTAATTGCATCTGTACTTTCTACTCTAACATCTTTCTTTCAAATTTTGAGCCTTTCCATTTTCTCATTCTTTCCTTTTTTAAGTATCTCCGCTTTGATGTCCCTGTGGTGTTCTGCGTTCCTCTCTGCAGACTTTTCGCTCCTATCCTTTGCTGGAATTGATTGAGTCATCACAACTTCATTCCCCGTTTTTCACCTTTTTGGATGCAGCCCCCGGGCAGAGCTCCAGCGCCTGTCTTGAAAGAGACATGCTCAAGTTACATGTCGACTCCCAAAATATATATTTTTTGCTGACTTACTTTCTCTTATCTGCTCATTGCAGGCTGCAGAGAGTGCTTAAAGCATTGTCCTTCCATCACCCCATCCATGGATTTTCTTTGATGACGATGCGTCAGAGACAAACCTGAGGAGAAGACTCAATTTAGGAGTGTGTACGTGCATATCATTGTGCTTTGAACAATTTTGTTCTCTTTAGTAGTGGTGTTTTGACCTCTGCCAACATGTGATGGATTTAATTTAAGTTTCGGTTTTACCTCATACAACAGTACACTTTTGAATAAAAATAGGTTTTGGCACCTGAATCAGACAGTCGTGCTGATAGAAAGTTATTACACCCCCACTTGACATTCCATTCCCCAAAACAATCCAGCGAGGGCTTGCGCAGATAGAATAACGTCCCCCAGAGTATTTCACTTCTTGAATAAAAATAAAGAAATAGACATAGCTAAGGTTAAAATATAACTGCATTCATTATATACTCCAAATAGTCAGTACAGTATGGTACTGTTTGCTAAGTTCCTCAGGAAAAAAAAAAAAAAATCAAGGCTGTTTGAAAATACTGTGTATACCAGACAGCATTAGAACAATCCTATCCATCGATATATTGCTATTTATTAGCAGAACGATTGGCATTACCCTCTTATTGTTCGTGTTCTAATCGAGGTGATGAGTTCAGGGTTCACTCTGGACTGAACAAGCCTTTTCACTCACATTAATACAGATAGGTCGGAATTTGTAAACTCAGGGGATGTAAGCAGAATATGAGCTGCGGTTATCGCCCTACTTGACTGTGAGTCATTTGAACGAGTCACTGTGCTCCTCCTGATATTGACACAATCCATGATAATAAGCAAACTGTTTCAAGAACACCTCTGAAAGTTGTGGTACTGTTTAATTGGTGATGAAATCTCAAATAACTGCACATACAAATTTTCAGTTTTTCCTTCTCGGTGCAAAACTTCAGTCAGATCCCGTTACAGACGTATGCATTTCATGAAAGCTTTCATTCCCTTGAGCACGTTACTAGAGGATACTCTCAAAGATGCTGGTGCATTTGAGTGCAGCAGTTACCAAAAAAACTTGCACAAGGTAGCACGGAGAGAAAAAATGTAGAAGGGCACCTGCTCTGTTCCAAATGGCAACCAATGATGCCCAGCAGGTGACTGTTTTGAGCCAAGGCAAACATGTTTATATGTAAATCTGAAATCACTACATCAATACGTCCAAACAATAAAGGCTGGGGAATAATATGGTATCCTTACGTGGAAACATGAAGCAGAGTACAAAGTTGTCACTGTCACAAGAATGATAAAAATTAAAATATTGTAGATGTAATTCTGAACGATCTCTGGAGTCGGCACAGTATTTTTGGAGTTATAATTTTTCATTTATTTTACTATAATGTTCGCTATTTTTTGTCTCCCTGGATCTTCACGGTAGCTTCAGTGTTTTATACAAGACAGGATAAAATGAAGCTCATTGTGTGCACCTGAGAATACCGTCATGCGTGTATGTATCATATACCATTTACCACATATTTTTCTTAAAGATCAATGTCATGTTGTGTATTGTGACAAAACCAAGGTTTCTCCAGATGATTGTCACGTTTTTGATTGTGTTGCGAAATAAGAAACCAATCAAAAAGATACTGGGAGGTAGGAAGGAGGAAGCTCAAAAAGCAAAGGTGTCCATTTTACAAATTTTCACTGGTCTTTCATTTGTCATTACCCTCGAGCCCCTTCCGTCATGGTCAACTGCAATTTGTACACTTTTTTGCTGGTTCATGGTACGTTATTCATCAGTAAAATTGTCATCCGGCAGTGATGGACCAAAGTCTGTCCGCCAGAGGTTACGGACTGCTCACCTCTGTCAAAAATGTCTTATTCACCCGAAAAAAGTCTTGGGGAATAAATATTAAAAATTAAAATGATTTAAAATGATTTAAAGTAACAAACTGGAGAAAGAAGAGAATATTTTGATTGAATTACCAACTGCACGTCATTGATATTCTGCTTTAGAGCTTTTACAAGAATAAAAACAGAAATAATGCTGCTCTTTAAACATTTTAGAAACACCATCTATTCAGTCAAAACACCTTGTTTTATTGCCTGCACACTAAAAGTCACTCCCTTTCACCTCCACAGTTTGCAAGTCGTAAATGTGCATGTTTGTGTGCATGTAGTGATGATTAATGTTAAGTGTCTCACTTGACTCCACCCTTGTCACGACCGCAGGGAGTGTGTGTTGGGAGTACTGGTTTGGTTCTCCAGCAGACTCCTGTTTATTTAGCCCCAAATTCCACTCCTGTATGAATGAGAGCGCTTGCTTCATTCCGAAATATGTGCGTAAAGGAGCTCATTTCATTGTTGCGGTATGGAGGTGCTAACATAGCCATCATCATCATCATCTTGCAAGAGCACTCTACCGAGTCTCAATGCGGGAGTGGAACTTGTCGAAAGATTGCATTTTTTTCACAAAGTCCTCCCTAAAGGAAAAAAATATCAAGCATCATTTTCTGGATGCTCTGTCCTGTCTCACCTGCAATGGGAGTTTATTTACTTTTCACTTTTCATTAGGTAACAGACTGCGGGTTCGCTGCGTGGTGGCCATTTCAGATCATTGACTAGCCACCGTCCGTGGAGGCCTCTAATGAGTCAACTAGAGTTTCTGTCAATACTGCCCGCACGTATGTCTTCATTTGCCTCTGTTTAGGATTTTTTCTAATTGATATTGAGTGCTGACGCGCCTTTTGCAGACCTTGTGTTGAGCTGTTGTCACTCAAAATTAGCAGCTTTTAACAAGCTGAAATGTGTATTCTGGAACTAGTTTTTAATGTGTGTTTCGTGTTTCTGACGAGAGTGCGTGTCCCTTCCTTGACATTTTGTTAGGTTTGATTAAAAAGGCTTTTGGTTCTGTTTCATTTCTACTGGAAATGGCAGAAACATATTTCAGTCTGCATTGGGACTTGGGAGCCAGAGTTTTGTTTTTCTCATCAGTAATGGTCCAACACCATAAAATCTCTCCGTCCGACCTTATTTATTTTATGTGCGCAAATGTGTGTGCCTCAAGCGGACATTTGATTCAGCTCCGCCGTGGGCTGTTATTGTGGGAGCGTTTCAGTGCAGCGTGCATGTTTCGCTCTACCACTTCTGGTTTGTCTCACTCATTACCCTGTCATAACAAACACTCCGGTGCTGTATGTCTTCTTACATGTGCATAGCCAGAAAATACACACTTTTGAGTTTTTATTTTTTTCTCACCTCATTAAGCGGCAGAAGCAAGCTGGAGAAGTGGGATAAAATATGTTATTGGCAGGTTTGAGCTTTTGTGTTGTCTTAAGTAAAAGGCCTGCGAATCTCTCGTCAATAATATTCATATTTACATTCACTCCTCATAGCATTTTTGAGTCTTCAATTAACCTACCACAGAAACCAGGATCACCTGGAGAAAATCTATACAAGCATGGGGAGAAAACGCAAACCACACACATGATGGAACTGAACTGAGATTTATGTTGAATGTGATTTTTTTTTTTTTGTAACACCGTATTCTTAAACCTCTTTTTTAAACATGGCAAATGAGACACATCTTGTTGTATATTATTCACGTCTGTGAGCCCATATTATCATACCAAAAGAATGCCCACGATCCAAGACTTATTATATGATAAATACTGCTGTGGGAGATGTTTTATTTTCTGATCTGACTATGGTGATTTGGCATTCTGACAGGAGCCTTGGCCGGCAGGAGATGACGAGGCAGCAGCTTCAGGGTCTGGATGCCAATGCAAATACCTTACCTGCTTCACCCCTGGGCTATGCCAGCCTGACAGAGCCAGTTTAAAAAAAAAAAAAAAACAGCATAAACCCCCTTGTGCTCCCTACAGCGAGATAGATTTCTCATTTTCAATTCGTTTTTGGTCTTGGCAACAGCAGTGATGGACGTGTCATACTTGCTCAATGTCAGTCAGTGGCTCTGATGGATGAAGAACTAAATAACACTGATTAAATGGACTGTTGAGTCATTGAGTCCGCGTAGTTCTTTCCTGTTGATCAGGGCTAAAAATGATGGACTGTGTAAAAACGTGACACTCGGCCAGAGCTGAATTTTTAATTAGATTTTAAGACTGGACTACATTGATAGCCATGCTATGTGTTCTCTCGTATGTTTTGAGCATAGAGCACAATGTATAAATGAAAAATGAATGAAAGTATAAATATGCAGATCATTTCACACATATGAGCAATTTCATGTGCACAGTACATCTGAATTGTTTAGACAAAAGCTAACACATCTATCAAACCCAGTCTTCGATGGATCACAGCAAGTTGTTCTGGTCCTGAGGAACCAAAGTAGCCCAAGATCATCACACTGCCCTCTCTCCATACTTTCCTGTTAGCATCATGTTCTTTCAATAAAGTGCTGATCCCTTTATACGGCAGATGTAGTGAGTTTGGATATATTACAAAACATTCAAAATTGCCCTCATTAGTTCCCCGAATGTTTCTTTTAAAGTCTTGTGGATCATCAAGTTGCATTTTGACAAATGTGAGCAGAGCCTTGTTGTGTTTTTTGGATAGCAGTGGTTTTTGCCTGGGAATGCTTCCATGAATGCCATATTTGGCCAGTGTCTTTTTTATAGATGTGTCTTGAAAACTGACCTTTACTGTAGCCAGACAGACCTGCAGTTATTTGGGTGTTCTTCCAGGCTCTTTTTGCGACTGTTCTCTGTTTTCTTTTTTCTTTTTTTTCTGGATATTAGCTCTGCCGGTGATTCTGTGGAGCACCACAGCCTTGGAAATGGTTTTGTAACCATTTCTAGACTGAAAGACATGAATGACATGTTTTTTCTCATCTCTTTTGACATGTTTTTTCTCATCTCTATTTTCAGAATTTTGCTAAGGGAGAAACACACACATATATATATATATATATATATATATATATATATATATATATATATATATATATATATATATATATATATATATATATATATATATATATATATATATATATATATATATATATATATATGATTTCTACATTCAAAAAGGTGGTGGCAATCAGGTTTGAGTCTGGCCTGAGACACTGAATTCAGCTTTCCCAAATCTGTGGTTTGTATTTTTTCTCCCCTCAGTAATAAAATCATCATTTAGAAATTGCATCATATATATCATGGTGGTGATCTCTGTATGATCTCAAAATTGGTTCAATTAGATGAAACCATTGTGCGATAAATATGAAAAAAAAAATCTTTACATAGACAGATCGATTTATACACATACACGCGGTGTTCACTCATTTTTTGCAGATAATGAGTGAAACTTGTGAAAACCGCAATCCGTGAAGTAATATATATATATATATATATATATATATATATATATATATATATATATATATATATATATATATATATATATATATTTTTATGTGTGTTTGTGTGGTGTGTGTGTAAGCCCCCCCAACTTGCCAGTTGCTTCCCATGAATCTTCCTTCCACTTTGTTCCAATACGAACAAGTGGAGAGAGGAGCTTAGGTTGGAGGACGAGGAGGCAGGAAGTGATGGATGATTTTCTGTATCACATATCTTCTGCTGCAGCTGTAGACAGGAGAAAAAACTACATGCTGGCATGAGTGAAATCAGATACAGTCTACAGAGAAGTCCTGCATAAATAATAAAAGCTAATACTTTGTGGACAAAATCATTGAGAGAAATTGAATAAATGATCTTCAGCTACGCTAGACCATTATTGTCCTTGCGTGGTATTTTTTGAACACACCAACATTCTGGACATTTGTATTTCCCACTATAACAATTTAAGATGATTTCTATCCCAAAATGGGCAACTATGATGCAGTGGAAGGATGTGACCAACCAGCACTGAGTCCTCATGAACTTAACCCGATCAAATACCATTGGGATTCTTGAGAACTGAGTCAGACACTCCTGTTGAACATTAACGATCTGTGATCTCACAAATTCTCCACATGACGATTATGTTTTGAGACTCAATTAGCAACAAACCATAGGGCTGCACTCTGCTTGCTAGCAGTCAAAAATTTGCACAAAATTTCTCCCTCAATAAAAACTGAAAAGTTTTTAAGATGTTTTTTTTTTGTGCCTGTTTTCAATGAATTCTGGGATGCCCCAAAATTGGGAAGAGTCAGCTTCATCAATTTATAAGTCATTAGTTATTTACTGACTTCCTAAAAACATATTTGTAACATTAAAATGCAAGCAAATATAATATTCCTTTTTTAAACTTGACCTGATTTACCTAGTTGGTAACAAATGAATACTCTTAAAAGCCAAATCCAACAACATTTTTATTCATAATTTTTCAAAATATTTCATAAGCAACCAGTGCATAATGATACACCTTTAGTTTTTGCTTTCAGGAAGATCATTGTATGTATTTTTGTAAGAACACGACCATTGTTGACCCATTTATTGTTCTACACATCCTCTTTCTGACAATTATTTTCTTAATCACCAGAGTGTGTTTTGATTTATTCAAGAGTAAAAAAGGTTGCTCAGTTGGGCAAAATATTTAAAAAAAAAACCTAAGCAAATCGAGATTATGGACAGGGGAAAAGGTGGGGATGGAGCATGTAAGGCTCCTCCTTCTTTCATTAAGGGGGCAGCATAGTTCAGTGGTAGAGCGCTTGTATCCCAAATGGAAGGTTGTGGGTTCAAAGGTTGATCTTGGTTACCATGTTGAAGCATCCGTTATCAATAGGGGAATGAGTGGCTAGCTGTAGAATGCTTTGAGGACCTTGTAAGGTGGAAAAGTAAACACAATGGGCCCCCGGTTTACAACATTAATCCGGTTGGGATCGTGACGCAAATTCGTCCTATAGTGGGCAATCCAAACCTATGTTAATTAGCTAATGCGTGTAAAACCCCAGGTAAAAACATCAAAATTGTACATACATATTAAAAAAATTGTATCAAAATTGTAGAGTAAGTTCTACTTATATATAGTATACATGCATACAATTAAATAACATTATTAATAAAAAATATATATCTAAAGGACTTATTTACCTTTGAGTTGAAGTGGCGCGCTTGTTATGGCCATATTCACTCGTGGGGGTAGCCTTGCCTAGGCTAGGCTAGCTTAGCCTTCTTCGTATTTCTTGATTATCGCCAGCTTCATTTCCATATAAATCATCTTCTTACTTTTCTCTTTAACATCACTAGCAATCTTGGAACTCATGCATAACAAATTAAAGTTTGAAGCACTAAAATGCATAATAAATACAATACTGAAAACACTCACACAAGAGCAAGTTTTTTGGCAGCTTTCTTTGTGAACCCGTGCGCCGACCAATAGCAGACCAGCATCTTTGTGAATCCACGTCGTAAGGTGAAAAAAAACGTAAGGCGGGGACGTCGTAAACCGGGGGTCCACTGTACTGTATAATTTAATACAGCAAAAGAATCAAATAACGTCTCTCAAGTGAGTTGACTCGATACTATGAACTGAATCATTTCAATTTTGATATCGGAAAATGTCTCTCCTATATATTTTAATAAATACTTGCTTTTTCATGTACTTTTTAAAAATGTTCACATTTCAAGAACTATGATTTTATTCTTATAAGTTTGGCGTTTTTCTGGTCGCTATACATTTGCTTAGTATGGCTTTAATGCACCCATGCAATGCATGCTGCTCCGCATGACACACACGTTTAGTGGTCGTTTTTCTTTGAAATGGTAATATTTCAAATGAAGCAGAACAAAAGCCGAATAAATAACTTTTGGACCTTTGCCCCTAGAAAAAACAACCAGTAAACAACGCAAAACAGAACTTTGGCAGTCCTACCGAAAAGCTATAATCCAAGCAAATCATTGAAAAAAATCTGATTGAAAATCAGAAAGAGCATTTTTCTCATTCTGTTCCTTCTCCGTGCTCTGCATTGCTGAAAAGGAGGTGATTGGAAGTGACTGCACAGGGTAAGAGGGGTTTCCGCTAACACGAGACAAGGAGTAGCCTGTGTGTTTGGGCTTGCGTGTGTGACCGGAGCGGCTAGATTAGATGTGGCTGCCAGAGTGCAGAAGTGGCTTGTGTCAGCGGCGATCTACGACTGAAAAAAAAAAGAAAAAAAGAAGTGAAGCGGGAGTTGACAGTCGAGCCTTTGTATCGTCCGGCGTGAATGAGTGATCGCGGGTCGAGGGGTCAGAGCTCAGGAGAGGACTACAGGCTTTATCCTATTTGAACTTTTTCCGTCACGACCGAAGAATAATTCATACCTTGGATCGATCGAATGCAATCTAAGTCACAAACATAAAACACTGGCATCGTAATGAAAAGCATGCAAGTGTTGTTTTGCGTCGCCTGTTTAGGAAGGGAGTGTCAGTCTCTTTTATTTCCTCTCAAGCAGAAACACCATACTTGTCTGGTTTGTCGCCATGTGTGAAGACTGAGTGGTCTTGGCAGAGTATGGATAGGATTTCATATAGGCCATGTTGTCAAAACCACCTCATAAAGAAAGTCAGCTATTGATCTGAGTAGCAGACAGCCATATGATATCAGTAATGACTCTGTCACACACACTAAGACCGCCACTTACTCCATTCAGCGTGAGATGAATCAATTCTCTGCCACGGACCACCAATTAATCACTCTGAGGCAACGGATACATCCTACTCTGCTTTTGTGTCTTCAGTGGAGAACAAGCTTAGGACTACATGCCTGTCAACAACATTTTTTAGTAGACGTGAGTGCTAAACGAAAAACTCAACTTCAGTGTGTGGGTATTAGATACCAAACTGTAATGTTTTGCATTTAAACACACAAATTATAGCGCACAAAATATGTCCTCATATACAATTTCATTATTACCGTTAAATTGTTATACTTTTTGTGGCAGTTCTTTAAAAATCATGTTGAGATGTTGTCATATCTGAGTGATTTTATTTTTTTATTTTACTCATTTTAGTAATATAGTACTGTCATTTGACCAAAAATACAGTAAACTTCACACAATCGAGTTTAAACATAACCAATGATCGATTTGATCACAAGATGGGGTATTATGTCTATTTGAATAATGTGTTTATTTATTGCTTACAAACAGATGTACTGTTTGTAGCTTGGTGACCAAAATGTTGATATATTCAAAACATAACGAATTTGGGGGTTGAGAATGCCTCAAACTGATAAGAGACATACTGATAAAAATAATAGTGAAAGTTCAGCGAAGTCAAACAGAAAACACAGATAAACTGACTGCAATTGCATTACTCTAATGTAACTAAATTAATTTTCAACACAGAATAAATACTGCACATGAGAAACCGAAGCTACAGCAAACATTCCTGTAGCGATAAAATGAACTGTCACACTAATGCAAATAAAAGGTGTAATGTTGCCCCACAAAACATTGAGACAACGTATGATTTGTGGAACCAATCAATGACATCACTCGACAAATTTAGACTTTATAGACAATCTAGCATAAAATGGCAAATATTGGCAGATCACAATCAAGCCAATCAGATTGACGTAAGGTTAACAAAAGTATTTTTATAAACCTCACTTTTTTAGTTTTAAACTGGAATGAAAATAAAACTAAAAATCAACATATGTAATTGACTTTTAAGTATAATTAATTTGCAGGGTCAATTTGCAGGCAGATTGACCAGATCTGCAAATTAAAAGTAAAGCGTACTGATAAGGTGGCTCTGTGGATGAGTGGTTAGCATGTGTGTGTCAGTTAAGGGACAAGGGTTTAATTCCAGGTGTGGAGTTTGCATGTTCTCCCCCTGCCCACATGGGCTCCCTTAGGTTATACCGGGTTCCTCCCACACTTCAAATAATAAATCCTGAATTAAACTGTACTTAGGTGTGATTGGGTGTGTGAATGGTTGTTCGTTAATGTGTGCCCTGCAATTGGCTGGCAACCAGTTCAGGGTGTCCCCAACTACTACCTGAAACATGATTCCACGAGAAGCAAATGACTCAAACCTTGGTTAGTCATGAAAAGCTTTTTTTTCACGAGGATGCCGAAGCTGGGAGTATGCCTGCTTCAAAATTTCAAAACTTGAAAATTTTAATGAACGCATGCTGTGAAAACATGTTGCGGGTTAACACGTTTATACTATGGCCGCATTAATCAGTGACGAACAAAAGTAGTCACAGGGCATGTCAGTCTCGATGAAAGCTCTTTGTATTTTCATATAAACCCTTCTTCTTGGTGACTGTAATGGACCATGTGTTTCCCTTTTTCAAACAAGCTGTCCTGCAAAGCTTTTGGCTATTTCGAGCTTTGTCGAATTGCTCACTGGGGTATAAAAAGTCAGCGGCCGTATAGCAAATGAAATTCACTGCTGATGCGCTGAATGTTTATGAAATACATTTCCAACATATTCATTATGCACCAGGACATAGTGAAGAATATTTTAAAGGCTAAGTAGACATGTGAGCATTTAACTTACTTATCATGCTTACAAGGGCGGCTCGGTGGATGAGCGGTTACGTCCGCCTCACAGTTTAGAGTCCCGAGTTCAATTCCAGTTTGTTCCGGCGTTCCAGTGTGGAGTTTGCATGTTCTCCCCGAGCCCGAGTGTGTTCCCTCCGACCTGGTGTATCGGACACTCCGAATTGCCCATAGGTGTGATTGTGAGTTTGAATGGTTGTTTGTCTCTGTCGACCCTTGTTAAGGTTCTCAATGTGATCAAGATATTCTGAAAAAAAAAAAGCAACAACAATAAGCATGTATCAGTTTGAATAATAAATCGAAATAACATTAACCCGGTATTCAGAGTTTTACCATCAGCCGGACGTAGGCCATGCATGTTATTTATGACAATGCAAATGTGACTGTGGTGTGTTTTTCGGCCCATGCACAGCTTGCTTCTCGATTGTTTCGCACCCCTTGTGGTCCACTTTGCTCTTGAAAAGAGCTGCTTGAGCTTGATTGGATTTTCAGATTTCTCTTGCATATCCTTGAGCAGCATTGCAGCTCATCTGCTGACTCAGCGTTCTAAGCTGATGCTCAGCCTACTCTTATTCTCATAACTTACAAAGTTTACTTCAGCATTCCACACGCTTTCGTATTTCCGTGCGCAACCTTGGGAATAGACTGGAGAGAGCAGAGGAGTAAAGTTAGAGAGGAGGGCGTGAGTAAAGGATAACTACTTTCCTGTTCTCTGCAATGGTTCACAATTACCTGGTGAACCAAGTGTGTATGTGTATATGTCTGTGTGTGTTTAAAAGAGGGTACCTTAGGGGTGGTCCTGTGGCCTTTACGGATGAAATGCTGATGCAGTGTGGAGACAGCTGGGCAGAGTGGAACTAGGGTCATTAAGGTTCTACTGGCAAGAGCAAAAACAACTGATTCCCCCCACCACTCAATGAGCCTTTTACTTTGGAAAATGGAGGATGCTTAGAAAAATGAAAGAATGAAAACTTTGCTGGTGACAAGCTCTCTATGGGGTCTTGGAGTAGAAGGATGAGGGAGAGGGGAGAAAATGTAGGGAGAGACAGTGGGCAACGAAGTGTGTATTTAGACAAGCAAAGGTTTGAGTAGGTCCAAGACAAAGCAGGGGATTATGGAGGATCAGAAGAGAAACTCTGGCATGACACCCGCTGTCCCGTCCTGCTCCTCCCACCCTCTCGATAGCTCACCTGTCATCATGCACCTTCAGTTCACATGGGGGGTAATGCACAAACTATGGACCTTTGTGTTACTGCTGCATGAGACAACCTTGGCACATCGTTTGGATACTTTACCAATTTATCGAGCAAGCCTTGATAATGTGGTTCAACCACATGATCGACTTCGTTAGTTCGTCATTTCAGATCAGCGTGAAAAATTCAAGGAATAAACAAGATTCAATTTAGTCCACTGCAGGATCTCTGCTTTGATCAAAATCAACTCATTTGGATTGTACCAATGGCAATCTGAAAATTTTCCAATCCAAAGTAAACAACACAGATGGGGTATATTTATTTCTTAAAACATAATTTGACCCCCTTTTTAGGGTGGTTTGCTGGAATTGATCCTACATTCACGACCACTGTCGACTATATACATTAAAAATCAATTTACAATAGAATGCCTTTATTGTCATAGGATACCTGGTATACAACACATTTGATGCATAATAAATACCTAACAACAAGTAAGACACATATTCTAGATTAGAACGCATAGTGTCTCAGAGTTCTATTTTTATTTTCAGCGTGTTCTTTTTATTGAGATTTGTCTAGCCCTTTAGCGCTGATGAGAGAACAAGTTTGAAAAATTAATGGCTTTTTTTGGGGGGGGGGGGGGGGGGTGGCTGGGCAGGCAGTGAATAAGTGAAAGGACCCAGATAATGATAAACTTTCTGCAGTGAAATACATATATGCATATAAATTACATTTGACACGTTGTCGATTTAATTTTTTATTACATGCGAGTTTATAGTACCGATATTTTCAGCGAAATGTCTTGTTTACTGAAGCCACACATCTCACCGAGTGGTTGCCTCTCCCCCTTCCTTACGTCGTTCAGTGTCACAAAACATCCATCTATCATCTTGACTGCTTATCCTCACAAGGGTCACGGATGCTGGAGCCTATCCCAGCAGAGTGAATAATGTGACAAAAACAGGTGTTTTACTGACATTAAAATGTAAAACAGTGTCAATACACATGAAAATGTTCATTAGTCACATTTTAATCATAACAGTAACAGTTGTACAAGTCAATGAAATCTCGCATAGGTTCCAGGCAACAGAAGAGACTAAAGAGCTTGAGTGGTTTTAGTTACTTTCTTTTTAAATGATATAACAGTATTGACTGCAGCATTTACTGTACACCAATGTGTATCACGTGTGCAGTATAACTACTACAGTCACCTCCGAAAGTATTATAAAAGCAATTTGATTCCTTTGCATTTATTGTACAGTAAATACCTATGAGTTTCAGATCAATAAACAAATATGAAAGAAAAAGATATTGTAACAAAATGTGTTATGCCGCATGTGCTCCAGTGGTAAGTCTTGCTTTTGTGGGGCTGTGGAGAACATGTCATTGCTCTATTAACAAGTATTATGAGAACATAATTGCTTTCTTTCATTTACACATGTATTGTGTGTCATTGTGTGCCCACAATGAAACAGATTTTGAGTCATTCAACTTTCTCTCATAAAAAAAAAAACATCTTGCTCACAGAGTCATGTGATGAATAGAATAAAATCCTCATATCTATCACATTTTTACTTTGTTTGCGCCATGAAACTTTGTAAACTCAGCAACAAACTGAAGTATGCTTGCCTATGCAGAACATGTGTAGCAATGATGCTGATCCCTGGACTCCACACACCAGTACCTCAAAGATTATCCGCTTCAAAAGAACCACTCTGCAACCACTAGATGCAGTATGTTTTTTAACATGTGCAAAGATGATCCCGTTTGTAATTTTAATCCTCGACTCAGTGTGGAATCACTTAGTCCAGCCGCATCGCTGCAGTGCGTGGAGGCTGTCAGCCGCAGTTATACCTTCCAACCTAATTTTATTAACACTGTGATTTGTTTCTGTTTGTGTGCTGCAGTGTTGGAGGGGGAAGCGGGTGGAGAGAAAAGATAGAGTGCGGGGGCGGAAAAAGAAAGCGAGAGAAAGATAAATGAATGAGTGAGAGTGAAGCAAAGTATGTGTGAGAGAAACAGAAGGCTTTGGAAGAGCGATTATTGCGGCGGTATCCATCACTGGAACTGCGCTGCACTGGTCGATTGCCAAAGACACCAAGGAACAGTTTATCATATATATACACACACACTATACAAACGGCGTACACAAATCAGACCAACAACTGCCCCCTTCTCACACACACATAGGTATCCATTTATTATTTCTAACCTTCCTCCTCTAAGGCTATTAACTTCAACCATGTTTTGCTCAACTTTATTGTTCATGCATGTTCACTTTTTTTTGTCATGTTTTATTATTCCTAACGTTTACTTACGCCCTTTTCAGGCTTACTGGATAATGCCCCAATGTCTCGCTTTTCTCTCTGAGTTAAATGGAGCAATAAAGCTTGGCATGTGTAATATTTATTTACTCATTTTCATATTGTAGGACTGTATTGCATCACCTGCATAGTTTTTTTCAGGTTTATTCCATCCAGGGGTGAAGCCAGAGATTTTTGGATTGGCACACAATTCCTAACATTTACATACAAAGTAATAGGCATCTTTATGGATAATGGAAAAGTCACTTTCATGTTGTATGATAACCCAGGCAGCAGGAGAACATGCCAAAACTTAATTGTTGATTGACCATTTGCTGAAAACATTAAAGGGTATTGCAGATAAAATGAATAAATACATTTTACCGAAATTATTGAAGGCCATCACACCCCTGCTTTGAAGTTATCAGTAATTCTGATTCTTACTTTACTTCTTCACCTTGTCCTCCTCCTCTCCGTCTTGCTTTCTACACCTCCACATTTTATTGCTTGGCCTCCTTTAATTCTCACTCTGCTCACTCTTCCTGGTCTCTCCGTTTTACTCCACACCAGCATCTTATCTATTGTTCCTTTATAGTGCTGACGGTGATTGCAAAGTGAAGTAATTGTTTGAAACCCGCTTTCTCCTGTGGCAGTGTGACCAAACAGTTTGAAGCCACTTTCTCCTGTGGCAGTGTGACCAGACAGTGGCAGAAAAGTGTATGTAATACCCACAAATGTGTAATGTTTGCAAAGGATGTGTCAAACAATTAAAAAAAAAAAAAACGTCAAGCAGTTATGTTCACACTTTTGCATGGGGTGTATTAACAAAATTACAAAACAGTGGTCTTAATTAAGGAAACCTTGCATAGTTATGCGATAGTGGCTAATTGTTTCAGACCATTTTTAGAGTTTATACATTCAGAAAAAAAAGTAATAGAAATGACCAATTTTGAAATGACAACATATTGATCCCCTCAGCATACATCACTCGTGGTTATGGTACCACAACTCATCAAAGTTCAGGGACTTGGCTAGACTTGACCCTTCAGATAAAACTGAGATTGCTCAGTATGCCTTGAAGTGTGTATGTGCGTACATGCATTCATGCACAATTGTGTGTGGGACAGCTATGTATGGAAGCAATCAAGAGCAGAAAGTAAGTTCGGCTGACAAGTCCGGTGAAAAAGGAAGTATTAGGCCAGATTGAAGCCATTACATTCATCCGTTAGCTGTTCCTTCTGAAAGCCCTCTTTTTTTCAATGTGGAATCTTGTCTTAAATCTTATGGTTGCTATGCTAATACACAACACATAATAAAAATTGTGGTAAAAAATACAGATAATCTAGGTTTTCATTTCTGCTAGGGTTAGGGTCCATTTTAATTGGACATGCAATTTTTTTGTGTATTATTATTTTACATAACCCTATGTAAAAGGTCAAAGATGTTTTTGAAAATTTTCTTCCACTGACATTTCAATCAGTATTCAAAAGGGAAAGCTTTCCTTACATGCTACTGCTCCATATTATATCATATGCATATTTGGTGCAGATTTATTTTCAGCCCACAAAATATTTACAACCAATTTATTTTTAGAGTAAACCATCCATAATGGTTTTCCTTTTTTAACGTTAATATTTCTATAGGTATTGACAGAATATTTTCATAAGTGATTGAAGGCGAGCATGACAATAATAGGGACAAAGTTTAGCAACAACTATGACCAAAGTCAATCTAAAATTGAATGTAATGGGAAACACAGAGGGGTATCATGTTTCCAAGTAAAGAAAACAAGAACGTACAAAAAGTTTGCTCGCTGCTGTTGGCGGTGGTGTCTGAAAAGGATTTATTTCCCATCCGGGGCCAAGGTTGGCAGAAGGAAGACGACAGTGGCTCAGTGGTGCCGCGGGGCGCAGCGCCAGGCATAAATCACCCACCTGGAAAAGCAACAAAGACTGGCATCGGTTGTGGCACTGAGCCTACCGGTCTACAAGCCGTTTGTGGGAAATGGGGGAAACAGCTAGTGATAATGGAAAAGAAATCAGATTTAACTTCCCAGACTGTAACAGCGCTAACATTCAATATTTTGCAGGGAGGGAGGGAAGTCAAGCCGAAATGTGATGAAAGGCCACAGGAGACAAAAAGATGAATAGAACATACAGGAAAATAATGTAAAGGACAAAGGAAAAGGATAAATTTAAAAGACAAATGCGCACGGCATCAAATGCCAAATTCATATCAAAAAAGACATGTACGACAATGAAAAATGCAATCTATTGTCCGTCTGAAAGACATGGACAAGTCCAAGTTCTTTAAATCATTTGCCTCTTGGGTGGAGGTATCAGATGGAAAGTTGGATGCACTTACAATGTACATCTTCAACAATCACCTGCAAAAGTACCTAAGAATACTCATAATTCTGATTTTAAACGCACCTCAATGTCCCCCGAAATGTGGCACCTATTATTTTTAATTCAACGTTCTATTCAATAATCAGCAAATCTCAGCACTCACGTCCCCTAGACTGCAGCAGATGTTCCAAATGTGCGGCTGGACTAGTATTACTTCAGTGAAAAGAGTGAACTGAAATGCTGACAAAGCATTTGACAACTACTGTACTGCACTGTACAATATCAAATTCTTCCTATTCAGTGCATTCAATGGCCACAACTGGGTCAACTCTCACTCCACTCTGAAAAAAAAGTAATTGCACCAAATGTTTATTATTGTGATTGTGAACTTCCCTACCTGCATGGCACCTTTCCTGAGAAGGTGCGATGCAATGCTCCTGTAGTCCACGAACGCAGTTATTAAATTTATTGATTGTGCAGCTGTACCTTATGAAGTGGCTAGGGAGCGTATTTTCCAACAAACACTGACTTTGTTGTATTCATTCTGCGTTTCCTCCAAAGCCTAAGGGAAATATATTGCTTTGACAAACTCAGCAAGATCCCGCCACTTTTGCCACTTTAATATAAACAGCTGCCTCTAAATGCTGTGCAGGCACTATGCAATCAGTTATTTTCAGGCTTGGACTATTTTCACTATTTGATGAATCTGATGAGATGAGTTCAAATCAATTAAATTGCGGACGGGCGGGGTGGAGTGTTATAATAAGCCAAAGTCAGATTTTACCCATGTAATCCACATGGTTGTCATCAACTACTTAGAACATTAATCACAGGAAAAAAAATACACATATATGCAGTACAAACAAACAAACAAATACTTGAAGTGAAAACAAAGACATTTGATGAAGAAACACATGATTTTTATCCTGGCAAAAATGGGGGGTATTTCAGGCAGTTTGCGGTGTGTGTTATTAAAATGATGAGAGTAAGGTACTTTTTTGACGCATTTCTTTATCGTACATTGAATAACATACTGTTGCGGTTTGAAGATTTGAACAAAATCGTAAATAAAACGATTTGAAGGAAATCTCAATGCTTTACTTTGACACCGCTGAAAATGAATTTGTCAAAAAGCCCTAAAAAGTCATCATCACTATCTGACACGCCAAATATCGACACACATTTAAATCCCAGACTTCCTTCTCCTTCCTGCTAGTCATTTGCATCACACAATGTTACTCTTTCACGGGTAGTCATCTTCGTACCCGTCCAATTTGTTTGAAATGGAGGTTTCCAGAAATGCTTTGCTAAAGCCTTCTTCTCCCAAGTGACAACCATGGCAAGATCAGAGCCTGCTGAAATCCACGCGTGCCATGTCACTGCTTTCGCATTTCTGTCTTGAACGGACAAGTCAAGCCGCCTTTTCCTTTTCATTCTGGGCAAAGTCCGCGGAAAAAATTGCAACGCAGCCTCGTTGTTGGCAACAAAGAAGTAATGAGGTGGCGCTTGACAAAAGTGAATTTGAAAGTGCAATCGCACTAAAACAGATGCATACTATATCAAATTAGAGTTGTATATATAGCATGACATGATATTACTTATTTCAAACACAGATATGTGGAGAAAACTGGTCTGATTTGGGGTTATGTGGGTATTAGTCAACACTCTCAGTAGTAGTCTTGGCATCCATGGATCAAATCCTGAGGGATCTTTTGAGATTCTTTTCCAGGCCTTCCTTGAAGCTAGATTTATTTGCTGATAGATCATAAATATAGTATAAGTAAAAATAACCCAGCAAAAAATGTGCATGCTTTGCAGTGCTAACATTAACCTTGTTTTCCTGGAGACATTCATGTCATTCCAATTGGGATCGAAAATTATGATCGAGGGTAACCTGTTTAGACGTGGCCTGATCTCGTACAATCTGTCTTTTACACGCTCGTTCTGTTAATCAGATCAGCTGTACGACAGGTCAAGATGGACGTTGTGATTTGTGAAGATGGAATTCATTTGTCTTGCCAGCACAGTAGTTGTGATTGTTTTAAAGGGATAATGTGTGAGTTTTAGACTAGGAAGTGCTGCAGGTGTTGCATTTAACATTGTCCGTCGCTGTAACAAACATGGCCTCCTCCGGAGAAGTGCCTTTGAGATTTGGCCTTTTCATTACGATTGCGAAGTTTACATGGAGCATTTTCACTATGATTGGTCAATAGGATCAATTCTTGTTGAAATACATAGCTTAATATAAACCTGGCCATTGTTGCCTTTAGTTGTTCCAACTTAAAACTGACAGCGTGTATAGTGTTTTCAACGTGACTGTTGGTGACACCATGCTAAACCACAGACCGTTTGCAGCTTTAATTGCCTTTTTTATTGATCAAGTGTGCGTTTGTGGTGAAAACTGAAATCACAGACAAAAAAATCATCAATCTTTTTGTCTATGTTTTTTTCTTTACAATGCTAAGTCAGTATAAGATTCCGCACATTGATGACTGCCATCAGTTAAATTGGGAGTAGGGTCTGATCAAAGTGTTAAATTTTGATTATCAAAATGAAATGAAAATGACAGTGAAATTCTCTCTCTCTCTTGTGGACACACACACACACACACACACACACACACACTCCAACGCACACACAACTGTTATGTAACACACTAAAAGCCCCAAATACTTTTTGTCAACAATACAAAATATTTCACCAAGGTGAAAAATGTCACACAGATGTTTGATCAGACGAAAGCTAAATGCAACTATGCAGCTCCACACTTTTAGTCTGTTGTTTATCCGGCCCACTTTTTTTGCCCCTTGTTTCCCTATCCAGAACATTCGCCAGACATTAGTCCCTGGCCGACATCGGAAGTGATAAGCAGTCTGAGCTTGTCAGAGCCATGCCCAGGGGTTGAAGTTTGTATTCTGTGAAATATCCCAATGTCATATTTCAACCCCTCCCCAGCCTTGTCTCCCAGCCCTCACTTTATACCTGTCACTCTGTCTCACTTGCATCAAATATCAAAGCTTGCGCTGTTCACTTTTTAAAATCACCTCCTCTCCATCCCTCATTGGTGCTTTCTTCTTCCTCTCTTTTTTGGCTCTTTTCTACCTGATTCTGTTTTACCCTTCTTTCTCTTGGTCTCTTTGATGTCAAAGCACCGCTGACATGGAGCTACCCCCTTGAATGCTGATGGCGTTTGAAATGAGCGCAAGTGGGTGTGTGTGTGTGTGTGTGTGTGTGTGTGTGTGCATGTGAGTGTGGTTGCACTTGTCTGTGAGTCTGTTTTATAAATATGACAGTACACAGTGACTTCCTCGTACTGAGACTCACCCAAATGATGCCACCTGTCTATATGTCTGTGTACCAAATGATGCCACCTGTTTGTGTGTGTGTGTGTGTGTGTTCTCACACAGATGTTGATTTACTTGAAAAGACCAGAATGTTTAAAACTAAAATGTCCAAGAATTAAGCATAACGTACTACAAATACTTTTTGCCCAAGACAAATTTCCCATTTTGAACAGTAAAGTTAATCTCATTTTAAAGGTTTTGCAGAAACTTTTGCCTGGTTCTTTTATCTTTAAAGCTCTCTATGATGATAGTACCGTATTTACAAGACGACTGCATGAGATCTGTTGAACTATTTATTGTATGCCAGAACGACGGCTATACAGCTGTGGCGACTTAATCAGCTCGTAGCGGAAGTAGCTCTGCCTTATAACAAAATAGTCTTTACTCTTATTCTGCCTTGGCCACCCACCCGCAGGGGGGGGGGGGGGCGCTGCCTAACCCGTGTGACTACACTTACATAATGCCTTTACATTTAACGTTTTCTCTTTCTATCCCTCTTTTATGTTTTGTTTTTTGTTTTTTTACACATTTCCTTTGTAAGTACAGTACTGGTCAGTTTGGAAACACACTCTATTCTTCTGTAGGTTTTCCATGTTTGCAAAGCTCCCAAATTGTACATTATGAAGAAATATTGATGGAACTAATTGGTAAACATAAAATGTTAATCAAAACATAATATATTTGTATTTGAAATTCGTCAAAATAGGCACCTTTTACCCACAGATCAGGTTTGTTTGTTTTGGTGTTTTCCTATTCATCTTTATGATGTGAATGTGTATGATGACGATTTTATGAAGTGAAATAACTTTCAGTTCAACGCTTTGTATTACAAAAATGTAATGTCTTGATCTTGATCTCTCAATGTTAACGAGACTGTTTGAATTTAATTCAATTTGAAGCTGTTCAGTTCCTAGTGTGAGCTAGGAAGGTTTACAGAATAAAAACTACATAACCAAGCAACAAAATTGTAAACAAAAAGTAAATAAATAAATAAATAAATAAATAAATAGCAGAATGCTTTTAGCTACTTGGCTATTATACCATGTGCTGTTGCGCTTCAAAAACAAAATTGAATCGGCTGTGCCATGCCCAAGAATGCACGACACATGTAGATCAAACTGGAAAAGTCATCCTGAACCGTTTTATAGTGTCAACACAGCAGTAAACAAGTTGATGGGTGAGAGTAAAAAAAGCAGTGCGAGTGAATGTTGATGACCTATAACAACAAACATCCATGCAAATGACCATTTATCCTTTGTATTTAATTAACATGCATTATTCGGAGAAGAAGTCCACATTTTGTTGTATACCTGCGATACAATGACTATTAAGGCACTCTATTCTATTCTATTCTATTCTATTCTATTCTATTCTATTCTATTCTATTCTATTCTAATTCATCCATATACAGAAAAAAAAAAAAACACTTCCGGAGCAGCTGTCATTCCTTTGACATAAGTTCAAGTCCCATCTTGGATAAACACTTTTGCACACGTTTGCACCTGACAACATCCATCAAACTGCCTCCTCTTATCCCAATCTGATAAAATGCTTTTCATGCAGCAATCAGTTATAGACTTTCAGAGTGTATGTATGTGTGTGTAAGCACAGTAAATGATTTTGGTTGGATGGTTTAGTGCTCATCCAGCACGTGTCACTCAGACAGCTGCAACTCTGCAGGGGATCCACAGACTGACTGGAACAAGGACCAGCAAACTCATACAAGCTGCCTCCATCATGCACACAAGCTCTTTTGATTCTCTTGTCACGATGCGCACGTGTGAATGAAGATTGTTTCAAGGAGCGCAACGGCACATGTTCTTTTGTGGGCGCAGAATAAACAGAACAAGTAAACACTGCTGTGATCGAAAGCTGTTTGACCATGCTCGGTCAACAGAGGGCACTATCACTCCTCTGTGTCCACGTCAACCCCCCCGCCCCCCACGCACACACATATAAACACACAGAAAAACACACGCAACACACGAGCTGACACAAACTGACTTTTCTTCTGACTTGTCACTCTTCTTTCTGCAAATTGAATTTTTGGCAGAGGTTTTAAACAATCACATTTGTACACGTGGAAACCATGACCACGTTTTTTTTTTCTTTTCTTTTTTTTAACACACATTTAAATAGGTGCTGGAGTTCATTCTGTTGACAGTAGCATATAGTTATCTTACTCTATTTGCACAGGTGGCGATAAGGGACACTCTTGACATGTTTACTGTAGGGTTGGGGCTATAAATAGCAATGCATTAGCTGGTGGGCGCTTGAGTCAAGTAGACGAATACACTGAGCACACATACATGCCTGTTTTTCAGTGTATAAGTGAGAGTGACAGAGACAGATTCATATAATGTCTGTTTAGCGTTGACATCTGTCACCCCTTGATTGTAAGACTCATTTATCTGTGTGTGTGGTTTTGTCCACACATCCGACATTGTTTACAACTGCAAGTATATTCCAGGGCCAAAATGACCTGTCCCAAGGCAAGCTATCACACCACCAATCTTGTTGAAAGTGTTTTGTGTGTGCAGTGTGTGTGTGTGTGTGTCTGTGTTCAAGTGTTATAATGAAGTCCTCCCAGCTTTTTCCTTTTTCTATTGATGCATTGAGGCTAAGAGGATCCTTCTAACTTTCACTCATCTGCTCCCTCTTGCTCCACAGCCCTAATTACCCAGTCGCCTCGCTCCTTCACAGCCTTTGAAGTTATTTCAGCAGAAATTCGACGAAGCTGCACTGCAGACAAAACAGAAAAAAATACTGCATTTGAGGGCCTCTGGAAATGTAAGCGTGCGTGTTTGCGTGTGTGTGTTCATTTTGTATTTCTTTGTGCAAACTGCATCAGCAGTATATCCAGTTTCACATGTGTTTACATCTAAGTGAGTGTGTATACAGAGAATCAGACAAAGCAGGTTTGTGCATGTGTTGCTATGTTGGGTGATTTAGAGTGAAATTGAGTTCCCTGTCCTATGTTGAGATAATATCTGGATACTACGGTGTGCATGTGTGTTTATAAATAGTGTACGTCTAATTGTGTCTCTGAGCAATTCTGAAGATTTATGCAGCCCTTTTGAGTGTTTATTGAATGGCCTTCCTGCTTGTCACAATTGTGTTGAAGTATGTACGTGACCAATGGAATTGAGACACAGCGGAGCAGCACAACTTCCAATGTCACACTTCCTGAAACGTTAAACACAAATTAACCAACTGCTCCAAAAAATCACAAATATCCAAAACATTGTCATGCTTTTCTTTATTTGTCATACACTCTTCAAGGTAAATTGCAACATGGATGGAAGAACATAATCAATGTATTGCACACATTTTTAACAAACACAATGTGATCAAAAGACCAACAATGCAAACACACTGCTGGTAGCAGTCAGTGTACACTGGGAAGTTCATATTACCGCTAGATGTCAGACAGTTAGACTTAATAGCACAAAATGTCATTTTTGCTATCATTCATGAGTCTGAACCCATTATTTATCTTCATATATTCAACAATGCCTTGCTCCGCAGTTTTGCAAAGTGTTATTTTTGCAAGGCCTTTCATTGTTTTATCTCCTTTTGTGGCAGGAGCAAACCAGAAAAAAAGTGAGTGACAAATGAGAAACATGTTGGATACTGCTGACAGATACGTCATAAGAATATGAGTGTTTCAGGCAAAATGTGAAAAAATAATAAGTAGGCAACGAAGCCATATGGGACAAGAGAGACCAAATGCCACCAAGTGGGTGAAATAAAAGACAAGATGAATGACAGGGAGTTGTTGGATTCATGTGACAAGTGTCGAGGTGTTTGAAGAGTAGACAATCATTTGCATGCGACCCCGCTTGACCCGCAAACCAGGCACAAATGAGAAGCACAAACACTTGCATGTGGCCCAGACATTGTACAATGGTGTCACTTTGTTGAGTTTTTCCAGCCATTTTCTTCACTCTGGTGTCACCTCAGCACTTGCACCAAACACACGCTCATACACGCGCATACAGAATCCTAAGAGAAAAGAGGAAGTGCTGGTTCACCACGCAACATTACATTGCGCACAACTCGGCTGTGTGCAGGGTGTGATGATGGGCTGTGACCCACTGTGAGGCAGACACACAGTTGGCCTGCGGCAGTTGTTGCTGCGAGACGGAAATGCAGTCCCCTGCTGTGCACAGCGACATATGGAAGCACGCATTGATAGACACATTCATGTGCATTACGGTACACACACATTCATGCTCTATGCACATGGAGGGGAAAAGTATACAGTCTTTTCAGTGAGGTAACTCAAACAAACTCAAATGGCTGAAGTTACCTGGAATAAAAATATTCTTCATAGGCTCTGGTTTACTCCCACAAACCCCAAAACATGCGTGAAAGGACGCTTGAAATTGTCCTTAGGTGTGATTGTGAGCGTGTGCCCTGCAATTGGCTGGCAACCAGTTGAGGTTGACCCCGCATACTGCCGGAAGACGGCTGGGATATGCACCAGCATGTCCAAGATCCTAGCGAGGATAAGCGACAAAAGAAAATAGATGGACGGATGTTTTCGAGTGTAAAATAAAGCCTGTGTCATGTTTTGACGAAAAGAGAAAATCCATCCATCCCTTTTGGGCGCCCTTTTGGGAACTCTGTAAACTTTTCTATGTTGGAAATGCAGGAGAATTTTCACATTGGCAAACAGTTTGTTGAATCCACCAACTTAAAATTTAACTTGGTTTGTTGCCTTAAAATTTTGAGTTCACCTAACCTTTTTTTAATTTAATTTTGTTTATTTTTGATTTGGCAAATTTGAGTTTTCAAGTGAGCTGAGGAGCAAATTGGAAAAATCCAGACAAGAACAGGAAAAACAGGACATCCATTGTTCTTTCAATGGGCGGTAATCTAATCCACTTCACAAACAAATGTGTTAGTTGGGTGTTCACAACTACAAGTTTGATGTCCATTTTGTTGAGCACCATACAATAACTATATCCCGTTGGAAGTTTTGGAGTGCATCTTCTTGAGTGTTTCAAAACAATAAACATGAATGACAAAGTCTGTTGGGATAGGCTCCAGCTCACCAGACTCTAATGTGGAGAAGCACTACAAAAAAAGGATACATGGATAAACTTACAGCAATAAGTGATGGCTGTGAAAAGGATGATTTCAGTTTCTGGATCTGTATAACAATAGGCATTTGTGAAGTTTTTTTTTTTTTTTTTGATGAAAAAAATGCCAAATCTGAGTTTTTGTACCCCCCTGAAATGTGAGCACCCTGGTTAGGAACCCCTGATGGAGAAGAAGCGGAGGATTCATAGAGGTTCATGTTCAGCCCTCGTTTACGGCTGTCAAAAACCCATATTTTATGCTAGTAAATTTAATCTATCTGGCGAGACGAGACAGGGCAATGGGTTTCTTTTTCCTCTCTTCTCCATTACGCTCCTGCTGCTAAATATGCAGATACAGCAGCATATGACTGCTTGCCAGTTTGCTGCAAGAATTGGGTCAGTGGCTACATCACAGGAGTTTAAAGGGAGGCAAGGTTCTGGCAGCACAGACAAACTGTCTGCAGCTGAACTGTGATCCTCGGTCGGCTAGGATTGATGTCGGTTTTACTGAGCTTGTGCTAAGTTCAAGGAACTCAGCGTCATATTAATCACAAATAATTCCGTGGGGTGACAAGTCCCTCTTTGCAGAGCACATAAACATTCATGGATTGTACTCTTCCATTAACATTTTAAGAGATACATTTACCTCAATATTAATAATGAGAGTACGAACACTATTAAATGCCACACATTGTGCCAGCCAACAATCTCATCAATCAAATTGATGGGTGACAGAGACCTCCCATAACACGTGGCTCAAATTTTGCCAGGAAGCAAATGGCTGCGACTAATTCTCCTCTCGCTCATCTGTATTGATTAGTCAGCCTGTAACAAACGGTGATTGTATTGCTGGCACGCATGACCCCAAATATTGACCTTCCTCGCTGATTACGCAATACATGCTGGCTTCCATACATACATCATTTCACAGTCAAAGTGCAAACGACAACTAGAGTGGCAGACCTCCATCATGCCTGGCTGACACATTTGACTGATAAAACATGACATTCTGTGATACTGTTACACTCCAGTCCAGTACGTGGAAGTGTTGCCAATGATGCGGGTCACTTGGTCCCGGGGCAGTTTTAAAATATTGCTTCATTTGAGCAGCCACTGTGCAAAGTTATGTAGATATCCGTTAATTCACAGATCAAGCGCTTGCTTGTGTTTCTTATGCTTGGCCGAGGTAATAACAACAACTCAAAAGTTTCCGCGCTCACATGTCCTTGCGGGTGTGCTCTGATAGACCTCGGTTCAAGTTATTCAGTCTCAGAGAGACTGAGAGGTGACCCGCAGCATTGTGAAATTCAAAATAAGCTCTTTTCCATATCCGGTTTATTTTTCTAAGCCATAACTGAACTCAATTTAACATCAATATGAGATTTTCACTGTTTTCTTGTGGTTGTTACATTTGACTCCGTTAAGATGGCCTTGCTTTTGTCTCAGAGTGATCCTAGTTACTGATCTTAAAGCACTAATTTCTTTCACGACACTCATTTGTTTGAAATAACTAGCGCTTTGGATAGCTAAGATCCAAAAGGAAACTTGATTGGCTTATAAATGAACTCTTACAATTTTATCTCAGTAATCAAATCCAATCCTCAACTGTGTGTTTGATGTTTTTATAGACGTCATATTGTTTTAGTCTTATTCGTTTATTTGCCAAAAATACTATTTCCTCCAAACAATGGGTTCCTATGCCATGCGTATCATGTTTTTTTTAAATACACAATATGAGCTCAAAACAGTAAAGAACGTCATCATTATTAAAAATTAGCCTTTAAAATCAAAGCTGCAGGCAGCTATAAAGACTTCATTTGAACAGAGGCAAAAGAAGCTATTGAATGTGACATATTGTTGTCACATGTTGTTTCCTCTTACTTCTTTTCCCATGAATATATACTGGAGAAAATGCCAACAAAAACATGGCTGAGAATGAAGGGTACATAAATGAAAAACAAATTTTCCTTGGATACTTGCTGTGATACAGCAACCATACTGCCAGTGATTTCCATCAGCGGTTTAATATGAAAACAATTATTGTCTTGTGGCAGATCTAATATATGGTACCTGCAGTAGATCTTAGAGAATATACTATTCCTGATACACTTGTAAAATAAAAACCCAGCAAATGTAAAAAAAAAAAAAAAAAAAGCAAGTTTAGTGCTTGTTTTTTAAGCCACTATGGCAACACATTTTCAAGCTGTTTGGCAAGGCTTATATGTCAAATATTTTACTTCCCCTTGGCTTGTCCTCAGCAGAAATCCTATCTTCTAATATCAGCTGAAGTTAAACGTTTAATACCTGTTTTTCTTTGGCCGAATCACCTCAGGTGCTACGTTTTTGTTTTACACTTTTTCCTAGCACAAAGTTTTCACATTTAATTCACATTTCTTCTGAATATAAAATTATGATTACGTCCCTAGCACTGCGGTTAGTGCTGTCAAAGCAAGAAGAATCATTTGCTTGCAGATATTTCCTTTGGTTTCTTCAGTTTCCTCTCTGAAAGTGGTCTTTCTGCAACTTGCACAGATGATACACGGGATTGACAGGTTGAGATGTTACTGTAGAAATATTAATTGAAATACCAATGCTTCATCTAATTATGTTGAACAAAGTGTACCCTTTTGGAAGAAAATGAAATTTGACATGAGAACAATTAGACATCAAACAATGCTGTCAAGGAGAAAACACCTCAGCTCTGCTTTTGAGGTGTTACAAGACCAAGATGTCTCATTCTGCTGTGTCATTGCTCGCCCCTAGCATAGCTTAACAGCTCCTTCCAATGCCGAACACCAGCTTTCTAGGTCTCAATTTGTTTCCTCTTCCATGATCCATGAATTATGGATCATGTAAAATATTCCTGGATTTTTTTCTTTTTCATTAAAGTGCAGCTGTTCTGGATTCCGTCTAGTTCCGAACCAGCTCAAGGACAACCATATGGCCCAGTTAAAGTTGAGCAAAATCAAATAGGACAGCTCCAAGCAGGATACAACTTAGAAAACCGTACATCACAATAAATATCCAGCAGCATAATAATGACAATGGACAGTTGCCATTGTAACCAAGAAGCCCAGGTCAAATACACATGCACAAATTCAACTGACTTCACACCAAGCAGCACTTTGGCGATCAATTCTTCAAGAAAGAGGCTTTAAGCTGTTTGTTACGGCATGAA
Organism: Hippichthys cyanospilos; assembly: GCF_059441005.1. NCBI lineage: Eukaryota > Metazoa > Chordata > Actinopteri > Syngnathiformes > Syngnathidae > Hippichthys > Hippichthys cyanospilos. The sequence goes on along the minus strand of NC_142379.1, from coordinate 13,021,243 downwards.
AGCTCAACGTCAAGCAAAAAAGATTTAACTTGTGTGTGTGATTGTAAAACAGCCACATAACTGTCTTTAAGCCTGCTAGCTTACTACAAACCTATAATGAGAACTTCCATACGCGGGCTAACACATAGCATCTATCTTGCGGTCTTATTATCGATATTTTAACACAAACGCTGCATCAACAAATGCAAACTCAATATAACAATAGTCACAGTCATAGCTATATTATTTGCCCTTTGTGAATGAATAACTTATATGTATTCAGTTACTAAGTAACTTACAGTAGTTATGAAAGTCATCTTTGTTTTTGTCTCCATCACAGTATTTCACGATACTCCAGGTGGCTAAAATGCACACATCTACTCAACTCGGCAAAACTTTTTTTCATAGAGCAATTTTTCTGTGCTTCTTTCTTGTAATTCATACGTTCTTTCAACACCTCTTTCTTTGCACCACTGTCGTCTTCATGTTTTCGTCAACTTTTGGCAACCAGATTCCTGGGTGACCGATACACAAAATGATGCCTTTAAAATCTGCTTGAAGTCTGTTTGGTTTACACCCAAGTACAGTGTGTTTTATGTACAATTTATTGTGTGTGTGTTTGTGTGTGTGTGAAAGGGAGAGAGAGCGAGAGAGAGAGCGAGAGAGAGAGAGAGAGAGAGAGAGAGAGAGAGAGAGAGAAAGCGAGAGAGAGATCTGGAATCATTAGCAAAGAGTCTGTTGTCTGTATATCAATGAGGGGATTAAAGATCAAATCATTATACAGGCTTTGATAGGTGACTGGCCTCATCCATCCACAGCTGCCAAACGTAAAGGCCAAGGGGTAATGGAGAAAACTTGGTCTGTACTTTGTCTCTGTCTTCACTCCTTTTTGTTTTGGTTGCTTGTCATCCATCATTTTTTCAAATCCAGAGTATAAATTTTGTCAGCAATTATAACAGGCACCAGCACACTTATGACCCTAATTTGGATAAGTGGAACGACAATTAAATGGATGTAATATTTTAACATTACTGGGATCACATGCATCACATGCACATGCAGACAAAGCATTAGGCTGAAACGTTTATACATACATACATTGAGTGTACTGCAACGTAAATTGGTTAGGATGTATGTGGTCCCTTGTAATTCTGATGAAAAACTATGGCTCCAACCATCATTTAATCATTCTTGGCCATGTATTATAGCAGTGGTTCTCAAATGGAGGTACTCTTACCCCTGAGGGTACTTGAAGCAACTTTAGGGAGTACTTGAGATTTTAAATAAAATAAATGAACAAACATGCAAAAATCCCTTTCAAAATAATTTTTAAATAATTAATTATTTCAGGAAAATATAAGTTCTTTTTTTTTTTGTTCAGTAAGTTTCATTTCATTATTGTAAAAAGCCAGATGCTCCTCCATACTATAGTGATTGGACCCAACTTGTCATGTGCCATCTCTCATTACCTGTCAAGTTCATTATTAATTTTTATCCCTGCTATGATCCCAAAAGAGGGCACTTAAAATATATATTTTTTTCTATGGACGAATATTTATTTATAATTATTTATTTTGATAACAGGTCTGACACTTTATGTCGACTATTTTTGGGGGACAAATATTTATTAAAAATTAAGTTAGTGATTTATTTTGGTGAAGAGATCTCTACTGTAATCCAAAAACAGGACACCTTGTGTTTAATATTTTTCTAAGGACAAATATGTATTCATAATTATTGTTTTATGCCTTTTTTTTTAACCCCAAAATATTTTGAACTAGTTAAGGGGTACTTGGCTGACAGGTTATTTCACTGTGGGTACATCACTGAAAAAACACTGTATTATTGCATAGTGAGTCAGTTTCTACCACAAAAAACAAAAAGATGGATCAAACGATACAGACTAAATGCATCAGAAAGGAGGAGAAGTAAAACGAAGCACACATGCCCAGCTATTGTCTCTTTAATTAATTGAAGAAACCATTAAAATCATGGTGAGTTGCTTTGGACACTAAAAATCAAGAATATCTAAACATTGGACTATATGTATGATTTTGTGTTAAAAACTAAAAGCTGTCGGCCACGGGACAAGAGGAGAACCTGAGAGTGAGGGAAAAAGAGAAGTTCCTGTCAGTCGATGAAAGAAACGGAAAACAAGAAGAAGAGAGGTAACTGGGGACTCATTTTGAAGTGTGCCTCATAATAAATCTGTCAGACGGAGACAGAAAGAGAACACGAAAGACAGAATGATGGTAGGAGGGAGACATTTAGGACAGGGACAGGGAGTGAGGTCCATTTACTGAGGTCTTCACCTGCTCGTTTAAAGTTCAGATCTAAATGATTGCTCTCTCTCCGTTCTTCTCCCTTGTGACTGGTGCTGTATATCATTGTTGTAAAACATCCCACAGTCAATTTATTTACCATTTTGTAATACATTACAGTATTCTGTAATGCTGCTTTGTCAGTGCAAACCCCAATATTGTATCGCTTTGATATTGAGTGATTTGTTTTCTTTAAAAAAAAAAAAAAAAATATATATATATATATATATATATATATATATATATATATATATATATATATATGGCGAGAAAATGCGCCTCATAGAGCTGAAACAAAATATACTTGAAAAATTAGGCTTTTCAACATATGACCGTTGGCCCTGATAAGGAAACAAGTCTTATTCCGGAAGAGGACAACAGAAAGACGTGCATCGAGTTGGAGACATTGGAATATATTACCGCAGGAACTGGGAAAGCTAACATTAGTATTTATTATTTTGATGTCAGCTGTGTATCCTCAAAAGTTACAAGGACGCAATGTTGAAACTGCTTGACCCACTTCTCGTTCATTTGGTATCATTTCATTATGGTGGGATTCAACAAGATGTAACTCGTCATATTTCCAGGAGGCTGAAAGACTATTTACAGCTGCTTTCAAAATATCATTACAAAAGCTCATGTTGCCCGTACCGAGACAAAAAAACCTTGGCTTACAGAATTTCCCCGTAAATTATGATATTTCAGAAAGAAACCATTTACTGTAGACATGAGACGAAAAAAAACACACACATAAGTAATAGAGCGTACAGTCTGTGCTTTATCAGCCAAGACTTATCACAATACACTGCATGCCAAATTTGCAAAACAAACTACTTTAATAATAGAATTAAAAACACCATAATTTTTAAATGATTAAATGAATTTGTTTGGACAGGAACCAATACATCATTTATCTTACCCATAGTATTTTGAAGTGTGATCACTTCAGAAGAACAATCCCATCCATCTATCCATTTTCTTTAGCCACTTATCCCCATTATGAATAAATCCAACTTTCAAATAATGTGGCTGTAATTGAACTACATCAAAGCTTAATTCTTTGTCCTGAACAAAACAGATAAACATGTTTTTCTATTTGTAGTGCCAAATTAATTAGTCCCCAAACGTAGACATATAATCTCTGGTGCACTTGTCACATTTAATTTATTATTCTTGCAAATCACGATAAGAGTTTTCTTTTACACAAGCTCCCCTCCTACGTCCATTCTCTCAAACTTGGCATCGTTCTGCTTCCGTCTCGCATCCTATAACCAGATAAGTTGCATAAATATACCTGAAACATACATATGACATCACATCTCCTATGGAAAAAAATAAATAAATAAAAACAGAGGACACTATACACTATGCTTAATTGATTTAACAATTTACTATTGTCAACTGACTTCATTTATTGAGGACTCCCAAGTGGCAATTCTCACTGGCTTGTCCACACAACTAAGGTTAATGTTACTTTATTTTGCAGCCGTCTAAGTCAATCTCTGATTAATGGAATGGGAGAGCTCTTATTATGTTTCATTAGGCCAATGTGACATGTGCTGGGATTGATAACAGTAGAGGGAGTGCACACATTGTGACACACTTTGCTGCAGCCCCACCAGTGTGCATGCAGTCCACTTGGAAGCCATCATAAATACAATTATTGATGATGTTTGGGTACTGCACATGAAAAGGGGTTTCAAAATGCTGACTGGAGGAGTGTGGGTAGGACTTTTCAGAAGATTTGTGCGAACTACAAAGTACAAACAAATAAAGAGAGAAATGAGGCGTAGTAATGGAAAGGTGGGGGAAGGGGGGTGATGCTACTTCGCGGTTTTCACTTATCGCAGGGGGTTTCAGTCATTAACCATGAAAAATGAGGGATCGATCACTATATATACAGTATATGTATATATATATATATATATATATATATATATATATATATATATATATATATATATATATATATATATATATATATATATATATATATATAATTGGGTCCTTCTTTGTGCTAATTCATAAGAGAAAGGGAGTAATTGTTTTATAGCATTGTTTTAATTAACCAGATATACCATCTTATTACAGTTGATTGCTTTTTGAACACAATTCTAATGCGTCCAAGCATTAAGTATTAAAAATTGCTCACATTTCTGTGTCATGAGAATGATGGGGTGTATAACGAAGCTGCAATCCTGCCACTATGAACCAACTGAATAAAAGAGGCTTATGTGCCTTACCTCACCCTCATCTCCATCTGCTCTCCAGGCAGTGAGGCCCCTGATGTTTAAGTCCATCATTTCTGTTCTTTCTTCTCTCCCCCAACTCTTTACAGTAAACACCTGCACACACGCTGAATAGAAAAACGTGATGAATAGCTTCGGTAAAAGGCTGCTGTCAGCGATGAAGAGATCCCTTTCACACGCACAAACAGTGAAGAAAAAGGAGGCGGGAAACTCACCGGCAAGCGTCTGAGAGGCCAGGATAGTCGACATGACCCCAATTTACATACACACTATTATTTGTCATTGTCAATTCAAGTTGCCTGTTGTTCTAAATTAACACCTTTTCTTCAGAGTAAATCTGTTATTGTTTTGTTTCAAAGCATCTGTATCTTGTTTTCCTGTTCATCAGAGTATGAGGTAGAATGATGAAATGTAAAGATGGGAAATAGTAATTGTAACACACGCCTCTGTCTTTAGTTTTTACCGTTTTACTTTTACTATAGTTAAATTTACATTTAGGTACGTTATTTAGTTAAATGTTTGCTTTACAACCTTTGAAAACTGGGTACTCAAGTTTCATCCATTTGGATAAGGGACTCATCTCCTTCTACACTCAAGGAAATGGAGGTAAAGGAGTAGGTTGTCAGCACAGACTTGAATGGACTAACACAGGGGTGGGCTACCTTTAAATCTGAAAGAGACATTTTGACTGTCTCCCATTAAAACACACACACACATGTACATGCACAGACACACACATTTCCAACCATTTAATATTGGAAAAACAATTTATGTTTATATTATGAGATCACCGTAATCATCATGTTTACAATTACATTTAGAAAATCAACAAACTACTGTAATTTAATTTAAGATTAATTGTTTATCATTTTGAATGGAGTAGTGAGTGTTTGCATCAACCATTCAGAGTATATTACCTCAATATTGTGAATTGTGACTGACAGAGGTTAACTTTACTTTTTGCAACATTGTTTTTTTCCTAAAAGGCTTTGCTTTCATTTCGGTGTTTATGGTTCTGACAACATTATGCAGAGAAAATCGTCGAGTAGCACTCACAGCTATTTCTTTTATGAGAAAAGTTACATTTTTTTTGCAATGACATTTATAAATCACACTTCACCTGGACTGACCAGACGGTGGCATTTATCCCTTATTGAATAACATGTAAACGCCACAGGGAAATACATAAATAAATAATGTAAGTTATGCGAGTTGCAATGTAAGAGTTTGCTGGGAACTTAATTTCTTCTCTTTGTTAGTCCATTCATATATAAACCCGTGATTGAGATATGATCGAATACATTTTTCTTTCAAATTCTTTGGATTTAAGGGGGCAATAGCAAAGTGTCCTCCAGTTGGAAAATCATGATTTTGATGACCTTTGTCTTGATTTTTCTAAGTTTGACATAGTGGATTTAAAGTGCTAAATATTTCCAGTAAATCTGAAATGTAGATACTGCTACAGGAAGCAAGATAAAATATGTAATTTAGCAGCATCAGCAGAGCTGAAGATAATACTAAAAGCACTCATTTCATTGGAGAGCTCTGTCAAAGCCTACTCATATGTGCAATGCTAGAAAGGCCTGCCATGTTCTGTCGTCCGGTTTTGTACAATTAAGTCTAATGTCCATTGTATCTGTTTTTTCTCTTTTTTTCTCTTTTTTAACTTACACCTTTGTTGTAAACTCTATATTACAGACAAATACAAAGTACCTGTTAATGCTAACCATGACAAAACATACAAGCTTACTCAGAAATTCCAAGTCGACATTCAAACCCAGGACCTTCCTGCTGTGAGGCTGACATGCTAAACACCATGAAAAACATAGTGGATGAACTGTGAAACAAAAGTCTGCCTTTGGCAAACATCTGCTGAATGGAATATCCCTCAAACTAAGTGTCCAACAGAAACAACTGCCAGACACGTTGCTCTGAGCTGGACACACAGATGGGAACATCTTTGCCCTACGCATAGGCCAACTCACGTCAAGTACAAGAGCTATTTTGGCCGAATCATAATGCAATACAGTACAAAAGTACAATGGCTCTCAGTTCCCAAAGAGGCCACTATTTTGATGTATGTCCACCTGCTCTTAATATACCCACTGGCTTTCAAACATGCACTGGGACCAATGGATGGTAGGACATCAAAAAAGATACTTTTACAAACAGAAATGCAAATCAATTCAAACAACCTTTGTCATCTCCTTTCTTCTATTCTGCATCTATCAGATGATAGCTAATGGTTTACATTTTGGACTTTGTGAGTAAAAGCTTTGATGTCATGGCTTCAAGAGGAATACATGATGATCGTCTGCTGCCTCCATTACACCGTGATAGGGAAGGATATGGCTCATCCGTACAAGCAAGGCCCTAAAATAGATATATGGGGGTTTAAGACTGGATCCCGACAAAAAAATAGCTTCCCTGTGGTCCACTGATTTGCCCTGAAGTAAAGCACCAAACTTCCCGCAATGCAGATTATATGCATATTTTAGCAAAATCAAAATTGCGACGCAAATCTTTGCATGTGGCCCGAATATAAAGTTTGTTCTATTCTGGTAAATGCAGTACATATTTATTAACATTTTCCATGATATATTTACAGTTGATTGTGATGCATTTCATCATATTGTTACTGACAAGAAACATTAAGTCATGATTAGAGTTTACAATCCACTTCCTCAATGAAAAATGACGCCATATCCTTCGTGAATCAACACAGTCCCTTTAATCAGGTTTTCACAGGGGAGAGAGGTTTGAGTGCTCAATCAGGAAATCAAATTGTTAATATCTTGCTTTTAGTCATTTTATTTATGATGACAGCTTGCTGATCACCCAATCCCAAGAGGCCAAAAGCATGAAACACTTCTACCTCACATTGTTCACTCTAATCATGCTCTATGTGTAATTCATCATAATTTCTCTCAGCTGTCCGTCTCTCTAGATCCCCAGCCGCACCTAACCTACAAGAGACATGTCGCATATCCTCTACGGTATGCCGCTTTAATAGCTTTAGTGGCTCGGCATAATCTGACTTGCCTGGCGCACCGCATGTTAATATCATGTATGCGTTGACCTCAATGATGCATCCTCGTTACTAGTGTCTTGTCATTGGCACGTCAGTGCCTACCATCCATCTGCTGATCCTCCCACACCTCCCCAGGGTGTTTCTGGGATACCCTCCAATGACCTCAGTGGCTTCACTGAGCTACTTAGCATCACCACCTGATGAATGCACTTGGCCAAAAGGCAATCAAGCCACCTGAAGGACATCCAAGTGTTGGTGTTCTGTGTTGTAATCACAGATAAACAAACATACACACACACGGATGCGAGCAGGAATGCTTGCCACACACACACACTACACTGGATGTCTTCGATGCCATCGCATCCTTTATTTTGAACACACATACTTGATGGAATGCTATAGGTTTGAAACAGAAGTGTATCATTTTGCCATTTTTATGCCTATCAAGAGCAGATGCCGGGAAAGCTTCTTCATTTAGGTTGAAGTAGTTTGACATTCTCCTCAGTCTCCAAGGTATAGCTGTCATATTTAGTTTCGGCTCCCAGTGGAGAGAAATGGCAGCAGTGCAGAAAGAGAGTCTGGAATCTCAGAAGGCCAAGCTGTCTGTTTGAGATGGGAGAGTGGCTGAGGCAGATAGTGTTACACGGCTCCCATGGGAGACAAGGTGATATGACCAGAGGGATGGAGAGTCATGTGTTGTCATGGAGATACAGACTGTAACTCGCAATTGAAGAGAAACACAAAGTCAATTCAAGACAAGTCCTGTTGACAAACTATGATTTTTGAGTTGTGCTTGTTCAGGATTCTTTTTTTCACACTGTTCTCATGCTCTGTCTCTCTGCCAACCTCTTCACAGGTTGATGGTGGTCAAGAACTGAAGTGGATTCTTCAATGAATAGCATCAGTCTTTGCCAACTTTGACATTGTGACATGCAAGATAGCATGAAGAGAGAAAGAGGGATGAGGAAGTGGTGAGCTTTTGGGGAAGAGGAATGGTGCTTGACAGAGTGGAAAGTGTTAAGTAGGCTTTATTTTCAAAGGAGATGAGGACTGCTTTTAAAAAGATGAAATGTGTAAAACGCTGGGCTTGCAAAATGAGAGAATTAGTGGGATGGGAGGGAACCAAAGTGATTCATTTCAATGTGTAGATAACGTATCTACTTTAAGCTAAATAATTGAAATGCTTTTTGGATTAGAATAACATATGTGTTTAGGAACAGGATTTGCTAACTAAATAGAATCTTCTAATTTTTTAAAATATTTTCTGGAGTTTACGGTAAGGCATGATATGATATGATATCATCCATGCTTAAAAGAATAGCTTAGATGTTACTACTGAATATGATGTATCAGACTCACTTTATTTGTAATCTTTCTTAGTATTTTTTTAAAAATGCTTTCTCTCTCTCTCTCGCTGCTTTGATTTACTGTGCTAACTGGGTCGCTTCCTACTAATTGGGGTCAATGCAGAATTGAATTGGGTTGATATGGGCTAATTTATATGTCTATTTCAGTTGACAGGCCAGGGAATAGGATTTGTGCTCCACTAATCCTTCTTAGATTTTATGCACTGCTAATACTGTCAGGTTATAGTCCTTTCATATTCACTTTGGCTCTTTGTTGTCATTTGTTATGTGGGAGAGATTTCTGCAAGATTTACCTGACAAAAAATACTTTCTTTCTCATGAACTGTGCTGATATTCATGTCCCCGAGCCTCATTACACTTTAATAATACCTGTTTCGTGTTCTAACGCAAAAAAGCTTATATAATATATCAGGATATTTCGGGTCCTGGATGGAAGCGGTACATTGTCTTTGTAGCTAAAGTTTCTCTTACCTTGCATTGTTAGGAACACGGAAAGCTTTTTCCACTGTGTGGCACAACAAAACTAAAATCACCATGATTCTAACACATAGTATTCCTACTAGGTGTAGCACATGCCCAGATGAATACACAACAATGAGAAATTCAGTTGCATTATTTGCTTATCAAAATTAAAATTAAACTGTACTTTATTTTACTTGATATTCCCTATCAGTAAACACCAGGCAATATTTACAATTGCTCAAACTATGGTGTACCTCAAGAGTCCCTCCTTGGTTGCCTATGTACATGTAAGGGACATTCACAAAGGACTTGTTCAAGAGGCAGATGTCCATTGGCTGCCTGCACACAGTATGTTTATAAATGAGTGTGTGGGAGACCATGTGGATGGGATCAATCGATGCTAAAAGATATTCAATGTCAGAGTGTTAGCACTTCTTGGAGCCGAGGGATTATAGTTGAGTGTTAAAGAGCATCTACATTCCACACAAAGTGTAAAGTATACTAATTGTTAAATTGACTGTGTGTCATATGTATGGAACTAAATATGTTGGATGAATTTGTTTGGAGAATACAGCAGGTATTCTTTGTCTGATGGATTGCTCTACACAAGTGCGAGAGGCACTTTTTCTCTGTAACCCCATTTAAGAACCTTCTTTATTTCATTTTAGAATCTACAATATAATGTTGAATTAAATGTATGTGTTTTTTAATATAATGACACATATCCGACAAGCCCCCTTTGCTAATATCTTGGAATCAGTCTGGTTTATTGGATAGTTAACGACAAACTAACCGGAGCCCTCAACTTGCTACACTCAAAAAATGTTTTGAGACTGCTGCCTCAAAATGTACAAAATGTACACAAATTACATTGATTAAATCAATCATGATTGAATTACAAATGCTATTAGTTTCAATACAAAACATTAATAAGAAGCAAATGAGCACTTATCAATGCAAAACCTTTGCATATGCTAACGTATACAAAAGGGAAATACCTGGCACAAATGAAAATATGAGCTAAACGCATTAAAGGCAGTGCTAGATAACATGCCAAAGATAACTAACAATAGCTTGCATGTTGCTGGATCGACAAACAAACACATTTTGGGCCTATTATAATAAATGACATCATTCTTACAAAGAAAGTAAAACTTACAGGCACCGTGGAACAGATTTCACAGAGAGACAGAGCAACATGTTTGTCACTGACAGTGACTGCTCTGAATTGAAGCAACACCGTTCTTCCTCACTAAAAAATGTCACATCAACAGTGGCCAAAACAAGCTCCAGCCGAACAAAGCAAAAAATGAATGAACTGCTGAAGGATAAAAAAAAAAAAAAAAAAAAAATCAGTTTCAAAACATGACTATTTCAGGTTAGGCCCATGCGGTAAAGATTAATTGATCCACGGGCTGGTACCAAGCAGCGTTTGGGGACCTCTGGTAAATAGAGTCTTCTTGAAAAAAATAAATGTAGAACTCAATGAAGACTGGGCTTCTTTAGAATGCTTCTTAAAAATAACATTTTTGTACCAAGAACCGAAATTTGACTTAGAAACCAACAAATCTCCTGCTACTGTAAATTTTTTTGACATATCCTGAATAAATGCAACTTAATATTTTTAGCAACATCAATCAAACAGGCCATTTTTGTATATAAAGTATAATTAACATTTTATTGCCATTCCATAATCATCATCTTCCTCTTCATTGCGCTTTAATTTCCTCACACTTTTAGTTGACTGCAATGGAAGTGCCTGCCAGCTTGACCACTTAAGAGGGAAAATGACTCATCATTCTCTATTAGCAGGGATTGTGTGAGTGTGTGTCTCTGTGTAAGGATTTGTGTCTTGTGTCCGGCTCCTTTACTTGTAGACCAATGACTTCCAGATGTTCATCCATCTCTTTAGGTAGTCCTCACTGAACGGTGAACTTTCTCCTGTCTGCAAGGGATGGGCGGCCATCATTCATTCTTATTGCTCTCCAAGTGATGACTGTGACCACACACACACACACACACGCACACACACACACACACATACACATGCAAAGTTCAACAAACAAGATCCACATGTTAACTTGGCATTAACCCATAAACCATTGTAAACTTGTAAGTTATATATGTGAGCGGTTCCACACTTGAGCACACAAGAACGACTACGCAGGAGATTTTAACCACACCACCTTCTTCCCAGGCACACACTGGATGGAGTTTTACTTTGTCACATGGCGTACAGAGTCCATCTTCTCAACATTATTTTTCCTGACCTACCTGAGCCATAAACTTCTTTTATGAGATAATAAGTGAGTGCCAGTGGAGACCAATTCATCAAAGTACTTTTAATGGGGGACAGTGAAGGAAAGTAGCGCCATTATAATGATCTGATGTGACGTATATGTTACAATTATCAAAAAAAAAATGGTCATTGCAGTTATTGTTTTAATCTTCATCACTCAGAATGTGAAAGTACTCCCTATATTGACGTGAAATTCAGCCATTTAGTAGAATATTGTTGTTGAAGAAAAGCAAAAGTAAGGAATGAAAGGGTGAGAACTGAGCATGCGTGGAAGAATTTTAAGAAAATTAAAATAATGTGCTCAACAGCCTCTCTGTTTGCTGCTCTGTCAGAAACCACAATGACAGGACTGAAACACACTCACACACTGGCAGGCGCTCTTGCAGGATTTGGAACAAGCTTGTGGGACTTTTACGGTTTCTGTGTGTGAATACTAACAGTTGTCCAACATGGCTGTTGGGTGTATATCGAAATGACTTGTGCGCGCTACAATTGATCATCCCAACCCTATTAATCAAGCCAGGAATTCAACAAATTAGCTCTAATAAGATACACGTGTGAAGTGAAAACTGTTTCTGAAGACCACCTATTGAAGCTCATCAAGAAAATTGCAAGCAGTGCAAATGCAAAGCAGTGATTAGAGCAAAGAGTTTAGAAGAAACTAGAATATAAAATGTTTTCAAGTTGTTTCCCTGTGAGTACTCATTCATAATTTTGATGCCTTCAGTAAAAATCTAAATGAATCTAAAATAGACATGAAAATTAAAAACAAAACAAAACAAAATAAAACAAAACAAACAAAAAAAACACTGAATGAGAAGGTGTGTTCAAACTTTTGGCCTGTACTGTACGTAATTCTTAAATAATCATTATGGAAACTTTGTAGTACAACAATAACAACAATGTTATTGACATTGCTGTTATTAAAAAAAAAAAATACAATAAAAAAATGAAGAAAAACTACTTCACACAAAGTAAGTACTGTATATATTCATTTATTTTGTAACCTTAAGTGGTTTAATTTTTAGAGATATAATTGTACTTTTTATGTATTTAATTTTAGAGGTATAAATGTGATATTATAATCAGTGAATATTTTTTTTAGCACTCAAATATAATGTATGTGACAACCCTGTAAGATTGTATGACTTGACTTACAAAATCAAATAATAACTTAAGTTGCCCCCCCCCCCCCCCCCACACACACACGCCCACACACGCAAAATTGAAGGTTTCACTTTGAAACTTGCTTTGAATTGTACATATAGAATTTAAACCACATCTATGTTTCATTATATTGCAATGTATGTATGTCTGGTTTATGGTTAAAATCATTTAAAAAATGAGGGGATAAGAATAACTAAGATTGGCTAACTAGTGAAGTCCAGATAGCACTATTAAAGTATGGAAATAGGCCTCTGAATGACCTCATGCCCTGTCAAGTATCGATTTAGATAGCTAAACATTTTTTTTTTGTTATCTGCAATTACTGAAAATGTGTATGTGCACAACCAGCTTTACAGTTCCGTGAATTAGGTTAAATGAATGTCTCACAGTGACAGATGCTGCCTGCACGGCCCCGGCCAGAGACGATAGCTAATTGCTCAATCACAGGCAATATAATCTGGCCAAACTCATTTTCAATGCCCCCCCCCTCCTCTTTGCGTGAACACCCGACCACCCTGCCTCCATTTCCTGACCCATCAGCTAAGCATATGTAAGCCTGAATTGAAATGGAGTAGAGAGATTAATAGTTTGGCTAAATGGCGTTTTGTACCTAAATAAATGTACTTTATATGGCAAATCAGACAAGTTATTGCTCCTGATTATAATACCCGGTTTCAGGGGAGTTAAGTTTGGACTTGCATGAAATATTTGAATTGAGCCTTCTGTTTTTATGTACATTCCACCTGCTATAATAAAGAAATTGATCCTTTTATAAGAAATTAATTCTGTGGAGAATTTGGAAATGGAAATGTTCAGTCATAATATATTTTTTGACACTTATCAATCATATGTCTAGCCAGAGGACACAGCAGATCTTAATTTAAGTATTGAAGGTTTCAAATAATTTTTTAGTTTGACTGGCAAAACCACTTGGTAAAGAAAAAAATAACATGCACTTTACTACAAGTGGAAAATGTTTTTAAATAATTAGTTTCAATGTTTTTTTTCAAACTTGATAAATATTTATAAAATTAGTGAAAATACACCAGATCAGTAATTTTACCTACTTCTTTAGCTTTAACAGATGAGTAGTAGTATCCTGAGCCTTGTTGATTTTATATTTCAAGTGTGAATGAGTAGGCGAAAGAAAACTATCCAGAATGGCGCATATGTGTGTGAGTTTGTACCCCCCTCACTGACACAACACAAAAATACACACACATTATAGACGAGTGCTTGAAATGTATATGTGGGGCACTCTTTAAATGCCATATCTCTCGAGTGCATCAATAAAAAGAAGAGGAGCTATTAATTACAGCACTCAAGTTATGAGTGTGGGGGTGTAGGTTTGTATGCATGTGTGTGTGTGCATGTTTGCCACTCAAGTGACCTCAGAGGCATACACTCATAGTTTATATATAGGAACAGACGAGACAAAAATCCCAAAAAACGTGATGTTTCACAAGATTGAGGCCACAATATAAAATGAGATTTTTGCTATTTGTAATATCCTGTAAAATTGTGACCAAAATAAATTGTCCAGTTTTTGTTTTTTTCCTCCCTGAGCTGACCGCTAGGACATGTAAGCATCAAATGTAAGCATAATTGAGTGTGCAAATATATATATATATATATATATATATATATATATATATATATATATATATATATATATATATATATATATATATATATATATATTTACGTGTGTGTCATGTGTGACAGAAAACTTCACTTCAGAGAAAAAATGTAAATTGTGGGATTTTAGCAGCTGAGGTTAAAATTGCAATTTTTGCATGTGAAAAGAAGATATTAGAGCGTATGGTAGGCATGGTAGGCAGAGATTGTGAGATACGCTTGCTTGAAATCTGTAGCCTGTGTCTTTCCAAATGTTCAGACATATTCCAAAAAATAATTTAAGATGCTGTGTAGATTTTTTTTTCGCTTTCAATTTCAGCATAATTTAGCATAGCATAATTTTTGGCGGAGGTGGGTGGTTACTCTGCGCCTTTGTACAGTATGTGCATGAGTATGGGCGTGCAGCGATGCCTGTCCGGAAATGACAACGAGCAGAACAGGCATGTGATCAGCAGATGAATGTTTCTAAATGCCATTTTGTCAGTGTGTCAAAGAGGCGGCATACAAATGATATGTTAGACTGTGGAGGACCAAAAATCTGGGGGGAATTCATTCAAGCGGTGGCTGTACATTTGCGCACATGGATGTGTGTATGCGTGTGTTTGTGTGTGATTGTTTGCTTTCCCTGTCTCAATCTGCACTCATGTCTCTTTCAGTAAACGAGATGGGGGGGTTAAGAAGTGTCAGGATAATGGGCCAAAATCCAGATGAAAGTAGGGAATAGTAGAGAATAGTTGCAGACCTCAGGTAGAGAACATTCTCAAACGGGAAAACTTCATTCTAAACTTCACTCGTGGTCACGAAAAGATTAGCTTGTGAGCGTGCGGCTCTGATGTCATGTAAGGACTCACAAAAACAGAAAGAACAATGAAAGAACTACTCTCTAAATGCATCACATTATTAAAGAGATACAAATGCTGGCCAGTGGGAATTTCGGGAAACGGTATGGACTTTCCCAAACAGATGTTGGAGGTGCGGCCTCTCTGTCTTCACAGGAGCCCCCCCCCGACAAAGGCTGACGGTGAAAAGTCCCTGACCAATTTTTTTTCCGAGAACAACCCATTACCAGACACAGATGTTACTTGCATTTTCACAAGATTTTGTATTGACTCAGTATCGCCGATAACAGCTTGAAAATGTACTCAATACTGGAACATATCAATAATCACTACCACATATATTATATATAATGGACACTCCAAATTGATCTTAGGTGTGAGTGTAAATGGTTGTTTGTGTGCCCTGCAATGGCCTGCCAACCAGTTCATGATAAACCCAGCCTGTCGAAAACAGCTAGAATAGACTCCAGCACGCCCATAACCCTATGGCAAACATTAATGGCAATTAACCATTTAGTCTATTAGTTAAAAAGAAGAAGGAGTTAAAAAAAAAGTCTACATTTCTTCCTATTCATCTTCCAAACATGTTTATGTCATGTTCTGACTAATACTGGTTGTGTGGGTTGGTATTAAGGTTTCCAGTTATTTTCACATCATTGATGTTCTGATGGTGTTTTTTTTTTTTTTTTTTCTCTAGTCTGTTGTTGATGTAGCTGAAGCATTAGTCTTCGTTAGTTTAGTGCCTGTGCTCAGTTTTTCAAGTGATTTTGTAGTAAGGTAAATTTCATTGTTACTTTGGTTGTAGTTTTCGTCCTTGTTTATTTTTCTCCCGCATCATCCTAAATTATTTTTTAACATACCGTGCCTCCCTGCATCTGGATCCACACCTACCACACCTCTCCCCACCATGTACACTTATGACAGTTTATATGCTATGTTATCAGTTATCTGTTTCATTCTTTTAGTAAAAAATATTTTGGGCATTTTATACATGTTGAAAATTAACACATTCATTTTGGATTGGTATGAAGGATGAATACGAAGGCTCTAAACATGTCTGCTCTGTGCGATACCAGGCGTTTACTAATTCTTCAAGACATTCCAAATCGTTGTATCTTTGTTAATTGTTGTGTGACGGCCCTAATGGATTTTTCTTTCTTTTTTCCAATTTTCAAATGCTTATTTTATTTTTACCTTTGGTCAGTTTTATGGTTATCATGTTGGTTATACTTCTAATAGTTTTGGTCAAATGGAAAACACACACACACGCGTACACACACATAGATGGTTCACTTAAAATACCCGTCTTTATAATTGTTTATCGGCCCCAATACAATAAGTAAAACAAAGGAATTGACCTCAGGCTTGTATGTTCTACACACTCAGCACACAGGGACAAACTGCTGTTGGATTGCATGTACTGTATATGCATCACCTGCTGATGTTCCAGCGCCCTGTTTTGGTGATTGTTAGCTGTCAGGTATAATGGAGCTTCTGTCGATCGCTTTCCCCATCGTGGGAAAGACACAGCAAGCTCTTTTTCCCTCTCTTTCCTTTAGTCATGGTTTTTGGTTTCGCTCTGTGTTGTTTCTGGATTACTTCTGTCCGGGCTCTATAAAGCGTTGGCGGCTTGTGCTCTCTGTGGTTGCTCAGCATTCAATACAAAGGTAACTGTTGAAGAAGAGCTGGAAATACTTCAGTCACAAAAGAAGCACAATGCAATGAGCTTGAGATGGTGTAGCATTGCCCATCCAATTGCTTCCCAGCAGTGGATGGTCTTCCCCCTAGAAATGTTGGCTAAATGTTTTAATGTGTTCTAAGGACCACTCACGGTTGTCGCTCATATTCAAGTGCACCCCTGCTGTGTTCATCTGCAGCTGCTTTCTACAGTCATGCTTCCGTGGGAGAGACAAAATATTTTGGAGGACGGAAAACCTCAGTGTGTAGTCAGTTATGAGGTCTTTGTTTTATGTTTGGGACTTCCCTGGTTCCTTCTAGCATGTATGACCACTTTGTTCCCAATCAAATCCCATCTTCCATGTCCAGACACCGTTCATCACTGTCAAATCGGATCACATCAGATTTGAATTTTTTTGCACTTGTTGGACTTATGTTTGGTCCTTATCTTACTACAGTATAGTATATTGTGTTGAGCCTTCACATCAGAATCTCAAATGTTGCTCCTAAGCTCTTTTAGTCGGTTGTGATTTAACTCATTGATATCGTAGATGGCAAATTCGACAAAGATCTGTACTGAGAGTGGTAGAACTATTAAGGGGGCTTTTGTCAACTTTTTTGTACTGGTGAGCCTACCCTAAGCACAAAGAAGAAAGCCACAAAGCACAGGAAGAACACCATGGTTCTCAAAAAGTGCAAAAGTCAAGGTTAAAGGCAGCATCCATTTATCAACGGGTTAAAATGTAGTCTAAAATTTCTCATTGTATCGAATATTTTATGGATGCTTTCAACTTTCTATTTGTACAAAATATGCCTCCCTCATGATTTGTTTTTAAAATATTTCCACAAGAACTGTATTTTGCTTTTTTTTTTAAGCAGATTTGATCATGTCATATTCTAAAGGCCTGTCCTCAATTTTTCTCCCTCAATAAATAATATCATCAGCAATTAAAACGGAGGCTTATCGTCATACTTCATTTTGTGCCTGAAGTGTTATATAAACAGTCAAAACTACTGTATACATCCAGGGGCCTCTTCTGCATGTTTGCTCAGACAAATAGGGTGGAGAAAGTTGGACATATATGTGTGTCATGAGTACGTGTGAGTGAAGCAGGAAATACCACAGCACATTTGTAATGAGTGTGCATGATGGCTTGTTTGCCCATTGTGTGTACACATAAGGTCCATGGAGTCAATGTTTTCATGTGCATGTTGTCACTGTATGGAGATTGTGAAACTTTGTTTACTGTGGGTTCGTCACAGTCATGACATGATTCCCTGTAAATGACAGATGGATGCTCATGGTTATTCATTAGGGGGGCTTATTTCTTTCTGACAACTTACTATTTTGTTGAAGACATAGCTTTGTGTCAGAGCGCACTGACCAATTATGCCATGAACATGAATAAAGGACCCCAGACCACCAGTTTGCACACTTTTAATCATCTTATTTTATTTTTCTTACATTACTGAAAGCAAAAGTTTTCATCTGATAAGAGTTTTTTTTTCATCTGTTGATTGACATTTAAATTATTGATGCTGCAGTTTCAAACTAAGCCAAATATTTGATCTGTCACTATTCAGCTTCCAATGTTTTTCGTTGTTCTTGTTTTTGTTGCATCTAGTGTCAAATCTTCCTCAAACGCCGTCGGTGCCTTTTATGTTTAGAAAACAGTATTTCCGTCAACATCATACACCTCCATCAATCTCACTTGTCTCCTTTCATCTTGTTCCTTTTGTGTCTGTCTGTGTTTGCCTATGCCTCCTTCTCACCGACAAAATCTTTCTCTAACTTCCTGCATGATCTTTGACCCCCGCCCATTTTGGCGCTGACAGAAACCAGGCTTTTCTGTCATCTCCATCATTCACTGTCGGAGCAGAAACATGTGCTAAATGTACACTTTTGTAAACAAAGAAAATGCACACTAAGTGCATATTATTATTTCTGATTGTCCAAGTGTGGCAAAATACTTTGTGTGAAAGCATTACTTGTTTCGTTTTCATTTTTACATTAATCTTTCTCACTCCTTGGGGCAAATGAGAAAACACATGTATAAATGTTGTAAGAAAGTAGTTAACTGTTGTTGGAAGTTGATTTATATTGCTTATTGTATAGTTAATGTTAAAAAAGATCCAGTTTGGGGTAGAACTACAAATTTTTATAGGTAAAAATTACATTTAGAATTGGAGTGGTGTGTGGAGGGTGCGCAAAGTATTCTCTTTCCTGGGGTGCATCGCGATATATAATTGAGAATCACTGCCTTATGGACATAAATCATTTATAACTCAAGAAATGCTCAAAATAAATATTAAACATGCACAAATCATATTGCTATAATAAATATATAATATAAAATATATGTAAACATATTGATGGTAACAAATAAAACACAACGCACATACAATTAATTGTATGCACATAAATAAAGTGTGTGTAATGTGTTCAATAAAACCTTGTAATTTTACATCTTCTCACTCTCACACTTTCTCATACGATAAATGCAAAAGTACGAAGGCTCCACAGGCACTTATTCTGAATGACAATGATCTTGATTCATGTATGAAGGCGATGATGAAAGACATGTTCAGTATGATGAAGGCAATGAAAATGAAGTTACTTCAGAGGTTAATAAGAGATCTATCCATCTCCTCGTCAGGTAGAGGCATAGGAGAGTCTACAAGCGTAGACTTGTGGCTTGTCTCTAGCTTCTGTTGGAGGCTCTGACGGGGGTTCCTGACAGACAAGGAACGTTGTAAGTGAGCTGTTACTGCTCTTTCTTCTTTAGTGCCAAAATGCCTTATTACAATTCCATGACTGTCAACATGAATATTAAAAAAATAAATAAATAAAATCTGTGATGGTAGTGAATCTGAAAAACTTGAAAGGTGGTACATTAGTACATTATTTCATTCTTTCTTCAATTCATTAACTCATTCAGTGCTAGTTACTTCAAAACCATCTTTACCATAAAATAAAATGAAAAAAAAACCTCTAAATACTTGGGATTGAAGTCTGGACTCTATATGGACGTATAATGACGTCTTTGGGATTGAATAGGTTAATACCCATTTCTGTCATGATGGTTACATTACGTTGAAAAAATGAATACGGCTAAAATCACAATGGGTGGATATCAGGATCTGTTTTAGAGAACATTTAACGTGATGGCCATCATAAGGAGAACATTGCATGGAGAGTGACGACAAAATTGCTATACAATAAAATCACCTAATGACTCCACAGTGTCAACTTGAGAACTGAAGGAACCTCAAGATAAGAGTGTCATAATGCATTAGATGTTTGGTGGCTATGCCAATAGAGATAGCACAGCCAAGTATTTCAAATTCTCTGACGCAAGCTGGTGTACAGAAGTTGGTGCCAGAGGAAAAAGCCCACATCAATGCTCCAGTGAAGTCAACTCAAGGCACACAAATATAGATGCAAACACTGCCTATCTTCAGCGCCAAACAATGCAGTCAAGCATCAAAGAAGTATAATTGCAAATGACTAGGAAAACCTTGACACATCCCAACAATTTAATTGCAGACAGGAAGGTCAATCAGATGCAAACAATGCAGCCCCGCTTCATCAGAAGCAAAGTGCATCCTGAGACGTGGATGGCAAAGGAAGCCAAACAGCGCTAACAATGCATGCATATTTGGATAATCACCGGAATTGGTAGCTTGATGGCATAAGAAATAGAAAAACAATGTGTAGTCAAGTATTATTGTTTGGGGAGACGCCGAGTGATTCTTCAGTCTACCAGCCCTGTGCAGGATTGGGTTCTTTTAGCCCTTTACAGGGCAAGGAACCTAATTCAATTTGATTTTGACCCAGTGCCGTCTCCCATCCAGTTAGTGAAGAAAATTGACACGTAAAATTTAATTAAATTATTTGAATATAGGACTGCAACATGCTAACACATCTGAAACAAGAATATCCACATTTTGTCTGCTAATGCTGAGCAAATACTTCTAGAGATTCTAATTTCCATCTCATCAGATAACATAAAAATAGAGCAGAAGGGCTCCCTGAACAAACCCCAGGTTGATTACAAGTGACGGTTAGTATCTCAAATACCAAAAATACGCCTGAGGTACCAATAATAAGACCAATCAAGCATTACTTTCACTCTTGTCATCTACTACACAGGGTGAGATGCAGAAATGTTGTACTGTATAATAAACCAGAGTTGTGACTATTTTAGTCCAATTTTTAAAACTATTAATCATGACCAATTTTAATATATATTTAACTGAAAATAAACAAATAACCCAGACTATAATGGCCAAAATTGCGGCAACATTCTGTGTTTCTCTAACGACATATAGTGTATGATTAACTTCATTTGCAATAAATAATTTAAAATAAAAGTCTGATCAACACAGCATGCTGATGATTAACACTTTAAAAAAATGTTCTGTGTCCTTTTGAATCAAATTATGACATTGAATTATGTAGCTTATTTGTGATTTTAGGGAATTTTTTGGCTGTAGGAATGTCTAGTGATTTGTCATTCACAAACAGTTCTTAATAGCTTGTGGACTTAAGACATTCACTGATTTACAGTAAATTTTAAAGAGCAGGCCCCATGATACTTTTGAGTTTGTGATTATTTCTGTCTCCAAGGGCTACTCGAAAACCAAAGTTAAAAAATATAAGAAACTAATTAAAAAAAAAGGTGGATGAGGACCAAAGTCCTTTAAATTGCATGCATTACATTTCACCCCGTTTGTGAACGGCAAATAATTGGCCACCTCTCTAACTTGTCCTGTAAATCTGCTATTTTACACAATGATGAGTTGTGGAGTTTGATGGGGCTGTAGAGTGTGGTCTGACAGGAAAAGAAACCTAAAACATACAACACTTGAATATTTTGGACTCAGGACTGTCTGCAGTCTGCACCTCTCAGTACTCATCCATCTGTCGACGAGGCATCCAATCAACTATGTCCTCAGTTTGGGCCTGAACCCAATCACAGAGCCAATCCGCCAATCTCCCCACCCAATCCCCTTCATCAGGAGATGTAGTCATTAGCTGAGATGTAAAAATGAGAAGAGTCCTGGGCTGTAATCATGTAGGTGTGATTTGCCTGCCTGGCCTTACACACACTGACGCGCGTGACGCACGCATTCTTTGTTCTTTTCATTCCTCTGCCTCAACCTCGAAGACCAAAAGCCTGTGAAGGCTTTCCAGGGGTGTCATCACGATCCACATCATAGTTATTGTTTCCCCTCGGGGGTCCAGTTATAGCGTTTGATTATAATTGAGTCATTAGTACCTTTATGGCTTTGTATTGCTTCTCGCTTCACAAGCTGATTTTGTTTATGTTAAACACCAAAAAAATGATAGGCTACAGTCAAACGTATTGTTATTGTGCAAAACGAATTACAATAAAGCATGGAAATACCCAAGTTATATTCTTAAAATTATTGGTGTCAAATTGCTCTGCTTCTATAATGTCTTTGCCCTTTGGAGACAAGGAATTAAACCTTTTTAAACCTTTTGAACTATGACAAAAAAACATGGTGGCAAAGTGTGAGAAGGGCAAACCCACTTGACAGCGGAAGGAAAATGACAGTACCAATGAGCATGGAAAATAGGATGGGGTTTAATAGCGTGTCTTGCGGCTCTTGATCTGAAAGACACGTTGAGAAGAGGATGGAAAACTGAAACACAAATCAGAAAATAGGAAAAGTATATAAAAAACAAAAACATGCCATCAGACATCATAACAGTGTGATTGCGTACGTCTAAAATTAGTGGCAAAAGAAAATAGTTCTGCCAATTCGTCACCCAAATCCTTTTATGCATGCAGCAAATGGCTTTTAACAAAGCCACTTAGTGATGAACGGTGATGGTATCAAATGCCTTGCACAAAGAAAATAGAAAACACCCATATACTTTAAGGTGTGAAAAAAAACAACCATATGTAACAAGACATTTAAAAAACTACCATACATGTTTTTGTTTTTTTTAAACACTATGTATACTAAGGCACTTATTTTTAAAAAAAACACCATGTGTAGTATTCTTCTGTGGGTTAATTGTGCATATTTTAAATAACATTGAGTCTCAGTGTGAACATAACTGTGTATTCTGTCTTGTTCTCTAATTGCCCAATCTTGTCTCAAGGGAATGTGATACTTGACCCTTTCGGCCATTTAGTGTCAGTGATCCTTTCGTACTCCCGGAGCTGCTGCAATTACCTATTGAAGTGTGTTTCAGACATGTATATGCACAATGGCACGCAATTGCAGTCTACTTTTCTCACACGACATTTCAACTTTTGGTTTTGGATAACTTGGTCAGGTCAGACAGAAGAGAGTGATAAATGGAAGCGGGGAGGATGATGACTAAACATATGAAAAGACTTTGAATGTCCCAAAACTAAGGGGACCATTTGATGAGATAAAAAGGACCATTTGATGAGATATAAATGTGTGAGGGCCAACCATTTAGATTCCAGTTGCTTTCTTTTTTTTTTTTTTTAATGGGGTTCGTTCCTAGTAACCTTTGAAGTTTTCAAGACTTGGCAGGTAGTAGGGATGTAACGATAATGGTGATATCGCAGTATTAAAATTGCCACAACATTCTCATCATCATCATCACGTTGCAATATTATGAGCGTCAAAAACATTAATTTTTTGCCCACTTCAGCCAAAAACAGAATTGTGAACTACATAGACCATGACGCTTTGTACCACTGAACCAATAGGAACAAGTGACAATAAAATGACTGAGGCTATTCCTTTTGTCACTGGTGTTTTGAAAAAAAAAAAAAAAAAAAAAAAAAAAAAAAAAATATATATATATATATATATATATATATATGTTTTTCTTCTAATATCTTGAGCTTTAACAATGTGTGTGTTTTTACAGCAAAGTATACATGAGTATACAGTATTTTGCAAGTTAATGTATCATGAGGTTCATGTTGTGATAATGTATTTGGATATCGTTATCCATTTTACTAATAGTCTGGAAAGAGCTACAGAGGAGCCATGGAGTGGGGGGTTTATTGTAAAACTTACATGTCTGAGAGTAAGTATTATGTTAAATGCGGTTGTCAGTGCCTGCTGAAAGTAAGATGTAATCTATCACTGATTTACTTAAAAATCTTGTACACAGTGAAGTTACCTTTTCTAAAGTAACTGTGACAAACACGGATCCTAATCAGCTGCTAACTGCTGAAATTTATTCAGCTTCTCATATTAACTCAAAGCAGTTTTTGACTACAGCAAAAATATGTAAATGCCCTTAATGTTCCAATGTTTTGGAGGGACGCATATACGTCTCATAACTTTGTGGGCACTTGCTTTTGGTTTGAACATTTACTCTGCAGTTATTGGAAAATATTGTTGAGTCCAACATTCTGAGCGGAGCAGGTGAGGTTCAGCTCTAATAACTGCGGAAGGGGAATGAAATGAATAAAGCACCAGGCCCATGAAGAGTCTCAGCAGGCCATTAGTGGGCTTTGTGGTTTTAGCTGTCCACCATTTTACTAAACTGAGTTCTGCTTTTCAAAATGCTCACTTAGAACTCATTTTGACATTTGGCTCGTAACTTCAGTAGAAGTCATTACTGGCATAAAGACATCTGTTCATCAAAGTCGCCAATTCACATTAAAGGCTCAGTGGAGACGTTGGTATGAAGCTTGTTTCGGGGGTGGACTTGATTTACAAGATTGAGCATAGTGTCCCTGATCTGGAACAATTCTGTAATGGTCTGCTTGTGTTTCCAAGTGGCTGCTAAGTCATGATTACTGGACCTGGCCTGTCCAGCAGGGGTAAGAGAATTCAATGCGGAACTCTTCTCTACTCACACTTACTGATATAGCAGTTACCATATTAATTCTGGTGCCACTCAGCTTTTCTTTAAATTATGTTCAAAAGAAATGATAGGCTCGACATCACTC
This sequence comes from Hippichthys cyanospilos, assembly GCF_059441005.1. Classification (NCBI taxonomy): domain Eukaryota; kingdom Metazoa; phylum Chordata; class Actinopteri; order Syngnathiformes; family Syngnathidae; genus Hippichthys; species Hippichthys cyanospilos. The sequence continues at coordinate 12,996,295 of NC_142379.1, read as the reverse complement.
ATAAAAGCTGACCAAAAAAACTCAGACAGCTTTTTTCCCCAGGGCTTTTAAAGTTCTGAAAACCACAACAAAACAGCCTGAAAATAATAATAAAATTACCGTATCTTCCGCACTATAAAGCGCACCGGATTATAAGGCCCACCCTCAATTGATGAAATATTTTAAAACTTTTTCCATATATAAGGCACACCCTCAATTAATGACATATTTTAAAAGTTTTTCAATCACAATATAGTATTACTCAAAGTAGTAACAATGATAACTCAAATAATAACTCTAAACTCTCAATAGCATAGTAACTCAATGTGAATATGACCTCGTTCAACTGTAAACACACAAAAGAAAGAGGTAAAGCTTACTTCATCAGTTCATTCCCCATCTACGAATCCCAATCTCAATATTGATCCATATATAAGGCACACCTGATTATAAGGCGCACCATCAGCTTTTTAAAAAAAATAAGGCTTGTAGATGTGCCTTATAGTGCGGAAAATATGTAACCAAGAAAATAACAATAACAATTGCAGCTACGATTTTATTTGTTCTATTTATTTATTTATTTTATATGCACTAATATGAGCTGCTCTCCCAATTTCATTGTATACCTGCTGTACAATAACAATGAAGACATTCTATTTCATTCTTTTCTGTCATGGGTTCCATTTCCACTCAATACCTCAGTCACAATCACCCTGACAATTATAGGTGCATACTTCTTGGTGTAGTGGGCCTTTTATTATTTGCCCTTTTTCGCATCAATCACAGCAAACTGGAGGTCATAAACAGTAAACCAGGCAGCCGTTGGCCAAAGAACCTTATTACGTTTTTGTGAGGATTTATGCAGAGGTAAATAATGCAATTGCTCATAAATGTTCAATAAATCAGATGTTTAAATTTGCATTAAATTCGACACTGCGAGGCAAATGCCACTCATAAATGGAATAATCATTGTAATGGAGTACTAATTACTATTACGCTTACTGATTATTGCATTGCATGAGGAACAAAACCGTGACCCTGAAACAGACAGGACGCACAAGTGGATGAATAAAAGTCTTTATATAGAACCTCAAAGAATATCAACAAATCTGGACTCAGAGAACTAGACCAGGAAAACCAGACCTGCAAAGAAACTAGCACGATTTTCTCAACATTTGTCAATGTGAACCTAAAGCTTAAGTGCTGTCAGACCTCAATCCTAAATTACATAATAACGCAAACTAAAGGACCAGAACTGCATGACAACCAATACACCAAGGAATAAACTAGTCACTACCACTCACAACAGTAAATACAGACAAATGCACAATTACATCACAACTGATATCACAATAATTGGCTGTTCTAAAAAAAAGCGATATTGAAGTGCGCAATGAGGGCAACATTGTCTGAGCCCTCCCCTTTTCCTCTTTAGCTTCAGTGAGTGTTGAAACATATATATGGAGAAGTGCTTTCTTTTCAGGGAAAAGAAAGCCGATCAATATCACTCGTAATTGTCCTCTCCATGTTGCCTTTTTTCAGCCTCTCCTCGGAGGCCATTTAAACGCTGGATGAATAAAGCTGTCATGGCCTATTCCGCCCCTCATCCTCTAAAGCTGCCACATCCCAGGCAGCCTTCGCTGTCCGCCATCTACTAACTCAATCATTGGCTCGCAGGGCTTTGGCAGGTGACTAATGAAACTCAGCTATTGGCCAAGAATGACGAGAGGACTAATGTCTCGCCTCTGTTGATTGGCCTTAGACAATTAAAATTTTTGCAAATAGGGTGACAAAATTGTTAGGATCGCCTAGTTTCTTCCCTTTCGCCCAGAGATTCAAAAAACACTCTTGTGTCTTTGAGTGTTGTCTGGTTTTGTTAACCCTTTAAGGTTGAATCATAATTGTAGTCTTTTAAACACTTGATTAGTCGTGGCAGAGATCTAAAAAGTCTTTTAATGTAATCAAGAGGTATTATTCATGTTTTTCAGATAGTACTTTCTAAAAATTACGGTAATTGCCTCACACTAACAAGAGTGCAATGAGTGTAATAGAGGCGTAAATTGACAATATTACACTACCGTTCTAAAGTTCAACTGAACACATGAAATTGTTAAATTGTTAAGAGGTCAAGAAATTCAGCTATTAAGAGAAAGATACATGAGCAAAAATGCCTATTTTGAAAAATCTAAAATATAAAAAGTGTAAGTTTTCGTATTTCAACAGCCATTTCCAGTCATAAAGCATCGTACACATCACTATGTTGTCTTAGAAAGGATTACTACATACTGTATACAGTAAAACTGCTTATGGGCAAAAGGTACCCACTTTGAAGTATCTAAATTATAAAACATATTCTGTCTTGATTAACATGTTATTTTCACCAAATAATTCCCTCAGTTTTTGTACAATGTCAGTGACTTAAGTATAAACATAAAACAAAAAATAGAGGGAGTTTCCAAGATGTTCACAATTGTATAAATGTGACAAAATATAGAAATAAATAATCAAATTGAAACATTGTTTTTGCGTATCAGTTTTTCATGAACCAAAACTGTTCCGCTATGCCTTTTTTGGGTTTTCACCGTTGTGTCCCTCATGAGGACCAGTGGCATAGCAAATGGCGGGCTGGCTATAAATGGTTGTCATATCATGCCGTTGCCAACAAGACATGTTTACTGTATGGCCATATGTTCCAAAGAAGAAATCTATATTTGGACTCTAATTGGAAACATATTTTTGTTCTTCTTCCGCACCACTTGGTCATTAACAGATCATAAAAGCTTGATGACATAATGTGGTTAGCTCGGTCACATTCTGGTTTACCAATCACTTCGCTGTCCCTCTTTCTTTTTCCTTTCCTCCCGCTGTCGGTTGATGTAGTGAGTGGTTGCATTCCTCAACCGCTCATTGCAATAACAGCTCAGCACTTTAAGCAAACTCTGCTCGCCACAAAACTGCCTCCTCATTTCCACCCTTACGTCGCCTCCTCAAATGTTCTATCCATCATCACATCTGATGTAGGGACAATTTTATTATAAGCCAATCGTAACAAGAGGTTCCCATGCGCACGCCAGATTCCACCACAGCAAAGAAAGTTTGACAACTACTTTAATTCATATTTTTTGTCCATTTACACTCCTCGAAGCCAGTGCTTCTCAAATGGGGGTATGTGCACCCCTGGGGGTACTTGAAGGAACTCCAGCGGGTACTGGAGATTTTAAATAAAACAAGGAAACAAACAAAAGTTTTTTTTTAAAATAATCACTGAGTTAATTCAATGTTTCAGGAAATATACGCTCATAAAGCGAATTTTGTGTTCAGTAGGTTATTCAATTTCACCATTTAAAAAAAAACATTCTCCCCCATACTAGAATGGTTTGAACTTTTCCTGTGCCACCTCTCGTTACCTGTCAAGTTATGATTTATTTTTTGTAGACAGATCTTTACTGTACACAGGCTCGGGGAGAACATGCAAATCCCACACAGGAAGGCCGGAGCCAGCTGAATTCAAACTCGTGTCCCTCTAACTGTGAGGCGGACGCGCTATTCACTGCTCCACCGAGCCGCCCCCGACTAGAACGTCCCTAATAATATTAATTATAAATGTCATATTATTATTGTTCAATAAAAACTGTTGCTTCAGGTTCTTGGAACTAACCTGCAAAGAAGGAAGTTCCTCCTCTAATGGTCTTCTTTTTTTTTTTTTTTAACCAAACTGCCCCGCAGCAAAGAATGAAAATGAACCTTGCTTTATGATAACTGCCGCACTAAGAGTTCTTCTTCACTAAGAGTCCCTTTTTGAAAAAGAAGAAGAGTAAGTGCTTGTAATGCTAATGGAAGTGACATCTGACACACGCATGCTGCATGCACGGCCTTCCATTTGTGCCATACTGAGAGCTTGGTATGTCTTCAAAGACCCGTGCAGTTTTCCCACAAGACATCATCCGCGTGTCTAACTCCCTCCAGATTCAGCAAATAGTGTTGCTGTGTGCGTATGTGTGTCATTATTTGTGTGAGCACACTTCAATAGTGTGATTAAGCTCCCAAAATTGAGGACAAATTGCTCTCAGGTGCACATACTTTGAGGTGAGATGATCCCCCCCACCCTTGCTCTTGGGATCTTCTTTTTCTTTGCCGCTCTCTCCATGATTCTTTCGCTCACCTCTCATCTCCTTTTTTTGCAGCCCTCTTTTCCTCCCCTCAACTCTTGTTTTCACCGTCGCCCTGTGCTTCTCTTTTCATTCCATCACACGCTCTGTTCCCCTCTATTCTTTTTTTTTTTTGAAAGATTCTCCACCAGGATGAATGCAGAGCAGGGAAATGGCTCTCTGTTTTTGTGCAGAACAGATTGCTTCCAACTGGACTGGATTGGTACTTCTCCAACTGATATCAAAGTCTGCTTCCGTCCTTTGTGGAGGAGACATAAAGACCTCTTTGTCCATGTGTGTGTGTGTGTATGTTATGTAGCGTTTGTGAAACAGCGCACTTGCCAGCACCGAAGTACATTTTTAACAGTAACGGAAGGATAAAGTTACCCTCCAGAAAATGTTTAGACTTAATATAAGCATTGTTTTCCTATTTAAAGAAAACATTTTTTTTTCTGATTTTCCTAATATTAATTTTGTCTTTGTCCTGCTTTTCTTTAAAAGGGTTTTTTGTGAAGACAAATTTGAGGATTTTTTTCAAAAAACAAACATGTTTATGTCAGTGAGAAATAAAATATAGATTTAAGAAGAGCTGTTGATATACTATATTCCAATCCTACACAAAATATAAGAACACAATATATAATACATGGCAATAGCTTAAAAATGAATGAGGTTACAGTTATTTGAATGTTGCCAAGTTTATTTTTGAGAAAAACGTGTTTAAAGGTTTGACACATTCATCTTTACACACCAACCAGTACCTTAGGAAAAACATTGAGCCAAAGCTTTCAGGAGGTGTTAAATGACCACTGGAGAGTAAATTCCAATAACAGGAGAGGACATCATCTGAGATTTGAATACTTTAAAATCTGACGGCGAATAACATCTCAACAGCAAAAATGGTTCTTTTGCCTCAACCCCCAAAAAACTGTTTTTTTTTCCCCCCTATGGCTTACAAAATAGTTCCTGAGGTATCATCTGCCAAAGTTTGCTTGTTTCAATGTTCCTTTGTGTGCAAGTATGTGATTTGAAATGTCAAATATTGCAATGGGAAATTTGATTTAAGATTTTTGTATTAATTAAAACAAAAGAAAATACATTTTGATGGTATTTTACTGGTTCACTGCAGTTTTGTTCTTATATTTTTTCTCTGTAACTAACATGCCATTATTGCAGGAAGTCTCTCCAAAAAGGGTGCTAACATTAATGCAATAGAAAGAAAGGATTTGCTATGAACAACACAATCATCTTTTAATTGTCAGGTTTCATTATCCAATCCTCATGTTGGATTTACATTTCATGCCAAAAAAACAAGCATAACAGTAGACATTAGCAGAGGCACCTCTATCGTCTCCATGACAACCGTGTCAACAGTAGTAGGTAAACATCACGTGACGACATTGAGGAGCAATCAAAAATTGTTTTATTGTTACATGATTGAGTACATGATTACTCAAAGGGCATTTCAATACTTTTACCCGAATGGTTTGAAAAACATCTTTATTCGAATGACTGGCTTTTGTCTCCGAGGTGGGAGGGGCAACTCACATTATTATAATTATATTTAAAACATACTGTTGGTCATTAAGAACACATTTATCTGCAAGTTTTTTAAATTTTTCACCATTTAATGTATTCCTTTTTAATGAAAAACGGTCAAAATCCTACACCTTGTACCTTTAATGTTTAACTTTTAATATACTAATAGTAAATCTTAATATGTATAATGTTCATTGTTTATGAATATAACTTTAGAAGGTAAATATTGATTATATTTATTTTTGGTATCGATTCCGTGGTGTTCTGCATCTTCAGAGTGCCCTTCTATATAATGTTTGCTTCTCTCGAGTATCCCTTTTTGCAATGTATTTTATTGTCTTTCGCACCCTTTGAGCTGTATAGAAGTCATGAAAAGTTACTGCCAATAAAAATACAACATTTTCTGAACCTTCACTGAAAAAACAATCTGTGTTATTTTTACAATGGCAAATATATAGGATAATAAATGTTTACATGCCGGTTTTCACTCATTGCTGCAATCTGTCTGCCACTTAGTCAACACCAAAGGCAACAGGCCGTAAGTTAGTGAGTCATATTATGATTTGAAAACAAATGCTGAAACTGTTCCTAGATCTGGTTTTGTCTTTCTGTGATGGACTCCTGCTTTTATTGGGCCACTGGGTGACCTTAGTTTTCCTCATTCTGGGTAGGAATCCCTGGAGAGTTGATGGCAGTCGACTGCCTGAGCTGCATGGGCTCTCGTCCAAAAGAGGTGACTTCAAAAACAAACCGTTGCATTTCTGTGCTCCAAATTCACATCTGCTTTTTTAGCAGTCGGAACTCTGTTTGATCTTGATGGAATCTAATAATACAGGATGTATACCCTTTTCATGCACCATGTGATAAAATATTTATATTCAAAACATTTTAATATTAATATTTCATATCTGTATAATTGAAAAAAAAAGTTTAGGTTTTAATAAACTGTATACATGTGTAGATAGCTAGCTAGCCGGGCGGGCGGGCGGGCGGGCGGGCAGTCGGACGGACGGACGGACGGACGGACTGATAGATAGATAGATAGATAGATAGATAGATAGATAGATAGATAGATAGATAGATAGATAGATAGATAGATAGATAGATAGATAGATAGAAACATTATAAACTGCTGAACAAATACATTTGATTTGTCTCGTAGACACAGCGACTTTTATAAGGTCTATTTACCTTGGAAACATTTTGGTGAATGTTAAAAATATAAACTGTTATCTAACGTTCATCTATTTGTTGTTTTAATTTAGATCAATTATGTCAATGTGGTTGTGGACCAAGATTAAGCAATAAAAGCCTGATTTCCAACTCCTCAGGAACATTTCTTAATCTAATCCAATGAATCTAATATCCATTTTTCCTGAATGGCGTTCGTCTGGGAAACTTTACATTTGATAATGAGAGATTACTCCCTCTCCCTTGTCAGTCTTCTCATTTCATTACAGCTGTCAACTTTCTTCTCTGCGTGTTGACCATCACCTTCTTGTCTTTCTGTCATCTTAACCTCTACTCTCGTGTCTGTCTGTGCTTGTCACTCTTTCCTCTCCTCTTTACCTTTTTACTTTTCATCACAGCTTTGTTTTTATTGCTGGGGTGCGTTTTGACAGTCCTGTATTTTACCCAGCTTTCTGTTGTGTGCTTTTCCTCTCTATCACTAATATCTTGCTACCCACTGTTGTTTTAGTATATCTTCTCCAGAGACACGTAGTCCATTTTTCTTGATTTTCAGTCGTACCATATTTCTGCAACCAATTGTGCAAACAAAATAGTTTTTTTTACTCTATTTGAACCATTATAGAAACTAGTTATAGTTTGAGCCAGTGGCTCTTGCTAACCGCTAAATGATATCTTTCATTTGAGTGATTCTATCTATTGTAGTGGAAGTTACAATCAACTTGTGTGTGTGAGCCATGGCTGAAAGAGCGGTCTGGGTTTAAGTATTGATGCATCGCCACATGCAGACAGAAGAAGGATGCAAAAATACAAATCGAAAACTTGAATGCATGCAGATTATTATGCGATGGTGAGTGTTGTCATTCTTTATCTCCTACCACTCAAACATCATTAGAAAGTTCAGACTTCATGCTGGTTCTGAAAACAGCCCTCATTGTCGTAAAAAATGACCCAATTGTTACCTACAATTCAAGTGTATAAACTCTACACCTCCCCAAACCCCCAAATTTCTTTAAAAAAAAAAAAAAAGAAGGTTATCATTAACTTGGGAGACATTCACAGCTATGAGGGAAGACATATGGACCAACAAATGATCTTAAAATAAAACTCAGCCATGTAATATTGATGCACAGCTGCTAGAACAGCTGAAATGTATTTGTGCTTGGGCAGAGACACTTTCAATGGTGCAATGTGTGCAGTGACTACAATTTAACATCGGTTTGAATGTGAGTGTTTAATTATAAACATAGCAATATCCCTAGATATGAGAGCGCAAGCATGTTTTACACTAATGGTATAAGAAATGAAATGATTAATCTTGGTTTCGTTTATTTTACATTGCAAAAATGTCGACAGAGCTGTGTAGACATATTCGATGCAATGTTTATGTGTAATGGTCTGCATGTGTACAATTGCAGGTAGAGTCTTCTCTATGAATAATCTGTGTGTTATGCAAAAGTGAAAATGAGAGTGAGTGAAAGCTAAAGGAGAACCGTTATTTCTTTCTCCTCCATTTTACATCTGTCTCCAACACATTACTTGGGTTTGTATGGATTGCCAATCAATGATGGAGAGGCCAAGTGGTGACGAAAAACGAAATCAATTTGGTTTTTTTTTAGTCTGGAAAAACCTCATCACTGCAAGAAAGCAAATCAATTAAGGAAATTAAAATTTTAAGCAGTGACAAAGTAGTCATTTTCAACATGCTTGATCTCAGAATAACCTGAGTGCAACTGATTATTATTTTTTCTTTTTTTTCTTGACAGCTCATAAGAAGCTTTCCCCATGAGAAGAAAATGGATGTGTATGTTTCTTTTTAATGTCGTAGAAACCTGGAGTACAAAATGAAGAAAAAAACAAAACATTAAAGATCATGTAAACTCGACATGAAAAGGTCTGGGCCAAGATTAGAATCAAGAATATTTGAATGCAAAGCAGACATGCGAACATCAAGCTCCAATCGCATTGCAAACAAAACAATCTCCAGTACACATAAAGATGAGAGATTAGAACTACATTGTTCAGGCAGATTAGTTGTGATTTGAGAAACATTGTGACAACATTTCTCCAATCAGATATGTTTGATTCGAAAGAAACCTGTTGCGAAACAGACATAATTTCATTAATATGCCACTGTGTCTCCCGGTAAATCACAGGACGTCAAAATAAAATAAATACTGAATACTGAATAATAAAGGAGCTGCTGATTTCATCATACGTATTTGCCGTTTGCTATGTAAAGTGATGGGCTGCCACTCTAAACATGGAAGAAGGACCCAAGATTATAAAAGCAGGCCAATGCACAAATACACCCATGGGCCTTCAGCAACCACTTTAGTCACCACAGTTAAATGGCACCTTGTGAGATACAGTATTTGTTTGAAAGAGAAATCCAGAGATGATTGTCCAAGGTCACTTGTGGCATTGTACATAATCACGGTGACGTTTGCCATTTCAGTGGCACTCCACTTTGAGGAAATTATTAAATGACATTGATCACAGTATATTGAACAAATCATAAAAATCTGCAATTTGAGTCTCAGGGTCAAAGTTCAAGGTGGGGGCGTGTTGATATCGGCCTCTACCTATGTTGTTATTGATGTTGTTTTAAAAGTCACAAAGGGACAAACAGGATTTCTGTTTACCCTGGAGATGACCCCAGGTTTGAGGTGGCAGGTCAAACTTGAGGCTTGAGCATGAGGAGGAAATATTGCTTTAGGTCTTTTCACATCTGCTTGATATTTAAAATATTAACTACTGGCTTTTAGCTCAGGGATTTTCAGTTTTGCAGAGTGCAAGAGTAGGAAATGACAGTAAAGATTAGAATGATCACTTTGGTTAAAATAGTTACAATAAATACATATTCAGAGAGTAGGAAGAACAACTCCCATTCAGGCTGTGTGGAGTTTGCGTTTTCTACCTGAGCCCGTGTGAGTTTTTTTCAGGTACTGTTGTTTCATACATTCCCCAAAAACATGCATGGTAGGTATATTGGACACTCCAAATTGCCCTCAGGTGTGTTTTTGGGTGTGAATGGTCATTTTTCTCTGTGTGCACCGCGATTGGCTAGCAACCACTTCAGGGTGTACCCTCCCTGCAACTCAAAGAAAACTGGGATAGGCTCCAGCAAACCTGCAAACCTTGTGAAGATATTGATTAAGGATGGATGGATGGTTAATATGCATGTGAGAAATTATTTTAGAAAAAAAGCTTAAAACGTGGATATCTTTCCTTTACTTTATGATGCTATTATAACAATAGAAAACGGTTTAATGGTAGTTTTTATAGACAACAGTAACTCAGCCTGTCAAACAGAATACACAGGTTTCTCCCCCAAGACGAAATAACATTTTTTAAAGTATATTGTAACAGATCATTCAAAGTTTCTACAATAGCTCTTCCATTGGCTTGAGATTTACAACACATCCGTTAGCATGTGAACTGCGTGCTCTGGAATGTCAACCACGCACCTAATTGACTGTCTTGACTTCTCTCCATTTCCCCATTTCTCCTTTTTAGTAGGATCCAGTGGAAATGCTATTGCAGACTAGAGGTTGTGTTGACAGAGGCCCAGACAGCACCAAGCACAAGGCTGCCCTTTCACCTTTCACCTCCTGCAGACCTCCCCCAATCCTGAAAACACAGGAAGAAAAGCAAGGTCGCCAAGATGAGAGTGTCTGTCAACACGCAGAGGGAATTGAAAGTGGGCTCAGAGTTGGGGAGGGGAGAAACGTAATGGCAGAGAATTGAAGGGGAACTAGCAAAGCACAGTGAGGGGAAAAAAGGGGGTCCTGGCAATTTCAGTTTTCCACGCAAAAAAGTATTACCCCTACTCAAGGAGAGTTAGTTATACCCTTTATTTAATGCACTTCGAGCCTCAAAGAACAACATGACCAAAAAATATCCTTCTGAGACCCAGTATATCAATTGTGTCCATGGTCGTGGACATTTATTTTGGTTCATATTTTTAGACTCATTCGAGTCTGGTGTGTGCTCAGTCCATGGCATCCTGACCTTTCCAAGGATGTCTCATATTAGGGTAGGTTGCAGTTATCTTTGATTTCTTGCTGAGACAAAATTGTCACAACACAGAGTTGTTGTGGCTGATTGCAGCTGGTAAATTGATGTGCATTTTGTTCCGTCTTGTACAAGCAAATGAGGAGCATTAGCGAATGTGTCATGTTTTAACCACATACATTACTTCAGGAAATCAAGAAGCGATCTGGAATCCGCAGAGCAAGCTGCAGACGAGGCCAGGTGGCAAATGTGAGCCTCGCTTTTGTGAATGGCATGAAGCGACGTCCAGCAATTTCTGCTGTCAGATGCATCGTGACAAAAAGAACCATGTTGCAAGCATTTTAGTTCGTTGTGGATGCCTTAGAGGTGATACACAATCACCTTGAGATTACATGCCATGTTAAAGACAGTCAGTGGCCAGGGCTGACATTACTGCCTTCCATTTTTTGTTCCTTGCCCTTTTCGGAGCCAGGTTTAGGGAAAGTGATCACGGCCTTATGAGGCCTTGTGACGTCCTAGTTAACCGTGAAAAACGAGGTAACAGTGTTTGCCAAATTTGTCAGTATATTTATGAAAAATGTCCTCCATTGTGTTAAAAAATGTTTCATATGTGCTTGAATTGTGCTTACAGGCTCATCACAAGTGCCCTTACTTTTCTTATTGTGTGCCTATTGTGTTTATGTGTGGAGCATCTGGTTTTACTAGACTTGCTGTGTAGACCTCAGTGTACAGGAATGCTTTATTGTGTTCAAGAGATAAATCTACTCTATACTGTGCACTCTACTATCCAAACCTATGCCCCCTGCTGCATATTGTGATGTTATGTGTGTTTATGGGACGTAAGCTTGCATTACTGTACGGTAATCCTCCCGTGTGTTTTCAAAGAAATCAAGCAGCTCTAATTTCAGAATAAAAGGAACAAGGACATAAATTAAGGAATTCAAACTCAGCAAGAGTTTGTTTTCTCGCAATGCTGCTTTCCCCTGTGTGATATTATAAATGCATCATCTCATATGAGTCACTAGCATTTTTGCATACATTGAACATTGTATGCTGCTTCATTTCTCATATGTTTCCGCATTCACAGTCTTTCCAAGCCAAAAAAAAAAAATCCTAATTCTGACATAAATCGCTTGTTTTCGCTTATATGGCACATATTGTTGTGGTTTTAATATGGTTTCAGGGTACTTCCCTGTCTCATGAACAAAGAAGAGAAAAGAAGAGGTAGGCTGTGACTGGAGAAGATTGCTTTGTGGTGAGTGGATTCAAATCTCTTTCAGCAATGTTCATATGATGCTTTTGTTATAAATTAAGATTTTTACTTGATTTCTTACACTAAAATGATTAAAGTTAAATTATGAATTGAAAATGATCTTTGTAACTAATAACAGTTTATCAGTGTATTTAGAATGTACTACGCCAACTGCCCGATGGTTGGGATAGGCTCCAGCATATCCGCAACTTTCGTGAGGATAAGGTTAAGATAATCGATGGATAGAAGTATGAATTCTTCTTCTTCTTCTTCTTCTACTGTTGGTCTTTGTGAGATTGCAAGAGGCTGATGTTAAGGAATGACTTGCTGGTAGTTTGGACTAATTGCACTGTTTGTTTAACATCTCCATGTTTTTCTCCTTGCTAGAAAAAGATACAACAAGCAGTGTGAACTCTGATCCCTTTGAAATAATGTCCTGGGGAGGAGTTGAGGGCAAAATGAAGGTGAGGTCACATTGCAACATGTGGTAGCCTCGTTTGGGACAGCCAAACGATTTTTCTTTAATTGGCCGTGCGTTCTGCCCCAGCTGGAATGGATTAGATGGGGAGGTTACTTTGCTCAAGAGGGCAAATGGAAGTTGGCATACAGCACACTTGGAGAATAGAGAAAACTAGACGAGCATGTCTCCATTTTTTTTTTTAAACTCAGGGTCTATTGTCTAAAGGATTGGATGGCTTTTCCGTGACACTAACTGAGAAAAATGGAGCGTTAGAGTTTATGTCACAAAGCATGCACAGATTGTGAAATGCGTCACTGACATGCCAAGCGGAATGTGTCTCTGTGGGGGGATTTGTATTTGCGCATATTCAAATGGGCTAAGGTGCATATATTTGGCAGAAAAATTGCTATGTAAATGAGACTAATTGATAAATATTGTCTAATTCATTAACACCACAAATGGAGAAAGGCAGTTTTGGGAGAGCAAAAAACACTAGCTGAAAGCTGGTTTAAAAGTGGCCCCCCTCGGTGAAATTCATGAAAAGCAAGGACATTCTGAAACTAAAAACTGTAACGTTGGTTAATATCAGAAAATGATAATCATTCTTATACCCAATGCTGCATATCCCCTTGTCAATTTATGAAAATATCCAAATCATTGTCTTTAGGACTGTACAAATAGCAGGTGGAACTGAAGTGCTTGTTAAGGTTCTATCAACAGTTTTTCTTTGTGGCCACACGGTATGTTAGCAAGTGAAACATGCCAAAAAGCACAAATGTGAACCATGGTAGAGTGATGCTTGACAAACTTTTATCACATTGCCTTTCCAACTAACATTTCTGATGGGTAGCGATTATAATGTATAATGTGATGCTGTGTGTCTGTGTCATCCAAAGCAAACTGATTACCATTGGGAAATTTTTATTTACAGTACAATGTTGCTTTTTTGGGAGGGCGGCAAGTACAGTATGTACCAAACAATGGATGCATCAATATAGTTCACTGGCCAAATTTCAAGTTCCAAGTTTGAGAGTGGATGATGTATGACTAAGTAAACATTTGCCTCATTTGTGTGGAAAAATACTGCTGAATAAGCACATTTCTGTTAAAGAATGACAAAAAAGTATCACAATTGGGGATAAAATGTCGATTGAGCTACAGCTTAAGGTGAAGGGAGGCCTTAGTTAAGTTAGACAAAATTGCATGTTGCGACTTACTATTAACAGTGGCTAACTATGTTGATGTTCCACTGGACCTCATAATTAATAACACTCTAATTCCTCACAAATGTCTACATATTTATTAAAACTACTTTCCAAAATCGGCTAGGATCCAGGCTTCATGGGAGCACTTGGCAGCCCACCGCCGTGATCGGGAGACAATCTTTTCACAGTCCCCATGACTCCGGGAATTGTAAAAACGGATGTACATGATTAAAATCCATTTTAAAAGAAGCGAATGATTTTGCGCAGCATACCCCAATTGTTGAGCAAGGTATTTGCCTTCTCTCACTGTATCCTCTTCGTTATCGGATCATCTGCCGGCATGCACTTGTGACATTCCCAGCTGTCTCTTTATATCCCTTTGACAACACGGTGTATATGTCTGATCATCTTCCTGACAAGATGGAATGTACGTACAATTTCCTACGTGTATTTAAAAGTATACAAATTTGTGTGCAAATCCAAAGTTGATGTGTGTATCTTGTTGCACAGGTGCATCAGAGGTTAAAATGCAACAAACCAGGGCATATGCAATGATTTTAATGACTTGCTGGATAAGGGGGAGTGACAGACTAAGTGACAGGCCTGTATGAAGGAGAGCGAGTGTGAGCCTGGTAAAATTCACTCTATTAACCAGCTTGTTAAAGAAGCTCTCAATCTCCCATTTAGCCATCACAGCTGACACCGAGGTGACTGTCTCGGCAGCATCAGTGAAAGAGAGTAGTTAGGGAGGGAAGGAGACGTGGCGGTTTGAAGGATATTACAGCTAATCAGAAGAAGGACAGGGCATAACGTCACTAACAATCCTGTTTAGCATGGCAAGTTGGATAGATGAGTGTTTTCGGGAATTTGTGTAAATGAATCTTTATTTTCTGGTTTTGATCACGCATCCTTTTCAGAACAACATGCTATTAAGCACCCTGTCAATGAGCCACTTTGTTTAAAGGTTTTAACTCCAATTAGGGTAGGTAGGAATATAATAGCTTCCTGGGTTTTATCCTATTTCTATTCATTCTTAATCCCTAGCCCGACTGCCATAAAGCTCTCCGTGGACTGGACTGGCATTCTTAACCCCAGCGACTTCCATTAAAACTGGTGGGATAATCCATAGATTTCCGTGGCAAATTCTCGAGGATGTGTTTCCCAAGATACAGTACCCCTCGTGCCTCATGTCACTTTACCGCAACTCCCATCTTCCCTCTATTAGAATGTCATGTTTTTGCTCAACCCTGCAAAGACAGTGTCATTTACATAGTTTCTCTTAATCGTCCCATATCCCCGGTTTGGTAAGAGAGTCAGAGCCTGACAAGAATTTTCCTTGAGGATAAAAATGTCAGACTTAGAGGTACTGATGAACTGGCAGCAAAGAAAATATTTCAGTTGAGATTTGATTACTCCAGAGCACTTACGGAATCAAATAAACAAGAATCCCACCGTGAAACTATCCAAATAAAGTGAATAGAGCATCAATATTATGAGAACACACATAAAGTGAGGAGCTCTGGGATCCTTGTATATTTTTAAGGACTCCACTGAAGCTTTGGAGGTTCACTGGAAATGACTTAGATGAGACCTTTCAAACTTTACCGCAAAATCCTTCAGCCATTATTAGACCTGTGAGCCGGGTCAGGTGTTAGCTATTAGAAGCATGTGTGATAAAACTGTTGGGACAAGGTTTTGGAAGCAGTGGTATGAAATTCAGTTATTGTGGCATAACATTTGTCGGAGAACATGCAGTCATGTCAAAGTCGCTTTTCTATTATAGTATTTTGCAAAATGAGAAATTTTGATCAAGAACAATTTTGAATTGCAGGTGTTTCCATTCAAGTGTTTTTTTGCTTCTGAGCCGCCAGTGTGTATCGTGCATGCAAAACAGTTCCCAACCAAGCTGGCCGGTGAGGGAATCCAACCGTCGAACCGAACCAAACGAGTGGGTGAAAAAGGAAGGAACATTATAACTCATGCTTTCCTCTTCCTTAGTGTCAAATCCATACTCTGGGTTACCAGGCGAATGGTAAGAGGACGAGAAAAGAAGTGAGTGCACGCACGTATGCACCACAAAAATTTAAATACGGGTATACAACACCACAAATTATCCATTATTATTAAACCTTCAAGGATTTTTTTTAGGATTACTTATTTTTCACTTCATGTTGTGCAGTTGCAATAACTCCAACGTTACAAGCAATGTTAGTCATGTGACTTTACGCAGATGTCACTGGGCAGGTCATATAACTAGTGGAGATACAACTGTTTCTATTACGTTTTTACAAAATACTTCTATTTTGATACGTCCCAAAATCCATCTCATGAGCGTAAAAATGGGATATGTGATATTTGGGAGGTTTTTATTTTCTTTCGAAATTTCAGAGTTTCCATTACCAGTTTGCTTTTGCACAATTTGCATTTTTGCGTAAATCTTAGGGTTATAGAACTGAGCTCATATAAAAGTATTTTGTGCATATGCTCTAAATATTTTCACACATTGGTGCCAATATAAATGTTTGTGGTCTCATTTGATAGACCAACACAAAATAATTGTAAAGTCATAACAAAAAGATTTATGTTTTTTTTGTTTTTTTTCTAATTTGTAAAAACCTGAAAAGTGTTGAACCACATTTTGCTGCAATTAAAGCAGCATGTCTCTAGATGTTTCTACCATGCATAAAATTAAAGTATGTGGGTAGATATATTACATTAACAAGTGGAATTCCACATTTTTACTGGTAGGTGAGCACATTCCATGTGTGTGTTGGGTTTTGGGAAAATAATCATTTAATTGAGACTCTATTCGTTCAAAAAGATTTGTTCTAATAATTCAGTGATTCAGCGCACTTGCTACTAACAACCACTACTAATAACTTGTAGGTATATATATATATATTTTTTAGCACACCTAAAATATAGGCTGTGCCCACAACTACTAATAGCTTCTGTAATTGTGTTTTTCCCCATTGTAGCATGACCGAGGATAG
The DNA here is from genome assembly GCF_059441005.1 of Hippichthys cyanospilos. Classification (NCBI taxonomy): domain Eukaryota; kingdom Metazoa; phylum Chordata; class Actinopteri; order Syngnathiformes; family Syngnathidae; genus Hippichthys; species Hippichthys cyanospilos. The sequence goes on along the minus strand of NC_142379.1, from coordinate 12,979,514 downwards.
GCGCATGGTTCTGCTCACATTTGTATCATTGTTATTCAAGAAAAACATTCAAATGTTATTCCCCAGGTTGAAGACCCCTCCGCAAATACTAGGGCACTAATGGAGCTGCAACAGCTTGGAGTGCCCTGCTTCCATCAAAATGCACACTGAATGAAGCGAGCGTAAAGGTCACTTTGACGCCGTTTGATTAAAAAAAAAAGGCTTTTTAACATATGTAAAACATTTACCACACATATCCACGGGATAGGAAGAGGAGCCGTTAGTATGCCTGTGTAAAAATTTCAGAGGCCATTCCACAAGTCCCAAAATGAGTGTTCAGACTTTATTTGACATGCAGCTGTAGTAGAGTTACAGTGTTGGGCAGTGCTTTTCAGATGTAGGCTTTTCAGACCAATATTGGTACTGCCACAATTTATTCACGGGATGAGTAAAGTGTTCTTCATGTGAATCGGAAATTTGTACAACAATTAGTCATACAAAATCAGTGTGTCAGTTTCTCCTACCATATAGTAAGAATGTCAGAAAATGCAGTGTTATTACGTAACAGCTGTCCATAAAGAAACATACATGTAAGGGGCAAAAGAGGTGCATACACTTCAGTGATAGCTTTTCTACCCAGTGTACTTAGAGGCCCCAGAGCCCATGGCTCTCTTCCTCAGTGGGTCTCAAGCCTCAAAGAAGGGCCAAAAAACACAGTGGAGTCAAGCAACAGAATACGCGGATGACCTTAAACATAAGCAAAGCAGCACATGGCGAGCAGCTGAAGTGAAAGATTTTAACAAAAAACTTTTTAGAAATGATGGCCATTGAAATACCAGGGAAACAAATTGATAAATTTGAATCCAAAATAATATTATTAATAGTATAGTTTTATATACAATGCGTAAGTGTGTGTGCGTGTGTGTGCGTGTGTGTCAGTGTTTGCGTTGTAGAATTCTAATGTCCTTGTTGCAGAGAACTACAGTGAAGTGAAATTTAAAAAAAAAAAACACAAAGTAATTTAATTATGTGATTTAATTTAAAGTTAAGAGGTTAAGATGGTCTACTTCTGAACCAGAAAAAGAATAATCCAAATTGGCAGTGAAAGACAAAAACACAGACATAAAACACAAACAACCCAGATGCTGTGGTAACACACTATCTTTTGTTTTTCCTTTCTTTCTAAGCCTTCCTGTCATGCTCCTCTTCTTTCTGGACAACAAGTGGGTCTTTCACCATCACCCCATTGTGGGCTCATTGAGACAGTGCTAACCTCTACCACTGCCTTTTGGTCTTACTTTCTTAAGCCTTACGTTTAGCAATATGACTGTTTATTATATTGGTGCTGACCTGTATAGCCCCATCCAGACAATCTCTGAAAACCTTGAACAACTACTAACAAGACTGTTAGATCGCTAGACAGAAAACAACTCAAAGGATGCCCGTGGATTTACCTAATTACTTTTTTTGAGATCCATACATATGAATCGGAGACGCCTTTCTAATACAGCAAGCATTGGGCCTCCCTGCACAGCATGAAGTGTGTTTTCTTAAGTTTTACACTTCAGAAAGCATCCGAAAAAGTGGGAATCTCTTCAAATACAGAAGTATTCACATCAGTATTCTTGAGACAATAAATCTCAAAGTCCCCGTAAAATGGTAGCCTGTTGTAGCCAACAAGGAGACTGGCTGGCTGGTCTTCGGTGAATGTCGGCCAAGTTTCATAAAAAAGCTTGAGAATTTCTATGTTATGCATGAAATAGGAAAACGGAGATAGGGCTCAAAGAGAAACAGGGTCTTTATATTACAGTGGTACCAAATAAAGTGGTGGTGGTGATATTTTGTTAGCTGTTACTGAGTTTTATTTTTGATGGATAAACGATAGTGGAATGAACTTGTAACGAAAGGAAAACTTATTAACTATGTGACACGTTTGCCATTTTTTCATCGCAGTTTATTTAAATAGCGCACTGGTGGTGGTGGTGTACTGATCGAGTCAGTCAATTTTGACTGCTCTTACTGGTAACATTTATTAGGTTAGGTGTGATCAACTGTGTCTATGTCACAACTATAGGGTTGTTGTGGTGATGGTTGCAAAAAGTAGACCCAAGTGCAGGAAGGCTATGCAGGAGAGCACATTAAACCCAAAACAAAATGTATTTATTTTCCATAAATAGAACAAATGTATAAATATAGCATATGGAAACACTCATAAGAGTTTTCAAATCTTCAGCAAAATCCATATAAAGTAGAACCTCTAGATACAGATTTAATCCGTTCCTGAGTGTAGTTTATATCCTGAATCATTCTTATATTGAGTCACATTTCACATGTAAATTGCCTAATTTGGATGTTCCAAGCTCGAAATTAACGCCATATTAAGTTGTATAATATTGTACCTTACCTTTCAAAAAAAAAAAAAAAAAGGAAATGTTTGGTAGATGTCAAGCAAATGACAGGGAAAAAATGGTTATAAACAATAATTTTAATTCCACTGGAACTATATTTGACTAAAAAGACAGATTTTTCTTAAAAAAATGGCTTTAAAAAGTAGCTTTAATTCCGCTTAGATATTATTAAAAAAAAAAAAAACATTGAGACTTTAATTTTCATTGTAGTTTCTTTGAAAAAATGGCTATAAACAGTAGCTTTCAATCCACGTGAAATTTAATTAAAAAACACACATACACAAAACACTGAAATTCTAATTTTCATCAGATTTGACTAATGTTACTGCAAAGTGAGCCTAACCTGCTCCACAAAAAAACGTCTCGTTACCCAGGCATTTGCATCCACATCACCGGTAAGCTCTCTATAAGTGCTTTTGTATATGATTTTTATAATGTATATGTGATGGATGTTTCATGCATCACTGCTATTTTGTGTTGTGTCTCCTGGTTTTACGTATGGACTACAAATGGATATTAGTGACTCGCTAAATCTGGTGCAGCCATATTTTCCCTGTGATGAATGTAAGCACACGAGATCCATTATTTTTTTGTGTCCTCAGTATGCTTTATGATTCTGATGATACTTTTTGACCTGCAGTGACTTTTAATTTACAATTTTTGACATTTTATAGCATTTGAATTCGCAGGTGTTTCAAAACTCATGTAATGCATCGCTATTTAATGATGTCAACATTACACTGGTTTCCTCTCATTCAAACATTCAGTTTATACGATAGCAGTGATATTCTTTCATATGAGAAGCATGAAGCATATTCGAATTTTGAGTGGGAATAAAATAATGCTAGCGTCACCAGTGTTTTGTTCCGACTTTAGCTTATTATTGGTAGTCGTTGAACCATGGGAGAAATGGAATCCTCTTCTTCCCTCGTTTGTTCTCTTTTGCCTTTTTCACATTCTTCCCTTTTGTTTCATGATTGCGCATCCAGACTTTATAACCATGAATGCTAACAAGGCTTTTACTCTCACTGAATTAATATATCCAGTGCATTTCACTAATATGCATCCTTTCAAATGTCATCTTTTATGTTTTTGTTCTAAATCCATCCACTCCTGTGCATTCATTTTGCTGTCATTTAGCTCAAATTGCGGTTGCACTTTTAAGGTCTGTCTGTGGATTGCTGCCAAAAGGCCTTTTTGTGGAAAAATAACATTAAAATTGAAACATGGCTATGTTTGTTAAATAGTTTTTTTAAGCATCTTAAAGACATAGCGATTAATACAAATAGGCAATTGTTGTGGTAGATTTCCTCTCACTTGCTTTAGAAATAAAAACTCTTATATAATAAATATTAAATAAATAAATAATAATAATAATAAATAAATATTTTAGATATTTCTGAGTATAGCTTGAGACCAAGGCAACACCTGCTTGTTACCTGAGTCCACCGACCAAAGCTTCACTGCCTGAGGGGTTCACGTGATGAGTTCAAGGGTTGAACTCTAATGAGGGTCGTAGGTGAGAATCGGACCCTCAGGAAATACTGTATATTTTTTGTTCACAATCCTTACATGTGCATTCTGGATTATTCACAGCTACTGCAGATTTAAACTGAGGTTATAATAGCTGTAGTAAAAACGAGAGGACTGATCGAAAAAGCACACATTTCTCCATGGGGCAAAGGCTGGGAAAGGATGACAGATGTAGAAATGAATAGAAAATAACTGATTAAATCTTTTGATCTTTTCGTTAGATGTGGTATCATGCAAATTTGCTGGAACACACCCGTGCACACATTACTCTCATTATCCATGGAGGCACTGGGTAAATAGCACCGTTGGTGAGGAGATGCAAAATCAACACCAGGGTGAGACTGAAGATAATGAACTATGTCGGGCCTTTGTGGATGTGCATAAATGGACCTGTGAGGTTGAAATGGCTAACACACCCTGACCTGGATCTGAATTGAAATAAAATATATAAATAAATAAAACGGTCACTCAAAGCCAAAGCGCAAGAGGAGATCAGGTAAAGGCAAACACGGGAAGGGTTGAGCTAAGATTTGAAAAGGACTCTCACAATCATTGATCATCAATTGATCATCCTGTCCATTAATGTGAATTATTGAATAATCGAACCTGCCCACACATGCCTCCTAAAAAATCAATAAAAACTACATATATTTCATTATGAATCATTCATCAATTTATTTATTGGATATAAATACTCATTTTCTATTATCTTTTACTTTGAATTTTCTATCGAATTGTAGACACCACCAAAATGTACACATTCGAAATGGTTAGCAAACGGAATTAGCATTAACATGCCGATTAGCATTTTAGATCAACATACTTTAAAAACATTGTGTAGGTGTGAACTAAATTACTACGTAAAGTTATACAGCGCTCTTGTTTGCCTGCGTCCCTGCGTCCTATGCACTGATTTTTTTATAGGGACGGTGATACTTCTAAATCAATGTGTTTCCACCAAAGGCAACGTTTTTTTGTAAGGGTGTACCAAAAAATGGATAGGGATTCACATTTAGTATGATTTCAAAGCCACTATGTCTATATTGAATTAAAAGAATAATAAATCCACATGCTTTCTGTCCGCTTCCGTACTTTTTCTTTTCTTTTTTGCCGTCCGCTTCCATACTACATCGGAGGCCTGCATCATGTAAATGAATGAAAATACTGTCCATATTGCTGTAAATAATTATTCACCAATGTGATTGATAAAGGTCCTGAAATGTCAGAGATGAACAAACGGGCACAGGTTTTGCTTACACTCTTAATTTAGCCCAGGGGTGTCAAACTCATTTTTATCATGGGCCACAATGTCGTTATAGTTTCTGTCAGAGGGGCATATTAAATTTTAAGCGTGTTTGTCACACACTTTACTTAGTCTTCAAATCTGAGGCTGGTAAAAATTCTTCAAAAAACAGATTGGGATAAAAAAAAAAAAAAAAAATGTTGTTTTGTTTAAGACAACTTGCAAGTTCTGTATTTTATCCAGAAACCAGAAGCCAGGCCACATAAAATGATGTGGCCTTGTGTTTGACACCTATGATTTAGCTGAATTTAGCTGAAATTTTTCATATCACGTTTGTCATAAATGATTAATATCTTTTTTTTTGCTGTGAAATGAATGACATTTTATTGGAAATAACAATTATAGAGTATTGTTCTTTTTCAAAATGTATGTTTCATCTTATTTTATACTACAAAAGCGATACAATTCATAGCTAGCTTCAGAGAGTAGCAGTTGTCCACATTTTGGGGGAAAATGCTGCTACAATAACAATGAGATCTCAGGATAGTTGAACATGAACAAAATAAAAATAAATTGTTTTAAGTTATAAATAAACATTAATGCAAATAGTAACTACATTAGTGATTTTACTTCTGGGAATGACAACTAGCCATGTGCAGTGCAGCAAACAAACATTTGTCTAATCTTTAATGGTCATGTTCTTTTTTAAAAATACAAGCATACTGGTCAACTCTGATCTTTGGGCATTAATTATACCACCTGCTGTGGAAAATACACAAACTGGCAAATGATGTTGCATAAAAGTGAAAGCTTTCAGTGAAAGTAGCATAAGCATGTCATCCTTGTTAGCCGCATTAGTTAGCTGCATTTACTACAGCTGTACCAAGTCATTGGCTGCGACGACCAAAGAGTATGAGTCACATTGAGAGGAGGCTCCCACTGCAGGCTACAGTGTGACTAAAGTGATGTCGTGACTGTTTCTCATAACACGGACCAAGGGGATGAATTAGCTGCCGAAATTGACTGCCTTCCACCATCAAAAATGGGTTCATACCGAACACGATGTACATACCAAACACACATGTATTTATGGTAACTCTCATACTTGATGGGTCCAGTGGCAATGTAAAAGTGTTTGCCTCAGTTGGAAAACCAAACTGTTGCCACACAGATGATTTGAAGTAATCAGAGTATCCTGCATTTCTCCTTTTCAATTAATGGCGGGTTGCAAATAACGTTTGGATGTATACCGCAACCGACTGTACGAGAGTTAGCACTCGCACCTATCCATCAACCTCGATGCCCTCCATTACACTTCTGGCTCAATAAGCCGTACCCTCCAAAAAATTGAAAAGAAAATGATTCTCGTCTCATGCTGGGCGGGGGACACCCTGAAATGGTTGCCAGCCAATTGCAGGGCACACAAAAACGAACAACCATCCACACACCTAACCACACCTAAGGACAATTTAGTATGTTTAATACACCTGCCATGCCTGCAAAAGGATTACATCGAAGGGGCATGCATATTCAACTACTGTATATTTTGTGAAACCAGTCCTGGAGCTAAAAGGGACAGATGAGAGCATCTCCCGGTATGATCCAGTGCAAAGTCACACTCGCGTAAACCACACGAAAAAAAAAAAAAAAAAAAAAAAACAACTTCTGGTAGTTTCTTCTTCTGATGAACACAACTGGAATTACAAAATTAAATGAATCTGTAGTTGATTGGAATCTCACATTTATTCCTTTGTGACCAAGAATCCTTTCAGTATTTGTCACAGATGTTTTTGGAGCAATTTCCATGAGACCGTTTGGTGTCTTATGAAACATTTTGGTCAGTATTAGAAATATGAGGAAATTTTCTCCAAACGTTCCTGCTTTGCGTATCTGAGATTCATCTTTTTCAAGTTCCAAGCCAAAACCCTTTTTATTCCACACAACTCTCCATTGTGCTCCCATACAAGCCAGCCATTGTGTCTGTGACACAGTGACAAGGGACAGCCATGTCAACACTAACGGTATGGTAGTGGATCATTATGTCTGACCACAGGCTTGGTCAAAGGGGAAAGGCCAGAGGTTAGAGAACAGTCACCATTAGAGGAGCCTCCTCTGTCAACACATTTGTATATGCAACATCGTTTCCCATCAGCGCTTATCATCAGTTTATCGTGTCATTTGGTGATCACATTCATCATGTTGTGGGAAATTACCAAACGCAGAATTACGATGTTGATGGAAATGCAATCCGGCGTAATTCATCCTGTCGAGGTTCAGTTTTCCCTCATCCCATGTTGCTTATTTTCTTGTGTGAAAGATGCACACGGTATGAATAAAAATGTGGGGACAAACAGTACCTAGAAATCTATTCATCAATCGGGGGGTTGCGAGCTAGGAACAGAGTGCTCTGTTCTAGTGCTCTGCAAAATACTTTGAAGACAATTTCTGGGAAGTGCTTGGCAAATTTCATTTTGTTACTGCAATGCGAGTGTCGCTCATATTAAATTTCTTGTATGTTTTACATACTTGACAAATAAAGATGATTCGTATTTCTCTTTTAAGAAAGGTTTGGGACTCAAGGCCATCGGAACGTGAAGCATTTGAATGTTACTCTTTCTTGTGGTTTCTCAATTAGTTGTGTATCAGTATGACAAAGACTCAATTGAGGAAACACAGGCTTTGAGAAGATTTGATGTTATATTGAGGAAGGAGAGTTTTCTGATACAATTCATGAGTGGGTGTAGGGGTTGTTGGTGTTCAACATGATGTATAGAAGGACAAAGGTTCTGGGTTCAAGCATTAGCTGGGACCTTTCTCTGGTATGTGTTGGGAGTATTCTCCCACTCACTGTGTTGTGAATGGTTGCCTTTCTCTTGCTTTTTTCACAAGTCATCGAAGTTAACTGACTGTCCTGTGTGGCATGGGGGAATCGAAATCAACTTGGGAGTTTGTCGGTTCCAGCATTGTTTCAGAAGCGTAACAAAGACGGAACAGCGGCAGCCAAGAACAAAATGTGAAGTTTTACAGGCATTGTGGTCTGCTGTACCCCACATTTCACATTAAGTCAGCTACAACAGGCTCCATCTTGTCGTGAATAGAATCAGTTGTGGAGAAAATGGATGGGTGAATTGATGCGTGACTGATGTGCATTTTGGATTATTTTCAAAAAGATTAGAATTGAAGTCCTTTACTGCCATTCTATTGAGTAGACGCAGCACAATTCTGATCAAGTCTTTGAACGATAGTAAGTGATATGTGAAAAAGGCTGAAAGAGAACATGATCGAAAGGAGTCTAACATTGTCTTGAAGAGACTGAGGTTAACAGAAATAAAATGAGGGCAGGATAGTTGGACTCAGACATGGGATGGTAAAAGGAGGAGGGAGGAGGGGAAATGATAACCTTGTCTCTCATTCATTTCTGTCTACTCAGGGATTTAATTTGGTTTCACCGTCACACCTGAGCAAAACCTCATCCATCACATGTGCTGCAAGAATTTACCTCTTCTGTTCTTTTGCTCTCTGTAGCCTTTCTTTGTATCCTTTTGCATGTCCTACAACAAATGCTTTTCACTCGTTTGATATCTTTGGCATCCTTTCCATCATACATATGTTGTGTTTGCTCATTAATGTATTAGGTACTATGTAGTGGCCATGGACATGTATCTCTCACCCTTCAGAGCTTAAAGTTGAGTTTTGTTTGTTATAGCGGTATTGAGCCATGCCCAGTTGCTCCTAACATTTTATCAGAATGTCAAAGCTGTCTTCCTAGTTTTCAGTCCAGTTTCTGAGTTTCTGAGTCAAGTTTTCGAGTCTCACAATATCATTGCTGAGTGTAGTTTACAGAGCAAAAATTATGTTGAATATTTGTGTGTTAAAATGTTCTACTTCACCTTTTTTTCTGACCCTGCTACCAATCACTCCTCCTCGCCCTATATTACTGTCTAATTTCCTTATAGTTTCATAATATGCTATGTGAAATAGGTTAAAAAAAAAAGTTGGGAATTTGATCAAATTTGTATGTGACAGCACGGTGGCAGAGTTATTAGGTCTTTGTTGTGTGCAACTTTTTTAATAGCTGCAGTTGTTGTGCAAATGTTCATCAGGTTTCTAACTGCACCCCACATGAATTGCACACATTTCTACTGGAATGTTTGAACTGGTTGAAGGTAAGTCAGGCTGATCACACTAAAGCCTCTTTTCCCTTACATGTTGAGTTCCTCCATTGTACGCTGTGCTGTTTATCAGCAGGTCCCCAAGTTCTCCTAACACAAATATACCCTAACGTCACATTGGTGGCCACAGACCACTGAGCATCCAGCAGACCACCTGACTTTGCCAAGGCCAGACTAATCAACGCACCCAGCAGGGGACATAGGAACCATGCTGACTGACCACAGAAAACATCCGCGTACACCTGAGCTCAGCCAAGTGACCATGAGGCACAGTTGGAAATGCACACATAGTTCCGCAAATTTGAAGCCGTGCAAACATTGCACAGAGTATTTTATATGACGAAAAGGTTGTGTAAGAGGTCCTTGTGCCTTGCCAATATCTCGTGCATTGTGCTAAATCTGAATTGGCACATTTCAACAGTCTGTCTGACTCAAACTGGGTCGTTTACTTTGTTGGACGTGCATTCGAATAGCAATAGTCTGACCACGAACAAGTGTCTGCTGATGGAGTGTGAATATTAATATTGCCTGTATTGTATGCAGAATATACTATACTATACTATACTATACTATACTATACTATACTATACTATACTATACTATACTATACTATAGTGGTTATTTGTTAATCTTACAAACACTGGAAGAATTCTGTCAGCATTCTGAGATGCTGCTCACAACATTATTTAGATCTGTTAAAGTCAATATGAGCTGAAGTTCTTTAATAATAATAAATAATTATTAATTTGATTATATCACGGGCAGCCTTTGTACAAAAAGGCGGGCTGTAGGTATTGATTAAAACACTGTAAGCCAGAAATAAATTAATTAACAAGGCAGTCCTCAGTGCGCTAAATTGCTGCACAGAGTAAAGTGAATCTTAATCCGTAAATGCGCTTTAGGCGTAAACAGCACAGGGTCTGTTTTTGTCTGTGTTCTCTAAGCAATTGTAAACTGTAAATGTGGTTTTGTGTAGGTGAGGATAGGTGAAGTTGGGTTTCTTTGTCCATCAATCATGTCACCCGACATGGGCCAGGTGATTTAACTCTTCAGAAATTGGTAATGGATTTGTTTTTTTTGTTTTTTCTTTCTTATTACATTTTTTTCGCAGTGGACATAGTTTTGTGGCTGTCAGCTTTCTTTTAATCATTTACTTGCTTGTGAAATATTTTTTTTCTCCGCCAAGTACCCCCAAACCAGCACAAGGCTTTTATGGAGCATTTTGGAAAGGAGTCACTACATCACTATTTAGAAACAACGTCCTTCCTGTTCCAATGAATTTACTCTTAATTGGAAAGGAATACCATCATTGCATTAATAAGCATTAAATTAGATGTTCGGATACCGGCAGGAACCCTGGTAAAATCTCACGTACACTCTGAAATGCCTTCAAGTGCTTCCAGGGTACACAACGGCATTTGAGAATCACTGGCCTTGTACTTTCACTTTGTATTTACAGGCTGCAAATAAGCCATTATGTAAACGGGTCAAACTGCAGCATTTGCATCAATTTTGTGTCAAGAAACACTGTGTAAATGGTCCCTAACACATTTATACATCTCTAGCCTTCTGTAGCAACACATAAATCAGACAACACATGGTAATCCAGGGGAAGGGGGAGTCGTTACCGGCTGGCAGCTGTATGCATGACATCATTACAGCCTGCAAGGAGGCAGTCTGGTGCACCTCGACGCCACTGGGGTGAGGCTCCACGGCGATCTCAGCTAGCTACCACAGCCAAGACTGTGAGGCAGATGTGCAAGCCACGTACCCAAACCAACCATGCCATTATAAATGGTAGTCACACAAAAACTACAGTAACTATAATAAATACAAGCTTTGGTTTCAAAGAATGTGTACGGGGAATGAACAATCAAAACAGCAATCCATCTATATACGACCAATAACATTCAACGTGTCGACTAAAGTAGATGTTATATGTCTGCTGAGGTGGAATATCCATGTAAATTTACACAAAACCCACCCAAAATATACATGTTGAAGCCCTTCCTTTAGAACAAACGGGTGATTAAAATGAGAGTTTTAAAAACTCAGAGTGGTGGTCTTAGAAGACCTGGCATCAGATTAAAGAGAACATGAGAGGTAGATAAAGTATGGGGGCTTAGAGAGGTGAAGACGGGGGAGGATGGAACAATAAGTAAGTACAGGTCACAGGAAGATGGAGAAGGCGATAAAGAGAAACGTGGGTGGAAAAGAAAAGACATTAGGAAGATTGCAATCTAATACAGCAAAAGCACCCACAAATTCTGATCTGTCAGTCTCATCACTTCAGACCCTCAAATCAATCGTATTTTCACAGTTTCCTTGTTCCCATGTCTGCAGTTGAAGACAAGTGAGAGGAACAGAACATAATAAAACTGTCCACTTCGACCTCATCAACTTATCAATGTCCTTGTATTCATTTGAAGTTGTACACTATGATCAAACCTCAGTGGTCGATAGTGTGTTTTTGTGTGTGTGCGTAGGTGTGAAATCAGTCACCGAATACGCTGACAAACATTTTAGCAATTAGTCTTGCTGAAGACGTTAGCTGATTTATATGTAACATACCAGAAGTGTCCAAACCTTTTCTCCTGAGGGCCACATGCAGAAAATGGAAAATGTCAAGTGGAGCCACTCAGTCCCTGTTGTGATGATAATACTTTTTTGCCTTTCCCAACCATGCCACATACTGCCTATAGGTGAAAACTCTTTATTTGTGCACTGCAACATGTTTGTTCCACTGATGAGTCCAAGATTTTGCTCCCTTATGTAAATCAAGTTGGCAGAGGCAAATTATGCCTAAGACTATTTATTTCAAATACACAATTTGGGTTTGAGTTCCAGGGAAAACTTTGACGATGTGTGGATGTGTGTTGTGTGTACACATGTATGGGTTTATAGTATATGTGCATGTGTGTGGTCATGATAAAGTAGGTCCTCATGTTCATGAAACAATTGCAAGTTTGTTTCAAACGTTCCCCCTTTGAAATATCCATAGAGGGAAATGATTTGAGCTTCTCACATTAGTAAACACTTTAACACACACCATCCTGCTTTTTTTCTCATACACAAACATGTGTAATAACCATCCTGCTTAATCATGAAAGGCTCCAGAGGATGATATCAGTGTGTGTTAGATCGCAAAAACAATAAGGCCGCATACAGCCACCTGTTGCCATTCATACGTCAGAATAAGTAATGGCTTCCTGTGAGTAGATCAGCTTCAGGTTCAAGTAAACAAGCCCAGATTTGATATTGAGAGTGAGTAAATGAAGACAAGATAAATGATATTTCTCTTGTCAATTTTAGTGACCTTTGAGATGTGAAATGTTCTTTGTGTAACACCGGGGCCTTGGCTTATCGAAAATAAGGAAACGCCTTAAATCTCTGCTTACAACTTTTAACAATCAAATGGATTTTTGGGTAGAACACAGCAGCAAAGACAAATCGTATATACTCTACATACAAATTAAACTGCTATTTTGTGGATCATTACAGTCATTCTTTAATCTATCATCGCTATCAAATGGACATTTCTTGCAATTATTATGAATGTTAAACTATTATAGCACAGTCAAGTGTCATTTACTTTAACATGTTAGGACTTGGTCGTACGAATAATTTGACCACGCAACAGAACTAGCCTGTTTACCTGTGATATGCGGTTACATGTGTGTATACATACGTGTGTGTTTGTGTGGTGGAAGCAGACACCCACAACCCAAGGACGACAAGCAGGGGAACGTGAGACTGGAGAGCTAACTTTCACGTAATCATCTCCTGATGTTAATGTAAACACTGAATCTGATTTGAGCTAATTGGGTTTGTACTCAGGGTAAATAATGTAAAAAGAAACCACTTGCCCATTTTTGCAAGATCTTTCCCAATTACTGCTACCCCCTCTGTCTGCTTCACTATATTATTCCATTTTACCAAGTCGAATGCAAATGTGAAAACAAATTCCAGGATGTTCTTTTACTCAAAAATACACTAGCTTTTTTTTTTCCCTTCAAAGTCACATAATATCCGTAGCACTGTTTATTTGAACCGTATTTCCCCAGATATTCTATTTGATAAGGGAGCAAAAAGAGTGGAGTTAGAAGAAGAGATAATACATGTTTTTAAAGAGACTTTTCAATCGATTTGCTGGCTCAGTTTTTGACATATTTCACATTTGTGGTTATGGATCTTCAACCTCCTATTTGGCATTCAGAGGGGCAGTCTTGAAAAGTTTTTGCCGTTCGTCTTGTCACTCACATCTCCCCTCTCTCAGTAATGTCGTCTCACTGATTGCATTCCACCCACTAATCTAATTTTGCTCGTCCACCAACCTCTTTGGAGTGGATTCGTATTATAGCACCCCCACCATGACAGCATATTCTAAATTTCTTCTGAAAGCGCATGTAAGCCCTGCTTGCCTAACCAATGCGATCGCATTACCGCCTGCACAAAAACAAATCCTATGTCAGCTAACTGCTTAGTTGCCAGTAGACGTCCAAAAATCATCAGACTTTGGCAATCCACACTTAAATAAAAAAAAAAAAAAAAAGTTGCAACGGGTGACATTAAGGTAACAGTAATCCCCATTGATTATTTTCCCCTAAATTTCACTGCAGTTAATGTAATTAGCACAAACATCAAAAGACATGTCAATTGCTACATGTTGGTGGTTGAGTTGCATCTTTAAAACAAGCTTCATATCGCTTAATATTAAATAGACCTTTGTGTAGGGATTGCTTCAAGTCTTCTTAAAGTCTAGACTGGTTGAGATCGAAAATGTTCAATTTGGACCAAACACAGGCCACAGGCCAAAAACCATTCACAATCACAAACACACTGAACAGTAAGTTGGAGGGTCCAATAAACCTACCCTGCATGTTTTGGAGAATGTGGCAGTTAACCAGAGAAAGAAACCAGAGTGGGCACAGGGAGAACATGCAAACTCCACCAAGGAAGACCGGAGTCTGAATAAACCCACGTCCTCTGAACTACGAGACGTACGTGCTAACCTCTCTTTCACCATGCAGCCATATTTATTTTCCTTCCTGTGTGGAGTCTGCATGCATCTCTCCTTGCCTGCATGGGTTCTCGCCGGGCACTCTGCCTTCCTTCCACAGCCCAAAAACATGCTTGATAGGTGTATTTGACACTCTAAATTGTCTGGGAATGTTAATGGTAGTTTGTCCCTGTGTGCCCTGCGATTGGATGGCAATCAATCAGGGGGTGCCTTCCTCACACTGCCCATAAGCAGCTGGGATAGGCACCAGCAAGCCAGCGACCCCGGTGAGGATAAACAACTATACATAGAAAATGGATGGATGGATTTCTTTATGAAAGTCACCCTCTCCCCCTGGCTGTGAGTCATGTTTGAAATTCTCTGTTTCTTTTTCAATACCAACACCTACACAAGAAAGCAGAAAATATTGCACCTGAAGTGCACATCATATCATTTAAGAACAAGACCATTTAATTTGGTCACATATTTATGTAATGTAGTGTTGTTATCTTATTTTAGCGCAAAGAATTTGGATTAGTACCAGCGATAGTAAACTTTGTGCGTCTCTACTCCAGGACTTTAACTTTCTTGGTGATTTGCTATCATAACATAAGGAGGTTCAATGGTTCCACAAATCTTTGAGGTCAAAGGTGCCTGACAAGACTTGTTAGTAGTTAGTGTTCCTTTGAGCCTAAGGGACGAGAAAGACAAAACAAACATTTCTTTTGGCGGGTAATGAATAAAATAAATTTTACCGAGAATTTTCCCTTTATCCTTATGAGAGCATTTGAATGTGGATGAATGAATAACTTTGGAGCTCATCCCCCAAGTGTTCTAATTCCTACCTACTGTATACTTGGTGCTCACAACATGAGCAAAGCTTGTTTTAGCAAAATAATAGGTGTATTTTGTGTCTTACTACACGTTCGCTTCATTGTCGTATAATAAAACAAAATGCCTTGATAGTGTTGAGAGTAGTAAAAAAAGATTCATGGGGAGACAATGGCTTTTGGGTGTAATAAAAGGAAAGTAAAAACTGGAAACTCCTAGGAGGTACAGATAAAATGAGCGGCATTAAAAAAAAATGAAAAAATAAATAATAAAATCCCTTTAACATGCTGTATGGGTCGCTGGTGATCAGTCCAGGATGAATTTTTACCCCAAAAGGCAGCAATAATATTTTCCATCCTATCTGTGACCTTCAAGAGTTTTAGATAATTAACATTAATACTGTGAGTCTTATTTTGGTAGACTGACGCAGTTGACATAAAAACTGGCACACGTTCATGTTTGTGCCAGGCCAAGCCTAGGTTACCACTTTTGGGAATTTGTACCTCACTTGGCATTTCTGGCAGACCGATTGCTTTTTTATTGCCCAGCAGGTCCTATGCAGTACCTGTGGGTATGGAAATTGGTTCCTACGTACAGGTATTTAAATGTAAATGGTGTCGACTCTTATTCCGGATAATAAAAGCTTTGGTAAATGCATCTGCTCTCCATGAAAATGATGACAAAAAAAAAAAAACAGATTAAGCGCGCAAAGTTACTTAAGAATATGGGTACAACGATTTTCTCAAACCGCAAGAAAAGTGAGGGTGAAGTCGTAATTGGTTGTAGTTAAAGATAGTAAGTTCATAGATCAACATGTAAACACTGTTTTTGTTGCAGTCCTCTAAATTGGACAAGTTATTTGGCATGCTACACATCTGCGTGTTCTGAGCGGCAGCCAATAAACCTTTTATAACTAAATCCTTGATTAGAGTGGAAGGCGTCTCAGCTGTTTATATGTGCATGAAGATTCATGTCATTGTTTGTGCTTCCAAAGAATATCAGCTATGTTTCAGGTGCTTCTAAGAGTAAAGTTTCAATGGAATTATCTTGTCAGAAAGTATGCCTGGCTTTTTGGAGGGTTAAAAACAAATAAATACTTTTGTGATTTTTGTGCAGGTGGCATGCTATTTAATGCTTGGATGCCACTGCTGTTTGGTGTATGCCCGTCTGATGCCACAGGTGGTTGTGTGTTCAGTGGAGTGTGTGTCATTACACCTGTCCTCTCCTGGGGGAGGCGCTAGCAACAGCCAGCTGGCAGAGCATTGCTAAGACAAAGGGTTGGACAGATTGCCTAAGCAGTGGGACATCAGGACATGCTGAAGATATGATTGAAGGTGAAGGTAAAAATAGAGGCAGGAAGAGGGAAAAAAGTACAAAAGAAGAGAAGGTAAAACTCAGGGCTTAACTGTATTCACTAATAATCAACATTTTTAAGAGGCATTTTAAAAGATGGGCTGGGACATGAACACTTAATAATTCTCTAAATGAATGTAACAATGCGGGCAACTCAAAAAGGACTATTTTGAATCAGGGCAGCTATTTATTTTCACCTGTACTACAAAGTGAGTCCCATATATATATATATATTTTTTTTTTTCATCTGAGTTGACCCCCTTTTTACTACAATTTGGGTGTTATATTTATTTTAAGTATAAGTCAGCCCCTGACATTAGTTGTAACATGCAGTACTGTATATCATGGCAGTCAATTTGAAACATATCATGGAGTGTTGTTAAAATACTGAAATTACTTTTAGTGGCATTTCTACATTTAGTATCAGGCAACATACAGTACCTGAGTGACAGTGAATGCAGGAGCTCCACTCGGCTCCCTTGGTTCCTCTTTTATTCTCAATGTGTCAAAATCAGCTGAAAAGATGAACCGCACAGTCTCGTTTTCAATGATAAACAGGCAAAATAGCGGAGATTGATGAAAGGGGGTATATGTTAGAGGTACACAATGCCTTGTATGTGGCATGATGTGGCTTACTCCACAATTTAATTAATGTTTTGCAAACACAGATGTGTGGAAAAAGTCTGGTTTTCAGTTCTGGCTGTTGAAATTAGGAAATAAACGTGTACTCAAAAAAATACGGTAATAATCGAAATATAAAACTGAATCAACAATGTCATAAAGAACCTGAGAACCTTCTTCTGTGTTTTTACTACTGTTTCAGCACAACTTACCATCAGACTTAACGATCACATGAACAGGCTCTTATAAACGTTGTCATGCATTAAAATATCATATAATGTCTCATTTTCTGGTAGACATTAAGCTCATGCAGCAATTTCAATTGAAACATTCTAAACATGTCTAAAGGGATGTGAACATGTCACAGGAGCAGACAATGTATCAAGTTTGCAGAGCTGTCCTAAAGGATTACAAGTGGTGACAGCCTGACTTTATTGAACTAAATGGGCCTCTACTCCACTTTGCCTCAAAGTCTGTAAGTCATCTTGATAACCTCATATACACGTTTCATATGCTTGTATCTAATATTTGTCTTTGTGTCCTCCATTCATTGGTCATTAAGACTCATTTCATTGTCTGTAACTTCATCTCTCCTCCATCGAGTGTCCCCTGGGTCCTGTTAGGGACAGTGTGGGTGTGTTTGTGTGTGTGCTGCCTCCAGGCTGAAGTATCAGACGAGCGAGAGAGAAGCCTTTCTCCCCCTGAATACAATTGTGTCATGCATTTACACTTTTGATAACACAGTTTTAGTTTATCCTGTAGTTTTAGTGTATCCTGTCTTTTTACCCATTTGTTTTTTGTTTTCATAATAAGGCTTAATATAATACTTGTAAGGCTAATTGTATCTTTACCTTAATTATATCTTTACGTTTTTATTATTACCATTTTTATTTGTAGCATTATTGCCGTTACATGCACATTTTTTTTACACTCAATGCAACTTTTAATCTATCTACATGATGTTTGAAATATGAATGCAAAAAAAAAAAAAAAACCTCACACACCATTTTTCTTCCTATAACATGCTTTTAATTGATTTACTGTATGTAGATGTTACCTTCATGGAGTTACATAGTGTAAAAGTGGTTAGCACGAGCGTATTACAGTTCAGAGTCCCGAGTTCAATTCCAGCTCGCTTTGGTCCTTGCATGGTCTCTCCAAGACCGTGTGGGTTCTCTTGGGGCTTCCTCCCACATTCCGAAAACATGCATGGTATGTGTATTGACCACTCTAAATCGTCCTTATGTGTGATTGGGTGAATAAATGGCTATTCGTCTCTGTGGGCCCTGCAATTGGCTGGCAATCAGTCCTAGCTCTTACCTGCCTATTGCCCATAGACAACTGGGATAGGCCGCAGCATGCCAGTGACCCTAGTGAGGTTAAGAGGCTAGGAAAAATGGATGATTGGCTTGGTTTATTGTTGAAAATCATTGTATGTACTACATTTCATAGCATGAAAGGAAATAGCAGTCGGTCAGTGAGTGGGTCGGTCGGGTGGTTTGTCGCTGGCACTAAAATTTGGGCTTTAAGTAGAGTATTAATGGCCCATAAACATTGTCAGTGCTTAACTTCTGACTGTAGATAGCCATCTGAACAGATGGCAAATTTCATAGAGAGTTCCACATTTACCATATAAAACCTCAGTGGTCAAGATGTTTATGAAGTGGCGCAGGGTTTTGTTTGGCCTTATTATTGTTACGGCCAAAAAGGTATGGCAGTTCATACATAAGTAATGATCTGCTGTATGCCTTTTGAATGTCGGTGACCACTGCCCTCAGACGTCATTCTGCATCTGCAGGGATGTAGTTGATTTGTTTTAGCCCTCTCTGTCTCTGTCGCTCTCTCTCGCTCACACACACCAAGCCTTTTGGAAATTTGTAAAAGAGGAGAATGTAAGCCAACAGAATACAAAAAAAGATTGTAAATAAAGCAAAAAGTAAGCAAAAGAAGAGCAGACACTATCGAGACGAAAGAAAACATGAAGTGGTGATAATGATTCAAAGGGTCAAATAAATTGCTTAAATTGCAATCCCCAAATTTCACAAGATGATGTGTTACAACAACCTTGGTACGGGCCTGCAAATGACTGAATGCATGCAACTGTATTTTCTTCATTATGTGTTTCCACAAAGGCGCATTAAGTCAATGCTATCACATACTGTACAATAACCGCTACTCTCTTTACTGATCCTTGTCTGATTTTATTTGGATGGGATGGAAACAAACTATAAGCAGCTTTATCCATAGCATTTCAGGGAAAAGGCAATAGTCTGACTCGTCGGAAAAGCTGAACATATTGGAACCAAAAACAGACGTGCCTCCTAGAAAAATTGGGGGGGGGGGGGGGGGGGGGGAGCTGGATTCTCCTCTGAAAGGCATTCACATTATAAAAAAAAAAAGGTCTGGTTTGCTTTCCCTGTGTTAAGACCTGCTCCTTTGACACACACACACACACGCATGCACACACACACACTCATCCTGGCGTCTTGATGCTCCGTATGGTTTGCATTGGTTCTACTGCCGAGCTTTGTAAACAGAGCTAACTGCTTATGTATTCCAGAGTCTTGCAAATGTTCAGACTCCTGAATGAAAGGCTAAAACAATCTCCTTGTGTCCTTTTGCTTCTGTCGCCGTTTTTCTCTGCCGTCCCCTTTGACCTGCTTTTGGCCTTACAGTCTATCACAAGCGTGGGCTCGTATTGCTGGTTTAGGTAAGTCTGTGATATGTGATCTGTGCATAGCAATGCTTATGCACATTCATAGTCATCCACAAATGCTTATGAAAGTACCAAGAGGCTAGAGACAAAGCGCCCAAGTGTCCTTTGTATATGTTTCCTTATGCACAATTGTGTGGAATTTTCTGATGAAAGGTTTACCTGTTTTCATTCATATGTATGTGCAGATCGGTATGAACATGTAATCAGGAAAAAACACTGATGAGGGGAAAATCCAATATTCTTCCATTTTAGATGGGCACAGATAAAGTTTCCCCTGGGAAATTCCAGGTAATACTACAGCAAAATTTGAAACCATAACATTCTATTTATTCATTTAATTTATGGCTGCAGTATTTTGCATCAACTTTTGATTGAAAATGGGTTTCTATCAATTCACCATGTCACTGACTAACTATAGAAGACTACCAGTAATATACCACTAAACATACTGTACATGAGCTATTTTGTGTTTTATATTTACATAGCTTTGCGGCAGAAAGGTCGCTAGAGATAACCATACTAGTCTTAAGAAGTATAAATTACAGAAAGCATTGTGCTTTCAATTTTCCCATGTTTGAAATAAAGGTAAATTAATACAGTATATTAGCAAAGTACTGTATTAGCAAGTGAATCATTTTCAGTGCATTCAAGACATTCATTGTTGATTCCATCATTACATTGTTATAGATTATATTGTCGACTTTGCGATTTCAGTTACTCGTGTTTGCTTGTTGATGCTATAGGGATATAATATTTAACTTGTGTATTATAATAATGTCCATTATTTTCTCTTAAATAACAGAAAGAGACAGATAGATGATTTAAAAACTATTTATGTACAGGTATGTTTTAAAATTTATTTTCAACATTAGTCGTTAGGAATCGTTAACCTAAAGATTCCCAATTCCCAATGAGACAGACTGTGTTTGTCATCTGATGTCAATCAGTTTTCTTAACATTATGTAACTCCATCCATCCATCTTCCACTTATCTGGGGTGGGGTCATGGGGGCTTACCATGGGGTAACCAACACGCTAGCAGTTGGCGATCAGTTTACCACACTGCCACTCCTTTCCCTCAAGTGTCCAAGACATGCAGCCGGTCGGATGACATGACCACGAAGTTGATCACCCCAAATCTCTTGGCCTCTCCATCAGGTGGCCCATCACGTTGTCTCTTCAGACTTTGCCTGCCAAAAACCTAGCCCCTCGAGTTGTGAACTCCACTATAGTACATAAACACACAAATGTGCTCATACCAAAGGCATACATACAGAAACGGTACACTCAACTTTAAAGGATGAAAAGAAGATTGACTCCTAGTAAAGGAAACATAGGAATGCTTTATGCATGAAGATGAACCCACATCTTGACTATATTAAGACAGTAACCCTATCCTTGTCTTACCTTCACCCCCACTAGCAGGAAGTGAGGTCATGAGAGAGTATGTCGATGTAGATGTGTGTTTTGATGTCTATACCCTACCCCCAGGTGTCTCTTTTCTCTGAAAGATTAGGTTTCAGCCTTCACTGAAGCTTGCTAATTAATGTCACAACCTGCTAGCTGTGTCAGCACCAATTTAACAGACCCACCATGCACACACATGCGTGCACATACATTTACTCAGGTATATTCACCACTCCCACGAACACGCAAGCGCACAAACCTTTTTTTCCCTGTCACAGTCAATGTCATACTTCAGCTTCTGATTTTGGTCTCTTTTTTCGTGTCGGCCTGCTTTCTTTCTATTGCCATTAATTGTACAAGAGCTCAGCAGTACCTCTTCTTTTTATTCCCATTTCTTGCGCCTCAGCTCTATTTACGTCCTTGTCGCTGCTAATTGTTTTGCCTGTAAAGGGTTAGATACGCCAATCTGACGTCAGAAATCGGAAAGAGTGCAGGTGCCAGTAAGTGCTGTCTGATTCATTAAAAACAGTTGGTATGCCAGAGACTTTGGTGGGGCAGAATGACGAGATTTTCATCTCATTTTTCATTTTGAACTGGAGCTGGTCTAGTAATTGTTATTTATATTACATGGGGAGCATCAAGCAGATGGGGGCAGTTTTTCTTTTAGCGACGGAAAGCGAAGGAGCAAAACGTTCGCCAATTCAAATCACGTTTTGGATGTCAGTTTCTGCCTTGTGTGCAGCTGAGCAAGTTTTCTGCTTTGTTTGTCAATTGAGAATAAAAATGGAGAGAAAGGGAAATAAATGGTCTGTTAGCCAATCATAAATAAAAGAAGGGGGTTACGCGAGTTTCATGACATGCATGAGAATCGATGATGGGTTTGGGATTTAGAATGACAACATTCTAAACAACGTTGTGACACAACACGAATGTACCCTAGCCCGTGGCTTCCTTCTATCCGCTGCATGTGTTGTGTTGATGCCTGTTGTTACTCCTCATGTGCCTGGATCTCTGTTCTACATTCTACTTGACTGGTAAGAGTTGTGTTTTCATTTTCTTTACGTCCGCAGATGCCAGGGTCAACAAAAAAGTGTTATTATGCACTGAAACCAATGGCGAATTGTTTTTGTATTTGCTCTCTCTCTGGCTCACTTGGTGAATGTTTCCAAAGTGTGATGTCCCTGTGACGCCGTAGTGTGTGCGGTGCAGTCACGTAACATCAGTAAACAGCAATTTTAAATAATCCACAGTGCCACTTTACCATAAGGGTATGTTAAAAAAAAGTGAAGCAATACACTATGAGAAAACTATGGGGGACGCAACTGGATATACCTGCTCGAAAGGTTTTTCAGCATTGCATGATACTTTATTAAAAGTGTGAGCGTTTGCTTCATGTAGGCGTTCATCATGATCTAAAAAGATAACAGTATGCTATGTACCGTTTTTATATCTTGCCCAAAACTCCAATAGAATCAAATAGAGAAGAATAACTTCAATGTCATTGTACACAGGTATACAACAAAAGTGGGAGCACTGCTTTGTATGCATTATAAAAGTGCTTCACAGTTTTTTTTTCCTAACTACTGCCACCAATGGTGTGAAGTTGTATTACTTTTCACACATGCACTGAAGGTACGCAATTAGTCGGTGTCATTGCGACATTTTGTTATTTTCAGCACGATGTGCCGACGGTCTAGCCCTTGACAAGGTAGACGGGCGTCTGTCACATTTGGGTTGTGTCAAATTGGTGTATCTGGGCCTGCAACCTCAAAGTTTTCCCAAACCATTTCCATTGCGCATGAAGTCAGCAAATCACACAAGACATCAGAATACCTCATAAGGGCTCACTCACTCTTTTTTTATTTGTTGAAATATTCTTTCTGCACCTAAGGTTTTTACTAGCTTTTTAAGTTATTAAATGATGCATGCCGTGTTAATTTTTTTGTTTCTTTCCACTGGCTGTTCCAATTCCTTTTCTACTTTCTAGGCTTAGACATCAACACTAACCAGGATTTCATGGAAAATAACGGAAATTGTATATTTGAGCTCAGCAAAGTTTGTATGATTTCCTCTCATTTGCACCCCCACTCCATGGGCTTGTTGAAGATGGTCATGTTTATGTGTGACCTTGTATTTCACTCCCCCATGCAGGTAATCAATAACTCGTCATTTGTCAAACCCGTTGGACTTTCATTCTGTGAAGGTTATATCTTTGTCAGTGAATGTGTGTGTATCTGTCTGTGTTTGTATGTGTGTGAGTGCGTGCGTGCACGTGTGTTTGTGTGTGTGTCACAGTGCACATGCATGTTAATGTATCCCAGTGTCTGTTTGCCTCTGTCATTAGCTGAATGATTGACAATGTCCTCCCATTTCCACCTCCCCCTCCCTTCCCTGCTTCCTTTCCTTATTGACCCTCCTGTCAGCAGTCTGTCACCATGACTTCCTCCTGTCATCAATAGTAGGACTTTATCTAGATGGACAGTCAACTCCTCTAATGTTCTTATTGCTTACCTAGGATACTGTATCTAATTGAGAGGTCAAACATGTGGTGTGTTAGCGTTAATGTTAGTGTATTCTTAAAGTTGAAATCAAGTCATACATTTTCTATGCAATATCATACGTGACCCTACTCTCGTCTAAACACGATATTTGATTCATATGGTGTTTGTGGAATATGAATTAAGCAGCAACTTCCTGTCAACCCAAAATTACATCAAGGTTGCTCAGGGCTCAATTAATGACCAATCACCACACAGCTTGTGAACTTCACATGACCAAACTCAGAAAATAGGGCCGTGATTGATCATTACCTAAGACCTATCATTTTCTTTCAGCCCAAGCTGATTTGAGATGGACTAATGGAAAAGTGTAGCAAGTGTGCTGCAGTCTGATGACCCCCATTTTTATTTACTTTTTGGCAAATTGGACACATCTTGTGCTCTGGGCCGAAGAGTAAAAACACCATCCAGATTGCTATTCGTGCAAAATTCAAAAGCAAGCATTTTCATGGAATGGGGTAGTGTGGCCTGGCTGACTTGCATATCTGTGATGGCACTAGTCAGGGTGAAAAATACATACAGATTTCAGATCAGTTTAAGATGGCCTATAATCGTCCCTCTTCTTTCTGCGAGACAACACCGAGCCATATTCTCCACGTGTTACAAGAGTGTGCCTGCGTAGTTGGAAGAGTTGATTTCTTTATCCAGATTGTTCCATGAATCAACACGCTTTATAGCAGTGCTTCTCGACTTCAACAACTGTTAACTACTTGTTTTACAGCATTTATACAGGTTAAAGTTTTGTCTAAGCAGAAAAAAACTCAAGTGCAGCAAGGTTCCTGAAAAAAAAATACAAGACTTTATCACAATCACTTGCTGTATTCAAAAGTAGATTTAATTGTATAGTATTAGAAAAATATACTAACGAGGAATAAACATTACAACATTGTCTGTAGAAGAATTTTTGGGTCATGCTGTGTAAATTCATTTGTACACTGTTAAGAGGAGTGTGTTTTGTTTGTTTTGGGATACCAATAAACTACTGCCATCATATGAGTAACAAATAAAAAACAAAGGGTAGGCCTAGATAGGTTTTTGTACTTCTTCCTACGTCCTTTAAACTTGAAAACCACATTCAACTGTGATATCCATCTGATAGTCAATCAATCATTCAATCAATTTTAGACAGCATTTTAGTCATACTAATTCTCAATTGTTCCAATTAATATAGGTGTAATAGTTGCACGGTGTAACATTGCATTCTTTGCATACTGTTGATGCGATTAGACAGCGGTAGTTATAAGAGGTAAATTAAGTTGGGAAAGTTCTTACTAATGACCCGGGCACCAAATCCCTGACCTGCCATTGAGTTTCACAATTCTTGGATTCATTGACATTTGCCTAAAATATAATGCTATTTGCTAATGAATATAGGCTTCTCAAGCCTCAGTGTATTTTAACTCACAGTGAGTACCGTGAAAGCTGCCTTTTCGATCTAAGGGAACTATTTGAAGCCAAATGGCAAAACAAAGGTTATTGTGCAGAAGCACAGACATTCTGGTACAATTCCAGGGAGTCGGTGAGTCTGATGTCAACAGTGTGTCACATGTTGATGGGCTTCCTGATTGTAGAGCTCCGGTTACATAAGCTTTGATTGGCCTTCTCCCTTACCTCCATGATTCTTACCTCATACAGAAGAGAGAGTGTAGAAAGAAAGAACTGATGTTTATGTTGGCTCCTTTATGAATTTACTTTGGAGTGGTTTTATGTGTGTGACAATTTGCTTCCCTATAAAAGTGTATGTATTTATGTGTGTGCGTGTGTGTTCATGTTCGTGTCTGTCCGCAAGTGTGTTGACATGGTGGCAGTATTTACCTTGGGCATTTTCTGTGGGCCGCTCCTGCACCTGCTATTCTTCCTTCCAGCCTTATAGTCGTTCCTGTCATCAATCTTCATATTGAGCAAGCAGTGATAAGCAGTGTCTGTCCTGTCTGAGTGTGTCTGGTTGAATATTTGTTTTTGTTACGTCACTTGTTAACTTAAGATCAGTAAGGGATTTTATACAAAATTGCAGAACTCACTTGTGCAGATTGCCAAGGCAGGTTTTGGCAAATATTCTTCAAAGAAATACATACTGTAATGTGAGTGCATAAAAAATGAAGATTTACACCTTTTCTTATTTAACTTTGTTGCCGCTGTTTATATTTGTTTTTTTCTCTTCAGCCGTGCGGCTTTAATCTTGCACCTCCTGTTTCACTGGTTTTGGCTGTGGTCCTGAGCTAAGGTGAGAGGTCACAAGTAAAGAACTGGCACGCTACCATGGTCTGTCCTACTGTTAAGCTGGCAGCGTGTGATCATATTTTCCTCTGAGATCTGCTTAGTCTCCATCCACCCCTCCATTTTCTATTCCACCTATCCTCATTATGGTCAAGGCTGAGATGAAGTTTATGCCAGCTGACTTTGGTGGTCAGTCCAGGGTGTACCCCATCACAGGACACATATAAACAAACAACAGTTCACACATTCACCTATCCCTGATTCAGAGTCTTTGATAAACCTGGATGTGCATGTTTTTGAACAGTTGGTAGAATCTAAAGTATTCTGAGAAATCCTAAGTAAGCACTGGGAGAGAAAAACTTTAAAAATGGCTCATGTAGGGTGCCCAGACAGCAGGAGTTGGCAAAGTCCAACATAGGCAAAAATTGCCACAATATGGTGTGAAAGTGCCTTATCGTCATCGTCTTGTTTTAGCTGTAATAAGCCATTCTGGTTAAAGGAAAAGTTCCCCCAATTTTGTTGGGAGAAGAATATTTTCTGTGCACCCTAAGTGGTCTAAATTCAGCATTGTGATTAATGTAGCCTTTGTGAAAAATGAATTAAGCAGTAAAATCCACTGGTTTTCAGCCATCTCAGGGGGCGGCCATTTTATCACTTGCTGTCAACTGAAAATAACATCACAGTTGGCAGGGCTCAGGAAATTAACAATCAATTTAAGTCATTTTAACAGTTAGTAGAACTGGTACTCCACACACACGCACACCCACGAGAAAAGAAACTACCAACAAGGAGTCAGATGCATCATGCTGTAAATGTCATAGATATGGTACAACTGGATTGCTCAAACATGTTTTACACTAGGGTCAATTTCTTACACCGTGAGTCAATTGATAATATAAATCTAACGTTTGATTTTTTTTTTTTTTTTTTTTTTTTTAATGCCCACAGCTGAGTTTCCAGAGGAACAAACCATACATGGAGCTTTAACCCACTGCTGATTTGGAAATGCTGTCTGGCTCTCTTCAATTGCCTGAAGTGGATCATAAAAACATCAGGGATCAACATCAACATCAGAGTAAAGTTTTATCTGTGGGTGTATGTTGGTGATTTAAATGAGTTTTAATGGAGGATCTGGAGAATGTAAGTGGAGGATGATGATGAACACAGACATAAAATGTGAAACAAATTAAAGGTCATGTATAAACCAGAACACAGGTCTACATGTGCATAAATGGAGTCTGTAATGTGATCTTATTAGTGTCTTTAGTGCTATTCCAATACAAATGCCTCTCTTGTGCTCAGTTGGTAAAAACTCACATATGACAAAATTTAAGTTATGGACTTTGGTCTGGAAACACAACTTTAAATCATTGCATGTATTATTTAGCAGTTGGGCAATATTTTTGCTGGATTTTTATTCAACATGAGAGACATTGGGAATTGTGTGATTGGTTCGAAGAAGAACCTTTTCTGCACCCCCAGCTGTTGTGCCCCTGTCCCGCACAGTAAGTTCAATAAAGATATGGTTGGATTCATCTGATGTGAAAGGACTTGACAGGTCTGCACAAGATCCTGACCCCCACCTCACCTTGCGACCTTTGGGATTAGCATGTATAAAGTAAGCCCAAAACAATGAAAAAAAAAAAAAGTTAGTGCAAAGAGGAACAACTCCAGACAGTATGTTATTCCTGTTCAATACTTGTAGATTTAAAACATCCGTATCTTCTACTACTTTGTCCTCCAGTGATTGATTCATGCTAAGAGGCCAATCTATAAAGGAAAATAATTGTGAGGTGTGTAAGACATTTCTTAATGAACGGCTCGGTTAAGTGTAAAAACATAAGCAATTATTCCAAAGTTCCACTGTGTGTATGAGTTCTGCTTTATAATTATAACTGCAAAAGTTCAGTTGTAAATCATTTGTCTTGCCACCCAATGTAAGTAAAGTTATAAAAACAATCTCAATTCATACCGGTTCAAGAATGGTGGGAGCTTGTTATATCAATGATAAGTACTGAGGAAAAAAAACAATTCCTTTGAACTACACCACCACATTGTTGCTGCAGCTAGGATTAATTTAAAAATGTATTCTGATGCATTTATCATCAATCCATCCACCCATCCATTAATTAGACCTGCTTATCCTCACAAGGGTCGCAGGCCTGCTGCTGCCTATCCCAACTGACTTTGGGCAGGCAGGACACCCTGAACTGGTTTCCACCCAATTGCAGGGTGCACCGAGATGAACAACCATCCACGCCCCCAATACCACCTAAGGACAATTTAGTGCGGCCAATACACCTGCATGTTTATGCGCTAGCACATCTACAAGACCCGTTGTCACCAGTGCCCACCACCCCCACAAGGAAGGGCGTGTGTGCTTGCCAGCCTCAACACTCACAGAATCGCTGCTCTCCAGTCACCGTCCACCTCGGGCAGTCACGGAGCCAACGAGAGACCCACAAATGACACAGGTCAGGAAACAGCACAAACAAAACTTGGCAAGGCAGATGTCAAAGCATGTCCTAAACCTGAAGGGGGACAGAAAATGTGACTATCAACGACAGAGAAGAAACAAGGGCAAAACGGCATTGTTAAAGTGCCGAGCCAAACCTGGAAAGGATGTGAAAACGAAATCATCACAGGCACTGGTAAAGCAGGGTAAAACGCTGGCAAGACAAACACATATGATGGTACAACCCATGCCACAAAGCGGTCAGCAGCAAAAGATACTCCTGCCGAAATGAAGAAAAATACAATGGCGGCGGGCCCATGGATGTAAACGAGGAAAAAAACTCCCCACTTTGCAGATGAGAAGATGACAATAGGAACCAGCACCTCACTTATGTAGAAACACCACGGAAAACTCAAGTAAAGATGCTGCATCCACAGAAGGGTGAAGAAAATTGCATGTCTGACCGACACAATCCAAGGGCTACCAGTTGCTGAAAACAATCAAGGATCAATGAACCGCAAGAAACGCAGAACCCAATGGTATGTAAACCAATATGTGAGATTGTTCTGAGAGACATTTTTTTTAGGTATCCTGGGCATAATACAACACCTTTGGTCACCCATGGGCAGCTAATGATGTTTGTTGGTGTGCATTCTCATCTTGTGCTTGCGCAAAGTGTGTATTCCGTTCTTTAAGCACTGCCTTTGGCGGTCTAATGGGGCAAAACAGAATTCAAATACTGTAAGCCAGAGTCAGTGTAAGATATAAAGCAAACTAAAGGACCAGTGCAACTGCATGAAGACGGATACATCAAAGAACAAACAAACATGTGGTATATGACCACAGCCCTGACCCAGCCACCCATTTTCCGGAGCCTATCCCAGGTGTCTTGGAGCAGTAGGTTGGGTACACTCGAAACTGGTTGCCGGCCAATTTCAGGGCACGCAAAGACAACCATCAATTCACATTCCCAACCACACAGGAATGTATATAGAAATGTTCTACTAAATTTGATGTCCTCCCAATAAGCTACATTACTGAAACAAGTTTGAGTATCCATTCAGTAATTAGTCTTTGTGAACTCCTGAAAACTCCCTCCCGGTTTCCTACAACATTATCACCTTCCAATTCTTCAATTGGCTCCCCCGCATCGTCTCATTCCTAGTTCCACTTAACCCATCTCAATTAATCTAGGAAGCCTCAACGAGATAAGGGATCTGTTCCGTCTTGGCAGCCCGTTGTCACTCTCCTGACGAATACACTCACCTGGTTGGCTAGATTGCAATCAGTGGTGTGTGATTGAAAGCCAAGGACACAAAAGGACAAAGACAAAATCACTTAGGCAGCCTATTAACCCTGGAATTGGCTGCCCACAACGATACAGTAGACTCTGCAGATAAGGAGGAAGTAAAACGTTTTCTGTGTGTTTGTGCATGGGCATGTGTTTGCGTGTACTGGCATTATGAATGATGTTGTTTCTGTGCCAATATGTGGGTGTCTACTGATTGCTTGCCCACACTCCACTCAACGCCCCGGTGTAATTGTATCACTGGCCAATAATCACTTTGACACAGGAATTACCATAATGCACTTTGGAGTCAGGTTTGTATTGAGTAGAGCAACTTGTAAGTCACACCACCAAAATTTCACTGAGCTGTAAAAATTCTCTTTTCAAAATGTCGCGCTAACCCCCAGTTGTTTCCAACACTGCAGAATGCAAGCACAAAATTATTTTCTACTCAATCAAACTGGCTTTCTGTCTGCAATTTGCTTTGGTCTGTATACTGGTCTGTACTGTGAGTGTCTTTAAAAAGATTACCCATTCGCATTCTTCTGCTATTATTATTTTTATCTATATGATCTTTACCACATCGCAAAGGCACTCAAGACCACTTCAGCTGGAGTTCAAGAGTGCCTGTACATATCACGCCGCGAACTGCCACTTGTGATTTATGAATGCTTCTCCAGCAGGTGTGTTTGTTCAACAGTCACTTATCACTCCTGCTTGTATTTCAAATCCAGATGTATATTTGAATAGACCCCAGCTGTCACTGCTATTGATATCTTTTGGAAAAAGTAAACAACAACAACACCAAAATAACCACATGAATGGCTTGGGGTTCATCATATAGCTTCATCTATGCACCCAGCATCATACCACTTTATTTGAGTGACTAATTGAGCATGTATCTATTTCCAGGTGTTTTACCCTAAACTTGATGTTTTGGGTCACTGCTGTGCTACATTAACGTTCTATGTGCATGTACACCCATCGTTCCATGAAATCTTTCCCACATGTCCTTAGAAGGGAAGAGGATATCCTGACTTTGGGTGATAGGGGAAATATACCCTATGGCATATTTAGGCTAAATTTATTCTACAGGTCCAAGAGCTCGATGTTGCTTTAAAAGTCAGGATGCAAAAGATTGAAAAGTCTTGAGACCTTGCTACAATGCATAACTGCTATCGAAAAGTGATAAAGATAGTATGTTTGCAGCAGTGTAATCGCAAAACATTTCTGAATGTGTCCTGCCATCACCTCCACAGGTTTCTCTTGAGCTGTGATGTTACAGAAACCTTGTGTACAGCAGATTTTATGACTGTGTTAGCACCCTGTGTTTGTGTAGTTTCATTTTGGCTCCTTTTTACCAAAATCTCATGCACCTTGCATTCAAACATTGTATAGTGCATGAGACATCGTTTAGCACATGAGGAATTGTATCTCTATGGTGTAGTCTGCTCCCTCGCTCCAATAAGGTCACTTCCAGTACGCCTAGTGGTGGGAACAGTAACTGCACATGCTATGCTCTGTTAAGATCGATAACACTCACACTGCATAATTTCAATTCTAGTTTTCAATATGGTCGACAGCTTCCTAGGAATGACATGTCTTTTACCAAACCTATTAACAATGAAGTTATATTTTCAACCTGATGAAAACATGCACACCCTTAATAAAGATATCTGTTCTATTTTCCATTGGCAAAGTTTCACTTCTATTGAACCCGGAACATTGTGTAAAACCTTAATAAAAACAGAATACTATGATTTGAAAATAATTTTCAACCAAAAAGCATATTCAGTAAAAATGTTCAGACTGATGAATGTTAGTTTGGAAATATTCTCATTTTGAATTTGATGTTCGCAAATAGAATAGAATGTCTTTATTGTAACTGTGTAGTGTATTTTCCAAAGAGACAGAGACAAGGGCAAGAAAAGACTATCGCAGTTGAGGAATTCCACAGGTGAACAGGTTAATTATACAGGTGAAAGAGCATACACAAAAAGCACAGTTTGAACAACTGTGCTTTTTGTGTATGCTCCTTCACATGTGCAAATTTCCCCTTCGTAAACACTGACGATCGTTGAAAGCCTCTGCAACCTTGTGACATGGTTTTTGGACTGATATGATTTGATTGAACACATTTTCTATTGCTATTGATTGTGTGTATATAGGAATATGTTTTTACATGAATTTATTGCCAAGCCTTGACATGAATGCTAAATCCCCCACTTTTAACAACGTTCACTTGATTTTTATTCTGGTATTATTTTATTACAACTGAGCAACCAAAAGAGAGATGTCTTTCCCATTACAAGTACCCTGCTGTGGTGGCATATGTCTTTTTCTCGCACACTAGCACACATGCAGCGCTGATATTATCCTTTAGTTGATTTCTGAGCTGAGCTCGAAAAAGACAATATCATAGGTAGGACATGTTTCATGTGGAGATAAATAAACTTGAGAGTTCACAGAATGTCATCTTGCAGAGTGAACAAGATATCAACAGGATATGTCTCACTTCACACAATAGTAAAGAAATATTTGTCTTGGTGCTGATAAAACCCCCCCAAAAAGTGGTTTCAGTTTTGTTCTAATCATCCAACATCACAGTGCTTGCACAACCTGCTAAATTGGTATTGTAACATTTTCTAGATAGCAACAATGTGTGTGATTGTGCTTTGTTTAGGTAGTACATGCATGACTACACTAGAGTGAGGCAGTGAGGCATTGAAGACCACCCGTGCGTGGTTGGTCACTATCTCAGTGTCTCATATCAACTCTGAAATCTTTTCCCCTCCCTTGCAACCTGAGTTGTGAAACTTGGGTCACCGCTCACTTACCCACAGGCATCAGGTGTAACGAGCCACCTGTTAATAGCTGTCAATCACATCGCTTCCATTTCCCTCCTTGTTTTTTTTTTTCAGCTTTATTCGCTCCGCTTTTTATGTTCTTCAATAACTGTTTTTCCTCGGTTCCATCGCAATTTACTTTCCCCGTGAAAAATTTGCACAGCATTGTCAATTATTAGTTTACCTCAGCTCTAATTGCCCTGGTATTCAATAACCATTACGTTCTATTTTGGTTGATAATTGAGGCAGTGAAGTGTACGAATGTGTTTTCCCGTTTTGAATCGCTCATCTCGATTAAAATGTGTGTGTACGTGCGTGTGTGTGTGTGGTGACCATGTGTGATGTGTAGCTGTGCACACCTATAGCATTGTTGCTGATAGTGGGTTAATTAAACCTGATACAGCACAATGATTACAAAATGCCTAAACACACACACTCATGTGTTCAACACAGGAACACAATCTTTCTATTTTCCTCTCCCGCCTTTTAATTAAAATCTCGAGGTCTTGAAAATGGCACCCAGGCAGGCCCACCAATCACAGTTGCAAGAATTATGTTTTCATGCTGAAACAAAAACATACTTTTTATATTTCATGCATGACCCAGTGACAAAATAAGTTCAAGTTTTATGCCAAGTTTTTATTTTTTAATGGTACGCTGTCTTCCTCCCTCTATGGGTCGTTCTTTTTAAAACCTTGTCAGCTTCCATAAGTGTCCTCATCTATCCTGTGCTATAGGTTCCCTGCTTTCACTTCCTGCCAAGATGACATCTCCCACCTCTTTCTCTCCTCTTTGTCCTTCTTCTTCAGTCCTTCTTTTTTCACGCTTGACTTGCTATCGCACCATGCACACCGTCTTTCTTTTCTCATATGGGATCGAAGGTAATTAGAGCAATGTAGGTTAATGACAGCCGAGACTTGTGTTGGCTACTGTGTCTGGTGTCTGGAACCACGCCTGGAATCCAGATGAGGACATCCGACATTCTTTTTTGTGACTGCGTGCACCGGTGCGCTGCAAGCGCTGCCGTATATAATCCTGTTAAATGTCAGATAGAGCAGGAGGAAACCCTCCGCACTTTGTTTCCATATTACCTCGGAATTCAAGTGGTTAATCCTGAGTGCGGGCCACACAAACGATGCTGTCACTTGCCAACTTGTCTGAGTCCAAATTCCTCGCTGCGGAAATTACCCAGCCCATCTGACTGTACAGTTCAAGAAGAAGGCTTTAATCGGACCGATTTTGACTCCTGCAGCCCCCCACTCAGCAATCCCAAACACGTTCTCACACTGTTATTTATTAATGTCCAACCCACCCTGCAGAGATGGCACAAAACCCTTCTTTGTCTAATTGGCTCTTTAAGATTAGAATCTCCCTGGTGGCAGAGGAAAGGCGATGGCTATAGTGTGTCCCGCTGAGCTGTGACAGGCCACTGTTTACGAAAACTCTCCCCCTCCGTCATCATTGCTTTCTTTGCGTGTGATTCTCCCACACAAAGGGAGTCTGCTCAGAGCAGTGTGGAAGCCCCAAGGCAAACAGAGGCCCAGGCAGAGGACAGGACAGAGGGCCATTGATGACCGATGTTTTGACAGGGACGCCGAAAGACACCTCTACTAGTTGGGTTGAAAAGGACAGCTGGAGGAAACTGGAACTGGATAAAACTTCATGCAAATAAATTCATCGCGGCCCAAAAGCGTTAGCTGATAGGTCTCGGCGCACAAAGTAATCAGCCAAGAAAGATTATGATTGCAGAAGGTTGGCTCAGAATTAGGGTATAAATATCACATTTACATAGCCGCCTTTAACTTATTTGTCTGGGAAAACATAAGAATAAAATGTTAAAACAATCAGAAAATTACTGAATTGGGTGCACAATCGTAACCAATTTTTGCCTAACCTTTCAGACAGAAAAAAAAGAAAATGCTACTTGGTCCAAGGCAAAATGCATAAGACGACAACCGTGTGGACTGCGGCCCAATTAAATTG
The DNA here is from genome assembly GCF_059441005.1 of Hippichthys cyanospilos. Taxonomy (NCBI): domain Eukaryota; kingdom Metazoa; phylum Chordata; class Actinopteri; order Syngnathiformes; family Syngnathidae; genus Hippichthys; species Hippichthys cyanospilos. The sequence continues at coordinate 12,944,906 of NC_142379.1, read as the reverse complement.
GCCGACTAATTAGTTATATGGCTAATAGTTGCTGATTGCAACTATTTATTTCCTTGCTTTTTTTCCCTTAACTATGTAAACCATTTTGCTTGTCCTTTAACTGTGTTGACCATGTTCTATGTTAACAATGTTGTATTGTGTTGTATTTTATTGTATTGCAAACTTGTACTGAGTTTTTAATTTATATATATTTATTGACTCTTAGTATATTTTAATGTGTGCTATTTCATTCATTAGAATTCTTAAAATTAGAAAGCTGATTAACCAATAATCAATATTTCTATCTGCCAAAAATTATCACCGACCTAATAAAATCCGTATCAGTCAGACCATAGTGTGGACCATTGGTCGCTGTTTCTGTTATTCATATTATTATTTATTTTATTTACATTAAGATGTTCATTTCCTAATACAAAATTTAGACTGATAGGGAATGCAGACTGAAAATGCATCATACAAATGCATCTGTTACTGCAAGCACATTCATAACACTGATTAGAATTTGTCAGGCACCTGGCAGGTCGGGATGCAGAGGAAGCGATCTATTGCAGATACGGGGACACATTTCCAAGGTTTTTTTTTTTTTTTTTGGTGCATACTGCATATAGTATCTGTCATTTCACTGTTTTCCCCAAGGCGAATTGGCAGTACTATCTGTTCAGAAAATAACAGGCAATCTACTCATTATCCAGACAATTATCCGGCACTAATAGCGTGCTTAATCCGTCTCGTTTTATCAGTTATTACTGATTAAGGAAGTGAGTGCCAGATAATGTGCATTAGTAGTTTGAAGAGAATGATTTGGTAGATAAAAAGTAAGCTGTTTAGACTGCAGCGTTGGTGTGCACCGTGTAATTAATTGCACATGTGTGTTTGCGTGCATATGTGTGCAGTGCGCTTTTAGCGGCAGCTGCTTTGAGTGTAACATTTTCCTCTGGAGATAAGAGTCTGCCATCACAAATGTAAGACATATCAAAATGGACCATGCCCCATTACACAGCTATTCTGACACCATCAGCCCACTTTTACTTACTTCCTGCACACACACAAGAACACGCACACTAGGCCTACATGACTGCATGCTTGAATAAATTTGCACAAGCGCAAGTTTAATACACAAAACATATGGGAAAGGGCGTAACCAAATCCCGATTAAAAACAATGTCACTGCAACAGCAGATTGACACCCTTTACTTTCCAATACGTTGTCTGCCATTGCCCATGAATGACCAGCGAAAATTCCCTCAAGGGCATGCAGAGGACACTGTATCATTTTCAGAAGCAGTGTTGACTGTGTGTATTTGTGTGTGTAGAAGAGAGGGCGGGGTTGAGGAGCATTAATTACCTGTGTGCTTCTCCTGCTGTCACAGGAACAAAGGTCACCCCCACAGAGGGGTTAATTATTAGGAAAAGAGCTTTCTAATTTACCGCTGTCTACTGCCATTCCAGGCAGGAAGGGAACCATGTCGTGCTGAATGCACATACACATTTCAGTTGAGGCACTATGACACAGCCCGCTTGCACAGGTGGCCCTAATCTTTCAATGTGACTACTTGTCAATCACGTGAAGCACAAGTGAATTAAGTGGTAGACTCGGTCAGTCAAAAAGGAGGTTTTATAAGACTACAGTATAGAACCTCTAATGCAATGATGTAGACAGTATAATATAGAACATTCAATCACGGCTGGGGCCTTTGTGATATTCACATTTTCCTGTTGCTTGGAGTTTTGCCTGTGATCGTTAAGTCAGCGTGAGGCTCTTCATCTGTCCTGGATACCATTGCTTCTAATACGGCTGTTCCCAGATGCACCTGGGAACAATCTGTAATGCATTTGTGGAAAAATTGTCACACACTGAAATGATCACACAAATTCAATTTAGAGCATGATGGCATAAAACAGAAAAGCTTTGTCAACTGTTTAACATGAACAACATGTTTGTCATTTGGAACACAGGAAAATGTCCATTATTTGTCTGTCAATCTGTGTATATTACAATCACTTGCTACGATCACTTGCTTGACTTCTTTAGCTTGGAGTGGGTATTTTGCAGTCCACTATTCCATATTACCTCGTAGGTAATGATGAGAACTAAAGTTAAGCAAAAAAAAAGAACCATAACTTCACTAGTATTAAAGTTTCATTGAAACTTGTTGTGCATGCAGTATTTGTGTAGTCTTGCTTAGTACAATAAATAAACTGGAAAAAAGCCTCAGCTTGTTTGAGTTAAACAAAATTCTTGTGCAAATTGGTCTGACTTGTTCTGTGCAGTTTGTATGGTCAACATGAAACACGGGCACCCAAACCCTTCATTGTAAAAATTGAGGAAATTCAACTCACCAATTTAATGTAATCATTTTTTTCCCAACTGTCTTCTAAAAATAGTATCTGGATTCAGATGGTTTATTTCAGGCAACAATTTGATTAAATTAAACAGAGTAAATCCCACACAACCATTTTTTACAGCGTTTGTACAAACGAACAAGGAGACTGGGACAATGTGAACAATTGCCCACTTGCAAGAAAATGGACTTTAGCTGAGTTCAACTCACTCATTGCACAATAAACCCAGCAGATTAACTGCCAGTGCTTTTTAAGAATTTCAGAAGCTTTTCGTGATATTGTTGCAGCAGCTGACGTCATTTCTTTCCCGCTGTATTTCATTAGATGAATATCAGATTATCGCAAAGCCTTCTCACATACACATACATGCATCAACTCACTCCATCGCACCTTAATTATCTGCCAGTCTTTAGCATGCACAGCTGCACTAACACAGCAGGGAGGATGAAGCAAGAGATCAGTGGATTTTTCAATCAGCAGCTACCCAATGAGACTTCTGACTGCATATTATTCTGTCAAATGGTTCCCTCCCAGCAATGCCCAATCTGTCCACTTTCTCCAACAGGTAATAGTGCAAAGCACTCCACGCCTTTGCTTCACCTCAACCAATCTGCCTGCAAGCCTGCATGGGGTCCTGCTCAATGCGATCTCTCAATCTGAGTGGAATTAATCCATTTTATCTTGTCCAAGGGCTTCCTGCTTTAAAGTCTTTACCACCCTTGCCCTACTCATGGCCAGTACCTTTCCAAACCCTGTGTTGCACTTGCCCTCAAGTCTTATGATTTTGCATGAGTGGATTTAAGAGGGAGCAAGTCTTAAACGATCAGCACATGGCTGGTTTAGTCCTTTCAGTCAAACTGCTGATAAATCAGGTCAATCAGAGCAGCTGTTGTTTGCATGGAGGCCGTGAACACACGTGCCATCTTCAAATTTGCTATTTTTTTTGTAGTGTGATCACATTACCTTTTATTAGATGCAGTATGCATAAACAAGCCTTTTTAATGTTTTGACAGAAACAGGATCTGACTGTGTGGGGAAAACAACATCACTATTGAGGCATGATTTTGGTTTGGAAAAAAAAACACGTGAGTGTGGAGAAAATTGAAAAAAAAAAAAGATCCTAATTTAGACAATGTGGGTTTCTTCCCCTTGACCCCACAAGGGTGTTTTTTTTTCATGTGCTGAAGAGAGCTTATGAATAAATAAACCTCCATCGCTGTGATATGTTTAAGATAAAACTGTATTAAAAGAGCAACAAGACACATCATGGTTTTTTTCAAATTAGTACTGCTCTAAACTTTCTTCATCATTCAGTAATCTCCATATTGTAACTCAGTCAGCGGTGGTTCATCAGTTTCACCACACGTTTTTACAATCCTGTATGGCACCATATAACATTGTGGTCAGTTTTGTATATCTGTATCGCACCCTAAAAATGAGAGATACACAAGAGATTTCAATATGTTGTTGGCAGGGATTTTTGAGAGCATGTGTTTTAAAAGTCAATAAATGCCCGTTAAATGTAAACTAATCTATTTATTATCATTACTTTTGAAATGCAGCTCACATAAAGTGTTGTGCAGCAGGGTGGAGGTGAACTATCATCTGAACGAGGACAAGTTGTTTCCAGCTAAACACACACGGAAGATGGGCACTTGTTGCCATGGGAACCAGCTGCCAAATCCCAAGTGAGTTGTATTTAAATGTAAATCTCCACCCCCCTCCCTTCAATCCCTAACAGAAATCCAGATTCATTTCAGGCACTGTGACGCTCCTCCTCGCTCCCCCTCATCTTGGTACATTTGCCCATGGTTGGTTGGATTGCAAAGACAGGCCAGAGATTTAAAGATTACTGTTGCTTGATGGTAAGATTTTTCAGGAGAAAGAGAAATTTGGACCATTTCATATTGAAGGGAAGTCGTAGTTTATTTGGGATTTTAAATGATGTTGAGGAATTTGACAATGTAGCTTAGAAGCATAAGTTCTCAAAATGCACTCAAAGCAAAGAGAGTCAGCTTTTCTCTCCTTTATATAAAGTAACACAAAACAGAAGGCATCAGATTATTAAGGGCACGACAACTCACTGTAAAACCATTATTTCACTACAACATGCCATAAATAGCACAAATGACGTGAAATACCATCATAGAAAACCATCAGAATTGGCGTATTGCCTTGGTATCGATCAATACCAATATCAGCTGGAATTAACAGTTTTGTTTAACCTGTTCCACTGGACTAATTCAGTAGTTTTATCCCAGCTCTAGGGTCTATTGCTTAAATCAATAGAAACCAAACTTAAGATGTACATGAATCCCATTCCACACAACGTTTTAATATGAAAAGACCCCTCAGACAATTTGACTTTGAACCAAAGTCCTTTCGCACGTATTCAATTCTTAGAATGACCATCAAAGTCGACTTTTTAATCCGCAAGAAAAGAAGAACACACAGAAAAATAAATAAATAAATATAAACAATCAAGATACAGTACACACATTCCGCATGGTGATTGGTTAAATAAACACAAAAAATAACCCAGAGCAGATATATGGCAATTTTATTTCAGAAAGGAGTGGTGATTTGAGATATGCAGTGAGTGTTTTCCGTTCCAACAATGGTCAAGGTCTACGTGCGTCTGTGTGTGCGTGCGTGTACTACATGTGAACAGATCACTGCCATCTGCTTGCTTTGTAATTTCCTCAATAAAAGCAGTGAAAGCTCACAGTTGAAGCTGATAACTTGTCCTATTAACGTGAGGGAGCACTCAGCACTGACGATGATTCCTCTTGTTTTACAAGCTCCACCACACACATCCTGGCTTTTTAGTGTTTATCTATATGTTCCACTCTGACAGGAAGAACAAATTAATCAGCGGGCGCTCTATTGCACCGCAAGAAATGTGCTCCTTGTAAATAATGGTTGTTTCACGTGAAATTGTACATGTGCAATGTTTTTCCAATGGAACAAAAAGCGCGCGTGTATGCGTGTGTGTATGTGAAGTGATGCAGGCATTCATACACATTTATATTGAATTTATTGTGCTCCCTTGGGCTAAAGGAAGTGCTGTTCCTATGACAGTATTAATAGATCAGTCTACTGGCGGTTACAGCTGCTTTGGCCCTTGTTAATAGTCCAGCCTGTTTTTAAAAATTAATATGCATCCTTTAGATTGTGTATACCACTGCACATTTTATGGTTTGAGGAAAGCATTGAAGCATTATATAAGAGTGGACTATTTGTAGAATGGGACCGAACTTTGAACGAAGGTAATACATAAAATCCTATTGCACGTTCACCCTGTTGATTCTGTCAACACATGAGATCACAACTTCTCCTTGAAACACATTGGTAGAGCAATTTGCATTTTGTCCTGGATTTATAGCAACAGATACTGTCACCAGGCGTGACACATTGCACAGCTCATTATACAAAGCAGCCTGCCTTCAAATAAGAATAAATCTGCATATATTCAAGACCATGCTGTATGACCTCATCACCGCACCTTTCTTAGATTACATTAAAACAGATTAATGGCATTACTACTTGAAGCACTGTATTAGCAAAATTTCATATGTTAATTGTACAAGGGCTGACTGACTTGGCTTTGTCAATTTGGAGGGCGTTTGGGGCATTATTTTAATTGGCCGGGCACTTGTGTTATGGGCATAAAAACTGGCATACCTTCATTTTCACACCATGGTAAATCTGGTTTACCATGTTTGGGATTTTAGCATAGAGCGCTGCGCCACAGATGTTTTGATGGAACAAGGATTTTCTATTACACACACCTGACAATTTGGTGTCAGAAAGTAGAATAGAATTTAAGCCAGGTGATTGTTGTGGCAAAGTAAGTGGCACAGGTGCTGTACTCTGTGTGTGTGTAATTATATTATTTATTTCTATATATAAGATTACTATCTATAAAAATTGTATTAATATACCTAAAACGGTATCCTTTTTATCTGTTTATACAAGTTACAGGTTGGTCCAAAAGAAAAAAAAAAAAGAAAAACTTACCAAATGCATCAAGGTGTATATTTATAAAAGTACTGTATATAATTTTATTGCAGGTACATTTCAGATGATAAAACAAAGCGTTTTTCCTGGGGTCACCCCATCCTCGCCTGTAAAGCCTCATGCCCCCCAGATGAGCCCACCCCACTGTTTGAAAAGTCCTGGTGTATAGCATATGTGCAAAAATAACAAATAATAATAATTCAGGGCTTCATCTCCACTTCCTGAAAGTCTGTAAGCTGTCAGTCCCACTGGGACACACCTGACAAAAGATATGTTCACTTAAAAAAAAAAAATCAAGCGCAACAATCTTGCATTTGGCTTCCAGCTTTACTTTGCACTCAAATCCACACGTCTCTAGGACCAAGGCCAGTCCACAAAGCATTTTTCATTCATCCCAGAAAGCTTCTAAAATGTTCTATATTATTTGAATAGTTTCGCTAACTCTTCACTTGAGTTTTTTTTTAAACAAGAAAATGAAAAAAAATTTAGTAAAATAACAACACTGGTAGTACTATTGTATACATATTAACACATTCAAAGGCTATGTGGATGACTCACTGTGTTAATTTTTTGACTCAAGATTGGATGGAGAAGAAAACCTATTTTAAATCTTCTGAATAATAAATAACAGTAAAGTGTTCAATTAGCCTAAGTAATCCTGAAGTGACAGAGTGCTGCTGTAATACACCGGTCAGTACTGACACCTCAACGCAACAAGGTTCTGGGCAATAACTGAATGTTAATAAGTGAACGCATCTCACTAAATTGCTAAATTGTCTCTAGGCAAATGGTCCTTACTTCAAACCACTTGACAAATAATGTATGTTAGGTTGGGTGAAAGCTTATCCATTTAAGAATGAAACTATCTCATATTAATGACTGGCGATGGGCTACGTTAGCTCTCCTGGGTTACAGATCAACCGCAATGAACGTGATAAGTGGTAGAAAATGGGTAGATGAATGTATATTGTTTATAAGATATGACTGCCTTAAATGTAGCGATTCAAAAAAGAAAAAAAATTGGAGCCAATTCCAGGTATTTTGTATCGGGGTTATTTAATCAAACTTTCATGCCTTTGATCAGTAGCATGCGGCTCCAGAGCTGTGGCTCCTTTTTGTCATCCTAGTGGCTGCCTGAAGCTCGAAAATGTATAAAAATGGAAAAATATATATATATATATAAAGAGGGGGATATATATTTTGTTTCAATATGGTTTACAAATATACCACAAACATTCTTAATATTTTTCAATGAGTAGAATAAATCCAAACACTGCATGGCATTAAAAAAAATAAAATAACAACGGTCACTGCTAGGCATGTAGAGCGGCGTTCTCGACGCCATCTCAGATCCCGCCAGGTGTAAAAAGTGGGCGTTCTTAATGTGCTCGACATAACTCAAAATAAACACGGATAAACGTTGTCGAATTTTCTCTGCTTGCCAAAGGGATGGGTCCAGCATAAAAAAAAGCAAGTGTTTGATGGGTCATTGATCCCAAAGGGAATAAGAGAAACATTGCTGAGGGAAACAAAAGATTCAACAGTTCTTGCACTGAATCATTTGCTTTCATTGCCAATGCAGAAGGATTGCCTCCATGTTTGCTCTTATTGATGTCCAAAAACAGATGTCACATTAAACGAGTAAAAACGCAATCCTGTCCTAGGCATATAATCAGAATATATTGATCTGTTTTCTTCAAAGAATTTCGGATTTTGCCATGATGTATGTATGTATATATATATATATATATATATATATATATATATATATATATATATGAAATGACACACAGGGTTATTATTATGTCTTGTTTCTCAGGTCTGAGGATGACGTTCCATTTGTTGTTGTTTTGTCCGAATCCTCAAAATAAAAGTAACCACAAATATCTGGTTTCTTTATTAGGTTAGGGTTAGGTTTTTATCAATGCATACAATAATATTGTAATGGAAGTTAAACTTAAAGCACCATCGTTCAACAGAATAATCATCTGGTGCGTATTTCTCTCCAGGATGCATGCGCTGCAGGGAAAAGAAAAAAATATTTGATCATCAAGGCTCATTACTGTATTTTGATCATTAATACTGACGTTTACGGCTTATGTTTGCTTCATTATAAAGCTTATAAAAGGCTTTTGTTTTCAGACTCCAGATTATTTATTTTTTACTCATTATAGATCTTTCAACATTTAGAGTTGCCAACCTCTGCCCTTGACAAACGTCTTGCTACAACATGGTAACATGTTAAAATAGTCAAGGCGAGATATAACAAATGCATAAACTTTGATCCATCTTTCACGGGCAGATAAAATGGGACATACAGTAGCCTGGCGATATTAGAGGAGTGTCGGCACAGAGCACGGATGCGTATTTTAAACTCAGAGTCAGCGCTTGCAATTGAAGCATAACAGATGCTACAGCTGCTTTACTTTCAAACTTAGCATGCTGTGATCTTGACATCTCTGACCCACTGGTGAAAGATGACTTTGAATCTCTCCTTGTTTGTCTCTAATTGGTTCAAAAAGTCGTGTGTAGGAATGTTGAAGTTTCATGTCAAGTGTTTTTGTATTGTTTTTTTTTATATTAAATGTTTCTTAACGTGTTTTGTTACATGAAAGCATGATATACATGCAGATGTATATACGTTGTATTACAGCAATTGCTTAATACATCTTTAATAAAACTGAGGTTATATTTCTGCATGATATTATCAAGCGGAAGTATGTGAATACTTAATGATATTTTGGATGTGGGATTTGACCTCAGCCTATTATTACAGCGGGATCAAGGTTGAGTCGTTTACGTACAGGTTGAATAATAGTAGTCTAGTTAGTGTGCCATAGGATAGTTCATAAATTCATTTATAAACTGCAGTATAACCTAATCCTTTCATATACATTAAGTGACCCCCCCCTCCCCCACCCACCTGATTGAAACCAGATTATAATGCCCCTTTGTCATTTTAAATACAAGTGAGTAGTAACTGGTGTAACTGAAAAATTCTTTGCCTTGATATTATATTCTATATAAGTACCATGTCAAATAAAAAAAACATAATGGCTACTTTGTTCATTCTTTCTTTTCTCTTGCAAAAATTCCAAATAACACCTCAAAATGATTGTTGTGCATTCTCAGAAATCCATTGTTGCCTTACGCAAGTTGTATGCCAAGTCCCACTTGAGGTTTTTAATTTATTTCTTTAGAAAGATCCTTTATGAAATGTTTCAAAAGTAACACCATTATGAGTAAAATTAAAATACAATTTTAAAAAACGGACCCAATATGTGGGTCCATTAGACCCGACTTTCTATGTCTTTTTATAAAAAGAACCCAATTTATGAGGTTGTCTTGTACAAAATGACCCATTTAGGGTTGTTCTGTGCAAATAAATATTGGATTAGTCCTTTTTTGATACATAATTGAGTAATTTTCAACCTATTTTTTTAGAGTGTCGAGGTGGAACAATTTGCATGTTTTTTTTCATGGTTTTCAGTTTGTTGCATGTTTAGAAAAATCAATCATGTCCTGTAGTTAAACTTATATACTACATTCACGGATTTTTTTTTTCAGTATACAAGATATGATGATCATTTTTATTATTGTATTATTGTCTTGTGTGTACTTTCCAAAGAGAGGCATGCAAGCTCAACACAATTGGGAATAACAGTAATGATTCAAGCTACAAATAGACTTTGGGGTATATGTTGGGATGATGGTGGCACTTTTAGTATGTCAAATGAATCGTAGCAACAACCGGAATAGCACAAGGTGACAGCATCGCTTTCAGAAAAGGTCCTTGACTGCCAGAATGAGTCATCGTGAGAGCGTCTGACTTTTGTGTTCGGAGTAAAAAACAATATTGTCCTTTTTTTTGCCGGTTTATGAAGGATGCCACCTAAATGGACAACTGGTCAGATACTATATTCTAGGCTTTGCCAGTTCTGTAAGTCTTTTGCAGTTACTGAGCATTCTGTGTTTTCTTGAAATCTTCTTTACATTTGCAACACTTTTCTTCTCCATGCAAGTTAATTCGATTTAAATGTTCACTGAAGAATGGTTGAAATCTAGCAATGAAAAAAAAATGCTTATTTAATATAGCACGGCAGTTTTGACCAACATGTTTAGTCTCGTCACATTGATTGGTCTCTAAACTTGAATAGTTAGCCTTAAGGTTCACTTAATTTTTCCCTCTTGTACTGTGAATTTTTTTACATGGTGTTTCCTGTATAAACATGAACACACAATTAATCATGTGGCGTTAGTTTAGGTACTGGGAGGCTCCATGTTTCCATTGTTGTTACTTGGATGATCAGCTCAAATTTTATAATCTATCTAAGCAAAAAATTTCTACAGCGCATCGAAAGCAAATTGGAATCTCTCCGGAAACCAAGCTTCCTTTATTATTGGTTAATAGTATTTGCTTACTTTATTCCTCTGTCAGCTAAACATGGTAAAAAAACACAGTAGTTCCAGGTGGTAATAATGATTAAGACAAAAAGTAAGACATAACCATTAACCAAATAAAATATCAAATATCAACTTTCACAACAAAATTACTTTTTGACAAATGGCCCTTTCAAAACATTAACTAATATGATCATACCCATCCCTCCATCAGTTATCTTAGCCGCATATCTCCACTTGGGCCGCTGGATACTTTCTCAGCTGTCTCCAGGCAGTAGACAACCTGATTTTCTGTTATTGAATGTAAAACTATGGGTAACCATTATAACAGGCCATATAAATCCAACATGCTCACAGCTAAGTTTTGTATAAGAAGACATCCTGACTTTGCAGCAGCCTCACCCCACCTGAAGTAAACGTGGCTTGTTCATTTCTTGCCCATCAATACTAATGCACAACTAAATCTTAAATCATTTGCTAGCATTCCCAGATGAAATTCTGATCCAATAGTATCAATCAATAATTTCAGTCTGCCATGACACCAATTCCAGTCTTACCTGTCTACAACTGTAATGATGATGCAATCTTGCTCAAAATTTAAATATATTCATCAGTAAGATGTTGAAACACTATCCAGAGAATCCACTCCATTTCACAACTAGGATTTTTTGCTATGTAAAGTGTTTATTCCTTGTGCTAATTATTCTCTTCCTGCCCATGCTCAAACAGCAAAAAATGGTTGAAAATGAAAAAAAGAATAAAAAAAAAATATTTTGTGTCTGTCCAACACATATTCAAATGTGGTTGAAAAGAGACATTGAATGCCTGAAATTCTGAACGTAGAAAATGAAGGGTCTTGCTTTAAGAATAAACTACTATAATTGACCCCAAACAGGGATTGAGATTGTGACCCATGTGGTTTAAACACTGGACTATCTTGCTGCAAGATGATAATGGAGGATGTGCAGTATAATGGTAGCACTTTTTGTTCAACTCAATTTATTATTATTTTGTTACACACATACATTTCATTCCTGAAATTAATTCTGGTATACACCGTTGTTGGTAGAAATGAGAAAACACAGAATTTTGTCTAAAACAAATCTTCAACAAACTCTGAAGTACATTTAGACCTATTGGATGAGGAAAACAACTTATTTTTCAACCATTTTTAAACAAAATTTGGACTGATTAAAAACCACACTAATTTACACGCCAATTTAAAAAAAATAAAAAATTCTGGACGAAATTTGGACATTGGACAAACTAAACATAACTCAATTATGAATGACTATTTTTGGACTAAATTAAGATCTTATTGGATTGGTCAAATACAACCCTATTGTCAAAGACTATTTTTGGACTAAATTTGGACCTTATTGGATTGGCTACATACAAGTCAGTTTACAATGAATGGCTGCGTGCGGTTTCCGATCCACGTGAGCTGTTGCACGTTCTGCTATGCACAAAGACATAGACACCGAAAGTGTTAAAATCTTGTTATCTTTGTCACATAATCAGAACAATGACTTCAGCGAGCACCTCGTGTTGCTGTGACCTTTCACCTTACTTGGCCGCTCTTATCTATCGGGGCGTCCTTGTACATTTACTTGGGGTTATGATAGTTGAGCCTCACTTTTGTAGAAAGACCATTACACTGTGAAGAGGAGGAGGTCATTGAGTGCTAACAGCAGGGAAGGCTGCTTCAGCTGTCCTTCCGTGAAACTATCAGGACATTCTTCGAAGAAAAAGTGCACTTTGTCTTTTCGATCAGGCTGTAAACGAACTGGCAGCCATCCACGGTTGCATTGTAAAGCGGAAAAGAGCACAACATAAGTATAAAACGTTTCATTTAGCAGCATGAAAAACAGCTTTGCGCGCTCAGTCATGTAATAAGCGTGCAACCTCAAAGGTCTCCCTGATCCCTTATAACCCAGTCACCTTGCCTGCCGACACACCTGGTTGTCATTGGCTCTGATTAGGACGTTAATGTGTTGCACCTGTGCCTCTTAGCCACACTGGGCCAATCAGCCAATCAGTATCAAAAGTTGTAAAAGTCATCCTATGAGGGACATGGCTTGTAAAAGTCTATCAAACATGAAAGCTGGCCTGGGATTGATGCAGACCCTTAGGGAGACCAGCGCGATTTGTTTCTGTAGTGAATAATGTCCAGTTGAAGTGAAGCAGATGAATTAAAAAGCATTGCATGTTAAGTATGTTCTTTTCAGATTACTGGGTTAACATTTAAGGATATTTTAAAGAGTGCTGAACTCTTTCTGTTGCTTGTTGGGAGTCACATATGCATAGGCATGAGAATATACAGGAGAAATCATCTGCCATTGCAGAGTTCTGGTTCTTTTCCTCCTCCTCCTCCCTGTTGACAATTCTCCCTCTCATGACAGGTTCATGGTAAGGGCAGATGAGACATGGAGAGGGTTGGGAGATGGAGGAAGTGAAGGCGGTATATCAGCAAAGACAGTTGTCTGCAAATGATGGCCTGGCTCCCTACACGCAGACCACCAACATATTGAACCAAAGGCTTTGCTCTACTGAATGCGACATGTTCTATGTAGACTTCATTCTTTCACAAAATGCATTGCATAAAAGATCACGACATTTACACAGGATCTTCATTAATAAAACAAACAAAAAAAAGTCATCCAATCATGTTTTGGTTACACTGGCTTTATTAGAGCACTCTTATAAGACTCTATGGAAAGTTTCTGACGGACACGCCATGACGGCAGCCATATTTGCTGCTCCTTGACTGCTATTAGCTGTCGTAGGCAGCGCCAGATCGCACAGCATTCCATTCTATAAACACTATAATGGCACAATGTAAAGCGTATGAGTGCCCCAATAATAAGAGGAAACCCAAAGACATGCACTTCCTTAGTGTGCCTAAACATGTAAATTCAGAATGTAAATTTATCACAGAAAGGTAGCTGACAAGCAAGGATATATACTGTATATATATATATATATATATATATATATATATATATATATATATAAATGTGCACGTTTGTGTATGTATAGTATAAAATATTTATTAGTATCATGGAAACAACAGCAGAGGAAAATTATCAAACTATGAAGGTTACTTATTCTGATTAAAGTTCATGTAACTATTTGATTTGATTTGATTTGATTTGATTTGAGGATATCTGAATGGCCTCCTGTGATTTAAGAAAAAAGTCCAAAGAAACGTATTTCAGGTGTTCAAGAATGAAGTAGATTAATTTCCCCAGGCCTGTTTTTGATTAAAAGAAAGGGGAAAAAAAACTCATTGGAGACTGAAAATATAAGAATGGCTAATTTAATTTTAAATTTCTACTCAAGTTATGTTTTCAAAACAGTTCCAAGGAGAGAGGTCAGTTTTCCCCTGACTGTGGATCCCACAAAGAATTCTGTTCTTTTCCAAAGAGTTGAAAAGAAAAATAAATATTAAAAAGATCATCTGCTCTACTATAAATTAAAAGCAACACGGGAGCTGATTCTGCACATTTTGTTGTCAAAAAGTGAAGCAAGTGTTGGACGCAAAGGGAAAGTAATGGAAGGTGGAAATGGGAGGACTCAGACAGCCAAAGGCCATGTTTCTTTTACTGCTACGAGCTTTTCAAGGCTATGGAATATTAGAATCATAATAGCTGATTGTGAGTTTCAGCATTTGTCAGCAAGAGCCAAAGGTTGTGTTTTACAGCTCTTGTATTTAATTAGTCATTTCAATGATTTTTTTTTCCTCGCAGCCTCTCGTTCTGACTGCCAGACACTTTGTACATAATATAGAGAACATAATACATAGTGAAATCATGCATCCAGTGCAAAATATACACTGTTAACAGACAATAAAAAATAGACGACGGACAACGATAACAGTTGAAAGATTAATTACAGTTGGTGGCATTATCTATGTACTCTCTTTGAAATGAAAACAGTCTTGTGAAAATAAGAAAAATGTCAAACAATAGAATAGATAGAGCAAATGTGATGAATATTTAGTATGCACATTTTGATGTGAAATGACTGCCATTCAATAATGGGCATGCAAGCACAACTGCCAGGAATAAAAAGCACCTCTGTGTTTGTAGAATTCTATTGCAGTGTAAACATTGAGTCACTGTAGCTTTTTTATGTCACATATTTATTATATCTTATCACATACTCAGGTTTCGGGTCAGTAATGGAGCATTCACATTCACACGCAGTGTTTATTATTTTGCTCCAAGACATTATTGCACTCTGCTGTTTTCATAACGCGTATAGGGCAAAGGCTGAATGAAATTCAGTGTTGTCAATATTATCATTACATAGTGTGTATGTGTGCAGTATTAGCCATTCTTTTTGCATTTACTTTTGTTTGTGATGTACCAACATTCTCAGACTGGGTGCCAATCATATCGCGCCATTTTACGATCATAGTGGCAGCATTTAACTAGACACGCTGCAGCCTGTTGATTGGCAAAACACAACAGAAATACAAGAAAATACAATATAGTGGCTCATTTGCTAAGGTTAATGCCAGTGCAAAGTTTTTTAAGTACTGATATTTCATCAAGTGAAATTGTAAGGGAGACATCATCTTATCAGATATAATTAAAAGCTTAATTTAGCTTGACAACCTCTTGGAACTTCACCGCAGGGCTTAACTATGTTTTGTGTGTTTACCTGTACAATTATATGTGTGTCGTCCTTCAACTCACATGCTAGCCTTCACTCCTCCCTCTGCATGATGTGCTAACCTTCACAGCCTGAATATTATCCTGCTCTTCTGAGCTATACTGGATATCAAATCGTAGGTGCTAGCCTCGCTCCAGTTCAACTATTTATTGACATTGTAGTCAATTGGTTGTTCCATGTGCTCCATACTAGCACATTATTCACTTGGTAAATGGGAGAAAGCCAAATGTTAGCCCATCTTGTATGTAGATATTTTGCTAGGAATGGCTCACAGTCTGTTCTGCATTCACCCTTTACGTATTTGTTGCTAATGATTGCATCTTTGTGTCTACACCTGTTCCATTTCTTTCCTGACCCACCAGCTTTACTGGATTAAGTATAATGCCTACAATGAGTGGTAATTCTTGGTAATGATGTGGCACATATCTGACAAGCACTTTAATCTCAAAGGGGTAAATAAGGCATGCCAAATGAACAAAACCACAAAATCATCAGCTCAAAATAACAGGATTCATGATAACTTAAGAAACATGAGGAGGAAAGACTTTAGGGCCACATAGATCAGTGGAAGAGTGGTCGTCACATCGACTAGATCTGACAGAGATCACGAACCCAAACACCAAACTTGATGATGAATTGGCAAGGAAAGAAACCAAAAAACCTACATATAACAAACTCATCAATAACAAGACAACATGGTATACCTTGACAAGACACAAAGGATTGGAAGAAGCTGATTGGTTGACACAAGGGACACAGGTGGACACAATATAACTTAATCAGACAGACCTTCTCAAAAGTTATGAAACAAAAACATGACAACTTCAATCTAATCAAAACCAAAACCCACAAAGCATAAAGCATGACAGTAATGGCATAATAATGGCATAAATATGTTTTTTTTTTAGCCAGCTGTTTAAAACACTAAACGCACAGCATGTAGGGCTATGAAAAAATTGCCCTGCAAATGTGACACACATGGTTGTCATAAGACAGTAATGAGTAGCTTGTAAATGTTTGTAATAGGGTGTTTAGGTCCATGGTAGGAAGATCTAAGTGATTGATGGCCTGCCCTTCCTCTGGGTTGATGTGGACACATGAGCACGACTGCGCCACACTCAAGGCCAATGCTGCTATCACCCCTCCTCCCTGAGCTCATTTTGGCCCAACCCCATACCCCCCATACTCTCTAACTCCCCCCTAACTGCCCTGCATCTCCTTGGCTTCGATGGTCCCAGCCTAACTCATCTTCTCCCTGTTACCTGTTCTGATCACAAACTTAGTACATCTAAATAGACTAACAATTGGTCTCATGTGGCTGGAGCAAGAGGCAGCCATCTTGTGTTGCCACTATTACTGACAACTAATTTTTTGTGTTTGTTTTTTTTCTGGAATCCATTGTTATTAGTGTGGTTTTATGTCAGGATCCCTCTCTGTAAGGGGCAAGTGGGGCTCTCAAAGAATATGACCTCTGTTTGCTTTGACCATTAAGACCATATTATAGTGATGTGTCGTTCACAAACCAATAGTTCAATCCACCCCCCCTCTAAACCGCCCACCATTCACTCCTGCAGGGCACATCCATAAACTATTAGCACCATACAGTTGCACTGAAGCAAGCACAAAGAAAAAAAACAAAAAACAAAACGTCACACAGAGGGATGAGAGAAGAAAGGGAGTGAGGGGCAGAGGTGGAGCGGAGGAGCTGCTGGAGAGATTGAGTAAATGTAAAAGGCTCCAGGCTAGATCTGATAGATGTGATAATATTTTTCAAAACATTTCAGATCCAGTTAACATATATATGGTAGCCAATGTGCATAAAATGGTTTGCATGATTATAATTACTCATGTTTTAAAGAGAGTTAGAAGTGAATGTCTATTTTTGCCGACATTATCCACATTAAGCCATTTTTGGCACAATCCCCAACATGCCTTATGTACTTAGATGACAATATTACATGCCCCACCACTTAGACACCAAAGGTATGACATGAATTGCAATGTATGTATTGAAGTATTCCTTGTAGGATCAATTTAATAATCATTTTATGAGCTATGAAATGCATGAATAGCACTCTCCCAACCATGATGATAAATAATATGACAATACAATGGAGGAATCAATGTGTTTAAGTTAGACTTGATCAGAAAGTGGCAAAGTTAGTCAACTGACAGTGACTTAACTTCTCCGTACGGGAGTAAGCGCCATTGTCACTCCATTTATACAAGTCAGTGGTTCTGATGCAAGATGCATGTTGGATGTTTACAGTGAAAACTCAAAGTTCAACCTTTGGCCCAAAAAATAATTGAGCCTTGTGAGGTGAAAATAATCCAATGTAGGAAGGTCCATGTTCCACGTGCAACTCATAAATATCATCTGTGTTAAAAAAAAACAGTTATTTGGTGTGTTAATACCACGAAAAATGGGATCTAGAATAAACAGTGTTAAAGATTAGTGAGTATATATGAGTCTCATCATCTGGAATTCATGAGTTCCATTCTTGCTGCTTTGACTGAATTTATTCACATATCTAATTGGACATAATGATTGTTTCAAAACCACACATACATTAATCACATAAACTCACAATTTATCCTTGCAGACCGCTTCATGAGCACCAACACAAGGAAGCAAAGAACCCCCTTTGCTATATCTGACATGGCTGTATAGCATTTTTATTTTTCTTCTGTCCAGCCCAAAAAAATCAACATAACTCAAGCGGCCTATCCACTCTGGATCGTAAAGGGGGTGGTGGAAAGGAAGAAAGGCGAGTGGCTGCTTTATGACTGAGTGTGGGAAGTAAATTTTCATAGGCAGTCAAGCCATCACGCTTGGTCGTTGAAGGCCTCGATGGCGTGGGGGTGGATAGACCTTCAAACCGAAGAAAGACTTCGCACGTGTTCACAAAAACATAAACATAGATCCAACACCGCTGCACAAATGTCGCTTTCAACTACACACGTGCTTTCTTGGGAATGTTTTCATTTCTAACTCGCCTTGCTGGAGGACAGAGCCGGGTGATTATGCTACTTGCTGACGAGCGAAGTGGCTGTATTTATGGATCTGTCATAGGTTCAACATGAATAATACATAAGAGCTCATTGTTGTACAGGAGTAGTGAATGTAAATCGATAGGTGTTCACAAATGATATCTCTTCTAAGCACTCCCTGGTCTCCAACGCAGGTTTTATGCTGTCTATGGCTGTAACCCCGTCCCAGGAGAATAATGTTAACTGATACACGTGAATGCATCTATGTAAACTTGATACTGACATGAAAAGAAAGAAGTATACTGGGACTGGAAATATTTTTGTTAGTCCTTTATTCCTTGTGCGTAAAATATTAGAAATATATACAGTAAATCCCCTACAGTGCCAACTCGTTGACATACGCTCATAGACCAGTCAACGTACTTTATGATCTTGAGTTCAAATCAAACTGAGACTTAAGACTTCAACTATGTGTTTCAGAGGTTAAGTTTAAACTGCTGAGGCTCTGTCAGATACTCTGCCCTCCATAATTATTGGCATCCTGGTTGAAATGTGTTCTTTAGCTTCCAAGAAATTCAGCTTCAGGACTATAATACCAAAATTATTTAAAAGAAAAAAAAAACAACGCCTTTATTTAAAGTCAATTTATTCAATGGGAAAATGGCCCACAATTACCAGTAGAAGTAACTGTATGACACCAAATAATTTGTGTCACATTTTTGAGCATCTCTGTTGTAAAATATATGTATATATTTAAACATTTCAATATTTTTATGCTAATTGGTTTAAACCGCTGCTTCATTTGCCATATAAGAGGTGTTGTACATCAACAAAATAAATCCTTGATTAAAACATGAAATACACATTTTTACAGATTTGTAGTTTTACATTTCTTAGCACTTCTTCCTACAGATAAGAGAAAACTCATTGAAGACTCAAAGCAAGCAACTCTATCAAATGTTTCTATCTCGTACTGCAAGACCTGTTTTGTTTTTTTTAGGAACGATTCTTTCAATTTATCAGTACATAGAATCCCCCTATTTTTCTACCCTTTTGCACCTTACCTGCTGTCAGTGTTTCGAGTAGCAGTGTTATGATGTATCATTTCTTTCCAAGACAAAAGTTTCCTTTATAAGGGGCTACCTGAGACACTCTTTTTCGAGGTCACAAAGGTCATGACCTCAGAAAATGCAGAGTGTCTCTGAGTCCCCTGTTTCAAACCGATACCTTCAGCATTTGTTTACATGCTTTTTTTTTTTTAACGTCTTTTGCCTTACATTGAATGGGTTTACTTTCTACACATTTCTGGAGGTTTATTTATTCCTCTTTTGTTTTAGTCTTTAGTCTGACTCATTTCTGGCTTGGATTTCTCCTTCGCACGCACATACTCTTACTCTAATGGGATATACTTTTATTCCCTCTGACCTTCTCAATTACATGTCAAAATGCTGGATCTAATTTAAAAGCTGTACAATTGGTTCTTTCTTGAATCTGCATTCCCTCCCCATACCCACAGAATACACATATACAAACACATCACTCTCTGCCTGAAACCCCCTTTCAAAATTTATAACGTGGTAATTTGTCCAAATCCACCTTGCTCCGGCCAAACATTGACCCGAGCGCTTGTCATAACTCGGCACGCATCCACTTGCTGAGGTACATCAGACAGACGACGTGACTCCAGGAGGTATGTTTGAGGAGAAATTAGTTGAAGAATATAATTATTGAATTCAATTTGAGCTTCACCTTGGCCCAATAGTACAATGGGAGCCAAAGACACAAAAACCTTTAACATTAACAATTTCTTACTACTGAGAAAACATATTGCTGCCTGACACATCTAAAGTGTTTGTACGTTTATTTATTTACACACCTGTACATTTGTCTGTGTGGTCGTGGTATGAAATATAATATACTCTGATGAAAAATGAAACTTGGAGAAAATGAAATTGTCATTCATAATGTAATGGATTTTCTTAGACATATGAAAAATATGTGTATTGAAAGTCAATAACACAACAAGTGACATCGAGAGTATTATCAAACCAATTCCACTAAAACACCCTTAGTAAAATGCTAATAATATTATTGAGCATGGAAAGTAGCTCTATTGCTTAATACACAAATACTACAAGTTGTTTGTATTGTCAATACAAAAAAAAATTGGCATGAATGTCATATTTATGGGAAACTTTGAAGTTTAAAGTTAATGCTTTGTTCTTCTCTTTTTCCCCTTGACTTGCATTTGTTTCGAATGGCCAGCTTCATATCCTCTAACAAGGAACTGAATTATCCGGAAGTCAAATTCTATGACCGAATGAGTGAAGTCCTCCAGTGGGAAATTAGGGTAAACTAGTGAAAAGGAGAAATCTGAGAAAACCTACCTTATGCCAAGTGTTCCATTAGAGTTCCGAGTTTCATTGTTCGTAAGGCCCTGAGTCATACATTACTTCATCTTAAATAGTGGGATGTCCCAGGTGTTACATCACTGATCTTCAGATACAAAAACTAAGGAATAGATACCTCTCAGATTTTGACCTTGATACATATTTGTCAACACTGGGCTACCGCATTGACCATTACATTGCAATTTGATTTACACTGCCAGGTGGAAGATGGCACTTGAATTTTTCTTTTTGGGACTAGATTCAAACTAATTGCACATGGATGCTTCATTAACATTTTGAACATCTGCCTGAGCGTCTTGGGTTGGATTAGAGTCTGGTAGCTGTTGAGCATGAGGCATCCTCTGAAGTGGAGCTTCTCCAGACATAAGTGGTGCTTTTTTGGGCTCCCAGTAATCATGACCATCCTGTAGTTAATCTCTCAGTAATGAGTGATCTCATGCAGCTCCGTGTATGTGTGTGTGACATTCGAAAAGTGTGTTTTCCCCCCTTGTTCAGTTCATTGTGATCGTTGCTTTTGTTTGGAACAAAAATGTGGAGATACGCCACTTGTTTAACTTATTCAGCAGAGTGTGGGCTCCAACCTTTTGTTCTTCTTGAAGGCCCTTTGGTTATTTTTACCTTTACAATTCTGTCGGAAGATTGTAAGACCCCTTTTCTAATCCAGTATAAATGCACTTGAATGCCCACAACAACATTGCCACTTAGGTAACTTTGATGTGGAAGAATACTGGCCTGCATCACATCACAGATTAACCTGGACACTCATATATTATTTGTGCATTCAAAGGGAAGATAATGAAATTGTTGCTATAGCTCAATAATGACATGTTTTAATTTGTTAATCTGCATGCTTTGAATCAATTCATTGAAGTACACTGCATCTTGCTTGCAACATGACCTTATTCAGCATTAGTCTTGCCGGACTGCATATTCTCAGAATATAATATAAATATAGTTAATAGAGGTAATAGATAATAGAGAGATAAGAGATAATAGAGGCCTCCTGCAACAAAGCCATTCGTTAACCTGTCAAGAAGTCGCATCTTTTCAATGGTTAGCATCTTCCTCTGCCCCTGGGATTCATTGCCAGATACCTTAGAAGATAACCAAAATTTGGATGGAATTGTTGACTTGAACGAAAGGAAAAAGGTTCACTTATACAATACCTGTCACAACTAGTGGGTGTACCAAAATCCAGGAAGGCAAGGATGGCTGAACTCAAAAGAAAATCTTTTATTTACCATAAGAATAACAATTGGCTAAACAAAGTACCAAATATTAAATTAAAAATACTGAATAAATAGGAATCCAAGTGGCAAACCAAAAGAACAGAAATTGACACACATTTAAAAAGCGATGAAATTAACATGAACAAAATCTAGAACTGCAATCAGTTTTGGTATCCAGATAACCAACAGAAATTTCAAATTGAATATCTAGTATTGTGATAAAAATAATATTGTTTTTTTTTTTTTTTTTTTTGCTTGGTGAAAAAATTATTAACACAGAGGATGAAATAACACATTTCCACATTTTTCATCAACATTTTTTTTTAATAACTAAATTTAAACTATGCTGCTTTCCTCTCGAAAAAACATTGTGTTTTAGGCATCTGTGAGACAAATTTGTCAGCTGAAACAGCACAATTGACTCAGCGCGGTTTGCTAAAAAGTGATCAGTTGAAACAGCAACTGTCAGGCAGTCAGCATTAAAGTGTTCAGTTAACTACTAGCTAGCGGCTAGTAACCCCAGCCGTAATGGAATCCACTTCATTAGTAAACACTAGCAACAGGTGTTGTATGGCAATGTCTGCGTATTGAACTCGGTTGTTAGCAAACTGACTTGAAGCTTTAACGTGATTTTAGTTGTTTCTATAGGGAGTCGAGAGCAAAAACTGCAGTAGAAGGACAAGTCAAGCTGTTATGACATGTCAGACTTCCGGGATCAACTTCAAAATAAAAGTGTGCAAAGGCATTCATGTCAATTCTAGGTAAATGTGTTTTATTTAGTAAGGTGTTCTTTTTCCTGCTTTGTCTTGCAGAGCAATGGCAATTGCTGTGGTTGGCTTAACATATATTTTCTGTCGTGTATACTCATATGCACATTTCAGGAGCAAGAAAAAAAACACTCATGCATTTTTAATCGAAGTATTCAAATTACTCGAGGACTTGTTTCAGACCTTAAAAAACATCCCTAATACACATACCAGTACTTGAATCATCATCCGGAGTATATATTCTTTACAAAGCAACACACACAACCACATTTCTTGCACAAGCACACACATGTACTCCCTTCCTGCATTTTATAGTGTCCCTTGGGCTCATTGTATATGCACACACAAACATGATGCAACCCACTAGCCAGTGAGCCTTGCTTCTCTTTGGGCTCCAGAGGCTAGTTAGCAAAAGCTAGCATCAATCATTTACCCGTGGAGAGAGGCTCAGTCAATGAGGTCGTGTATAGGTGAAGAGCCCGGATCAGCACCACAATCCTTCACTCCAAGGGGAGGAGAAGGAGCCAGGATGACTGTGGGGGCCAGATTCCATAGAGTGAAGGATGTCTTGAATAGAACCTGAGGAAGCAAGCTCAGCAAGGTCGACTCGTGAGGCTAAAAATAAGAGAGCGAATACGAGTTCTCTTAACCGGCTTATTAGAGCTGTATTGATTACTCAAAAGTTTACAGTCAAAAAACTCATGCTGAACTTTTGTTTCAGCATAGTCCTGCTTTATAGTTCAGTTCAGCTTCTGTTCATTACATTCTGAAACATTGTAATAAACTGTATCCGTTTTCAAGTGTAAGTTTCACCATCGATATTTTCACTAAATACACATTTAAATAAAGTATAGGTAATGTGTTTTCAAAATCCAGGTTTATCTCACAGTGATTAGTTCTGAGATATTGATGAACATATGACAGAGATGTCCATTTTGGAATTTCTACAATAAACAGCCTTATTTCATTTCCTACCAGCCAAAAGGTTCAATTTGTAATCAAAGTGCATGAAAATGATGGATTAGTAGATAATGTGCAGCACTAAAAGATGAAAACTTTAAATGTGTTTTTCTCAAAACTAGGGACTAACTTGGCAACAATAAAATTGCTGTAACTTTATCAATTTATGAGCCCCCATGTATTGCATATCATTTTAAAGGGAAATCAGAACAGAATATATATATATATATATATATATATATATATATATATATATATATATATATATATATATATATATATATATATATATATAACAATATATAACATATATATATATAACAGAATATATCAATACCTCAATTTTCTCTTTCTGAGGGACAGTACAGCTAAATATACTGTAGTCTTCATATCCCAAAGACTTCATTTAAATATTACAGCATGAACACAGACGTAAAGCATTAAACAGACTTTCCATTTTTTCCCTATTTTAGGCATTCTGGATGTCAAAAATATTATACATATCTTGGTTTGTGCTGGAGTGAGCTCAAATTGCTTTTGATTCATCCGTCGTTCAACCAAAACTAATTAGAGATTTCTATCCATATCGATTTCCATTTTTCATTTTTGATTCTAATGTTACACAGAGAGTAATTAGAAATTCAGACACAATACCGTGTAATGAATATTATTTCAACCCCATTCCCCAATATATTGCAAAATCAAGATTAGACTGCGGGGGAATATGTGCCAATGTACGCATCTAAATGTAAATGCGCATGTGTGTGTGTCTGTCTGTGTGTGTTTGCAGGTGCATGTGTCAACCCACACAAGAACAGCGATTGGAATCTCACTGCTGTCAAGTCTGAAAGCAAAAGCTGCACCGAAAAGAGAAAATCCCAACACTGACCCTTATGGAGACATTAACCTCCTCTCTATCTTTGTTAATCTTCTCTTCTTTTTTTCTCACCATCTCAAACCAGCAAATGATGGATGAGCCTTGTGATGCTATTTTCCCCCTGTTCTATTTTGTTGGAATCAAATACATAACATAAAAGATGAAAGATGACATTTGTTTTTCCAGTCTCCCGAATTGGTTTACAACACTGCCTCAAAACTTTTTATAAGTTTTTATTTTTTCCCTTATCCAATTGTGTCACTTGGTCTTTCTATATATACAGCACATATCTGTTGGTCTGTCAGGATTTTCAACTTATCTTTGGAACCGGTGTTCTGCTTGTGCTGATAGCCTACTGGACTTTCATCAAGCAGTTGTCGAGAAACGGCGGGGGAGGAGGAGTCCGTGATGCTGGTGGAGGGGGGTGACTTGATTAACAATCTTGCCACCATGGGAGCCAATCCACATCGCCCAATTACTCTCCCCTTTAGAAATGTCGGAGCTTAAGGAATCAGAGCGGGAGCCTTGGAGACTTGAGAACACTTGCTCGCATGCTTTCTCTTGAGATTAACATGTTTGCGTAGGTATTTATCAATATGTTTATGCACTAGCAAGGTCATAGGTCAGTCTCTCCGGTAGGGCTTACAGTGTGGCCAGGGGATCTGGATGAGAAGCAGTTGAGCGGTCAAGTAGCTGACCTTCCACGGCCTTCATTTGGGGAAAGGCCACCCGCTGGCCCTCTTCAGCCCGGAGGTGAGATTAGTCTGGCGGGGCTGATAAAGCTCCGCGTTCCTCCAACAGGGAAACACTCAACGGAGGATTATGCTCCTGGAGAGAGGCGCTTCTCACACAAAGCAGGTGGGGAGACGGGAAAACATTTTAACTTTGGGGCTTCTAGTAGCGCTGCTTTGCTGTCTGTAGCCTAGAGCTTAAACTCGCCAATTTAGATGTGACACAAACAATAAGAAGGTATTTTGACAGACTAACAGCTGGGATAGTCATTAAGTGTTTGGCTGTTCAGCAATAATCACATAGTTTTGGCTACTAATTCCCGTGCGTCTCTCGGTTTTGTGTGCTTGAACTTTGGACAGATGTTCAAGGCCATCAACTATTTGGAAACTGAAATGTTTTATAAGGTGCGGAGTAGACAGTTCATAAACAGAGCGGAAAAAAATGTCCGCTCTGCTCACAGATCCCCCATCACATCCTTTTATTATTCCTTTGTGTCCCATCGTGCTCATCTACTAAGCGTAAAAAGAACAGAAACATATTTATCACAACATTTTACAGACACCTGTTCATACCTAGAGTACAACGACTGGATACTTCATTCAGCACAGCCTCCATAACATATTGTGATCAAATACACAAATTGTATTAAAAAGTGTCATTTTAAAAAGAAAATCTGCGCCAAGTCTCATCAATAATTCCAGATTGGGGTCAGTTGACCTCTCACTGCTGCAATAAAGAGTGATGTTTGCGCAAAACCCCGATGCACATGGAGCCAGGACTTCTCCATGGAACTGAAAGAGGCATTGTTTACTAATGTTTAATGTTTTATGTTGTTAATACGGGTTGACTCCAATTAACAGATGCACACAAGCACAACCAATCATTCTCACATTTATGGGCAATTTAATCTTCAAGTAACCAAGCAAGCTTATTTTTTGGAATGAGGGAGGAAGTCATAGTACCTGGAGAAAACTCACACTTGCATGTGGAGAACATGTCTTTTTCACACAGGAAGGGCATAGCTGAGATTCAAAGCTGAATCTCAAAACTGTGAGGCAGTGGACCAATAGACCACAGTAAATCTGCCTATTCCTTCAGTGATCTAGCTGTTCTATAGGTCAGTATCATGGTTGCATAAAAGTAGGGCCAGTTTACAAAATAACAGCCCCCATGCTATGTTTCTCCGCCAACACGCTAACACATTGGTACAATGTGTGTATAAATGGACTTTTCTTTTCTTTGGTATTTGGTATTTTGCAAGACTAGCACACATAGAAAAGGACATGCACAAACACACACACTAATTGGCACGTATAATTTGGTGGAAACCATGTTGAGTTGTAGATGCTTGCATGAGCTTTGCAGGACTCGGTCCTTTATGTAGTTTTTTTTAAGATATGGGGGTCCCCACATTTTGTTGAGAAACTCTGAAAAATTCCAAGACGAGCTGTTGCTCATCTCCACTTAACGCTTCATTTTATTACATTGCGCTGTTTCACAACCGCCAGCCACCTGTCTCTCTTGGAAAAGACAAATCTTAACACTGGATAGCCTCAAAGGAAAATTGCACTCGCCTTTATTACAGAGTATTCTCAACATCTTCTGCCTTTTAGTATTTGTGCATTCTACATGTTTTTTATCTTTTGTCAGTCAATAATATGAATTTTAACAGTACTCCATAATAGGAATTTTAGCAGTTGTTTAATAGTGCTGTCAGCTGCACAACACAAATGATGGCCCCCACCTCATTGATAAGGAAATTTCACTAATTAACCCTGATAAGGCACACAGGTGGTGAAAACCATGCCAAGTGACGACCTCTAGAAGCTCATCGAGAGAATGACAATATTGTAAAAAACAATAATTACAGGGTGGTTATTGTGAAGAAACCTGAATGTAAAATATATCACCATAAGCATATCCATGTTCACTCAAGGTTTTATTGTTGTCAGTGAAAATCTATAATGTAAATATGAAAATAATGAAAACACATTGAGGTGATGTGTTGCCTACCTGATAGATAGATAGATAGATAGATAGATAGATAGATAGATAGATAGATAGATAGATAGATAGATAGATAGATAGATAGATAGATAGATAGATAGATAGATAGATAGATAGATAGATAGATAGATAGATAGATAGATAGATAGATAGATAGATAGATAAAATTCTGTTAAATTATGTTGCCTAAGGAACAAATTCTCCTCCACAGTCAGTCAGACTAAGTCCTGCATTTTCCCATCCAAGCTTGCCAAATCTCTGTGGTAGGCAGACATTTCCTGATAACTATCAACCCTGTACACTTCACAATATTAATTCTTGCTTGCACCAGTGTTTTTGCAATAAATTTGCAAGACACAATTTGGCAGGACATACATCTCAGCTTTGTTTTCCAAAACAGTCACTTCCCCATCACCCCCTCTCTCTGTCCTTCTCATCTGTTCTTATCAAATCAAAGACTGCACAATCAGTGGTTTATCCCTGCTGGAAACGAGCACAGGAAGCAGATGTTATTCTGATTAAATAAACGTACTCACATGTATAAAAAGTGGCACTGCGAGCCACATCTCTGCCACTAGTCTGAGAAATTTACTGAAGCTAGGTAATGAAATCTTAGGTCTTTTTTGTTGTTCAAATATTCACAACAGAATATGCTAGAAGACTGATTTTGGTGCTACTTTGACCCGTCTTTTTTGTTCCATGAATAAACCTTCATTTTTATGGAATGAAGTGTAAAGCATATGGTTCGATTCCAAGGCCCAGATACAAAGTATTGACCATTAAATTCCAGTGTGGTCTGTGAAAGCAATTTTTTTTACATCCACTTCATTCATGTTCCTTGCAGAAATCATATATCGTTTTTAGATATTTCAAACTTTTTAGGGGGTTGATCAACCCCTTTTCAAAATAAAATAAACAATTATTTAAGCTATTTACGCAGAGTTCCGATGTCAAAACTATTGTAATGTTGCTATCCATTAATTAGTTTTGAATTTATTTTGTTTATGTTATGTCTATATTGTTTCACTGGTATGATGGCCCTAACTTACCATAACTATAATCGTGCCCACCACAAAAATAAATGAGACCTGTGGGTGTGTGTGCGTGCGTGTGTAATTAAGAGTCAGAGCATACATCACCTGGTTTCTACTATATTAAGTGCGCTTCGGCACCCCTTTATTTTCTTCACTTGAGGCTATTATTTTACAAACTAGATATAAAAGGACATAAATAAATGTCATAACTTACATGTACCTATATTTCCTTGACAAACATAACAAACAAAATGTGATCATGTCAAAAAAGTGAAAAAAAAATGTTAGATCTACTTGACTAGATCTTATGGCATTGGAAGTTATGCAATGACAACCATTAACTTCTGTGTTGTTATTTTTGTTCATTTTCTGTTCTCACCAGACATTGAAGTAAAGAAAAAAAATTATGTTACAGTACATTCTGTTTTCCTTCCCAACATGTCTTGCATATTTCCAAACAGGTCCTTTTATTTTGATCACTAAAATCCCAAAGTCACACAATGCCAAGAGGAAAGAGCCGCTGCATTAAGGATGGAGGTGTTTTTGTGAAGTGTCACTTATAAGTTAAAAACATTCACATGGGTATAGGTTCAAGAGATAAAGGAACAGCGCAAATGAAGTCCGCTGGGTTATACATGGGCTATACATGTATAATGTGTTCTGGGGGGAAGAAAAAAAAAAAAAGAAACATATTTTCCCTTCTTTGACACCTTGTCCTGTAACTCATCGTTGTGTCTTCTTCTAATACCCAGAGACTGTTTCATCATCACAAGCTTGACGAGTCCAAACTTCAGTCAGAGGCTTTTAGTCCCACCTCTGAGTGATCCTGTATCCAATTGTAATTTGTGACTCGCTGCCAAAGCGCAAACTGGTTGCTTTCCAGAAAATTGTTACAGAGTCCAGCTCACGAGACAGGAGCAACAAATAAAAGTGTGTTGGTTTTTCACAAGCTTCACAGTGGCCTGTGAATGGACAAGGTTAGTGTTTTTCAGGTCAACCAAACATCATACACACTTGTGCATTCATTCTCACATTCAAATCTGACTCTTATTTTACATGCAAGCAAAGAAGAAAACAACAATAAGAAATCCTGAAACATGAAAAAAAAAACAAAAACAGACCAGCATCCATTGGAGCAGGACTTTCTAGATTATATTACATTCTTCATTTAGTCTTATTCAATGCTCTTAATCATTCAAATGACTCCAGAATAGTGCTGGAGGGCCAAAGGTCCTTGGTGGGAGGAAAGAGCATCGCCTCTGTGTCAGGAGGAACTGCAGTAAGAAGAGGAGGAAGACAATGAGGAGGGAACGGAAAACTGGGCTTGGCGAGTGGAGACGTGAGCCTGAGGATGGACGACAGCAGCTGGAGAGCAAAAGAGAAAGACTAAATCAGTCACCGGCTTTGTCAATATCAACGACTTCCTTTGACTGTTCCATCCCAGACGGCATCATAAAACTTTCAACTCGTTCAAAACCAAAATTAGAGCGTCCTGGGATGGCCTCATTATTTGGGGTGATACAACAGTAGTTATAAAAGATGTGTGGCTATTGAAGTCTGAATGTATTGACTCAATGAAGACACTCTGAAATACCTGTTTGTTTATTTTGTTTTTATATGTTTATCAGTATTTTCCATTATTGGATGCATCAAGACACATGTTGAAAATATTGTTAGGCTTGGTTAGTGTCAAAACTCTAAATATTACAGAGGTCATAGAATTTACACGGACAGGATTTTGGAGCCAATCACATATGAGTTTAAACAAAATAATAACCAATCCCATCAGAAGATGGAAAAATATATCTGTTTTAAACAAATTGGTTTTTTTTTTCTGTAACAACATAATGGATACCAACAGAAATGCTTGGGAAATAATTATATCCTAAAAGTCCTCTCATATACAATGATTCAATACTTTACCAGGAAAACAGACAACCCCCCCACCTTTTTTTTTATTATTTCAAAACAAATAATGAATAAAAATGGTATGTATTATAATACCGGTATTTAATTTAAAAAAATCAATCTATATGGCTCTTTGGATTATTAACTATAAGCACAGAATGTCCCTGGAGTAAACTAGATTGGATTTGTTGTAATGTTTTGTTTTGTTTTGTTTTGCTGATCTGGTCAATGACATCAATGATCAATCAGCGAATTGTGATATGTTTATTGAATTTGCATGTCACCATACATTCAATGTTGTTCCTGTCCCCTAGTGTATATGATATCACATTATCATATTGCAGAAACAGCAAAAGGAACAAAAACAAATACCAATTCTCACCTTGATAACAGCTTGAGTAATCCTCTGTGGAGGGTGATGATTGTGATTCACTCCATATACATATTGCATTTGTTGCATACATCCTTTTGATTAAATACTGCCATATGGTCCTCTGTCTTGCTGCAAGAATAAACCCAATTAAATCCAGCAAAACAATTGTCCACTGAGACTGGCAAGGAAAGGTAAGAAAGTCTTGTAGCAAGACGTGGAGGCCGCCAGGGTTCTCATTCGGAGAGATGCATGGGATGAGCCACGCCGTGTGTTGGTCAGAGGGGAGGGAGGACATTTTTGGGAAGACAGGCCATTTGCTCTGGAAGATCAAAAAAATTCTCTGCAATGTCCTGAGGGCAAAAAAAAAAAAAAAAATCTACAAAAAAAAAGTCCACGATACAACGGAACATGCATCGCCCGCCACAAAATGAACACCGCAGCGCCACCATCTTCCTGACTTCTCTGACAGCTGCGATCCTCGATTTTGTGTGTGAGCTATCAAACAGATCCAGCTGAGACAGAACAATGGTGGCTGGGGCGGCCTGCGAGTCCCACAGGGACAATGCATGTACGATAAACACAGTCACAAGAAGGAAGAAGATCTGGTCTGCGCATCAATCCACAAAGAATGTTCCCAAAATAACACTTTGCCAATGAGAAGTACAAAAGGTTTCCCATCTGTCTTGCTTTTCCTTTCCATCCAATAAAGGCACTCCAGATTGGCCTCTCGGAAGCACTTCCAGCCTCCATTAATCCGCAAATGCCTTTTTCTCAGAAACAACAACAAAAAAGGGCAGAATAAAGGTCTGAAAAAGTGCCACTGTCCCCACTTTTGGCTTCATCTTTTTTTTCAGACCAAATTTAAAGTGCACAGATGAGGTAAACTATTTCTTCATAGTTTCTCTTTTGAAAGGTAGTCTTTTTTTGTGTTTTTTTTTCATTTTCTTAGGAAATGAAGTCATTTTGCGCCTATTTCCTTCTTTTTTTAATCCTTCAGACAGGAACCATTCTGCCTTGCATCTGTTGCATCTGGGACAGCATTCCCTGGACACTTGTCAGAATCTTGCTCTGGTGTGCTGCTGAGGAGATTCCAATGCGGGTCAGGTCCCTGAATGGAGAGGAAGCACACACTTAGGACAAACAAGAAAAACTGGAGACTAATGATTCATAGAATGGATTTTGCAGCTTTCCAATGGACTGGCAGTTAAATGGCTGAATAAACAATTTCATCTGCCAACAGCCCAATCCCAATCCTGTCATTTTAAGGTATTAGACAAATAATTGGAAGAACAGAGATTGACACGTCATAAACCTCCCACTGTGATCCAAAAATGGCCACGAATAACAGGATGTGTGTGTGAATGTGTGCACTGTCCAATGTAATGACATTTTTAATCATATTTTGGTAGTAAATGGGAACCTGGTAATAAAGACAGTATATTAAAAAATAATGCATATCTTCTTAGCCTTAACGCTATTGTACATTTACAGCATAGTTCCACTTACTCTTGTGTCAAGTGGATCACTGCCTCTGGAGTTGTGTAGCTGGCGGCTGTAAAGTTGTCAATGTATCTCTCCATGCCAATTGCCTGAAGCCAGTCCTCGACTGTGTTGGTGGCAGCGAAACCCTCGGGGCTCCCGGGCTCCAGCAGGGTCGTGGTGGGCCTGATGAGTAGCGATAGTAGTGGGAAGAGGGGTTTGAGGTGGGACAATATTGTCAGTTCGATTTAGCTTTATCATTTAGAGAAAAACGCGGCTCCAAAAAAAAAAAAAAAAACACTTTTGCTTTATATACCGTGCTTGTAAACGATGCATCATTTCTATCCACCATCGATCAACCATAGGTTGTTCTAAGGTTTGACTATTTGAAACTGTATTTTTGTTCTGTGTTGTAGAATTTGCAACAAAAGTATCCAGTCATTGTACTCTAGGTATAAAATATTGGTACAAACCTTGGCATTTACACCTTCTCTTTCCGTCATTTATCCTGACTTGTATTTATAGAATTCTGTTGTGCTAATTACGCCACATGGAACCCCTTTCACTCTGGTTGTGTAACATTAAGTGAGCATGGGAATGTGTGCTCAAACGCTCATTAAATTCAAAACAGACTTCCACTGGGCAGCAATGAGTCTGTAAACACATGTAGGTCATTCTTGACGTATTTAACCACTCAAGAGTAATAGCGTAGGGGATGTAGGGTCATATTTGTTGTTGACTTTGCATTACATTGGATTTCTCTATGCAGTTAAGACAGCAACTTTCCAGAATGTGTGGCACCATTCTAGATCATTTGAAAAGGAATCATTTACCCTGGCTGTTGGGGCTGAAATCAGTGACATGTTGCTCAAAAGTATATATGGTGTGTCATCATAAAATGTCACACAAACAAACCTGCCGTTAATGGGATGATGTTTCACACTTTTTTTTTAAAGATCATAAACAGTAAGCACACCCTTCAAACATTAATCATATACTTCACCATAACAAGCAAAGTCCATAAAGACATGCTTAGATGACTTTTGAGAGCCCTGACCTCCACACCTTCAAGCACCTTAGGGATGTGAGAGCTAAGTCGCCC
Organism: Hippichthys cyanospilos; assembly: GCF_059441005.1. Classification (NCBI taxonomy): domain Eukaryota; kingdom Metazoa; phylum Chordata; class Actinopteri; order Syngnathiformes; family Syngnathidae; genus Hippichthys; species Hippichthys cyanospilos. The sequence goes on along the minus strand of NC_142379.1, from coordinate 12,911,592 downwards.
CATTAAACACTTGTCACCCTTGACCTCAAAAATGTTCTTCTGGATGACAGGGCAAAGCTGACATAAGACGACCTGAAAATTACAAATATATATAAAAAGAAAAGAACCCTCACCTGACTATACTGTCTCCACCAGTCCCAGTTCTCTTCAGAGTGTTGGGGTTGCGAATCAGTTTATCCAGCATGTTGACAATCTGGCCAAACTTTGGTCGCTCTGCCCTCTCTCTCTGCCAGCAGTCCAGCATGAGCTGGTGGAGCGCCACGGGACAGTCCATTGGTGGGGGCAGCCGATAACCCTCATCAATAGCTTTGATCACCTATAAATAAATAAAAATGAAGCTATACAAGAAGACACTCTGTTTCTGATCATTTTAAAACTCAATTACTGTTCACTTTACTCCACATCTGAAACTATGAACTTTCAACATGTTTTATCTGTTCGTGTGATTTTTGTTATTATTGTCCTCCAGAGAACTAGCTTATTCATTTGTGTCCACTGTGGAGGACTTTTTTTGTTGTTCTATATCACAGGTGTCAAACTCAATGCCCGGGGGCCAGAACCGGCCCGCCACATCATTTTATGTGGCCCGCCAATGCTGATTTGATTTCAAGTTTCTTAAAAAAAACAACAACCAAAAAAAAAAACATGTTTCTGTTCCCGATCTGTTTATTCGACAGTTTTTATCGGCCTCTGATTTCAAAATTAGGTACATGTGTAAACAAGCAAAAACGGTGTTTATTTGACACATGTTTTTCTATTTTTAAGTCCTAATCAAGCCAGAATTTTCAGGATTTTAGAGAAATTTAGAGGTACATTAGAATTCAGGCAATGGCTGTTACGGATGCTTATTTAGACTATTTTTAGATTTATTCCGGCCCTCTGACAGAAACTATAACTACAATGTGGCCCACCATAAAAATGAGTTCGACACCCCGGGTCTATATTTATATGATAGGCAGAGTCTCAGAAGGTTATTATTCAGTGGTTTATAACTTTATGATGATACTGTCAATGGACAACATTGTACTTGAACAGTTTAAGTTAATTGATGGTTTAAATGATGTCACTTTTCAATGCAGTGTGTCTGTGGTTGTATTAAAAATGTCAATAGAAAGTTTCAATAATAAGCTATTTGTCATTATAGTTCCCTCTATAAAAGAAACAATGGACTTACATCTTGATTGCTCATGTCCCAATATGGCCGCTCGCCATATGACATCACCTCCCACATTACAATGCCGTAGCTCCATACATCACTGGATGAAGTAAACTTCCTGTAAGCGATGGCCTCGGGGGCCGTCCAGCGGATTGGGATCTTTCCTCCCTAAAGTGTTAAAAAAATGACCTGATAAATAAAAGCTGACAATTCACAAAATAGCGATGACACATAGTGAGGCACTTACACTCATACTCACCCTAGTAGTGTAAGCAGCCTCAGGGTCGTCCTCCAGCACACGAGACATGCCGAAGTCAGACACCTTGCAAACCAAATTGCAGTTGACCAGGATGTTACGAGCTGCCAGGTCGCGGTGGACGTAGCTCATGTCCGACAGGTACTTCATGCCTGACGCGATACCACGTAGGATGCCTACTAGCTGGATCACAGTGAAGTGGCCGTCATTCTTCTACAGAAAAGAGGAAACAGATGTTGAATTCAACTGTGAAAAAAACGTGATTTTTTTTCTAACCATTCTACTGTATGTAGAGCGCATATTTTGCATCAAATTTTGTCGACTAGAATGTACCTACACAAGCACAGTGGAATGCCATTTCAGGGTCAAGTCTTCCAAACAATAATAGGTGTGCTGAACTATTTCGTGTAAACGGGACTCGCCGTTCACCTCTACACCACAGGTCAATAAAAACGGTGCTCATGCGCACCAGGTAGTTTCCCGCGATACATATGACAATAAAAACTCCTGAATCTTGAATTTTGAAAAACTGGATTTTTAAAAATGTTTCAGTTGCTGGTTTGGTCCATCAAATGACAGAAATTTAAGAGAAATATTGATTGTTTTGCAAAGTTAAAATAAATGTTTGCAAATGTCTTCGATTCAACACAATGCCAATCAGTCTGCTTTCATAGAGGACTAAAGAAATCTGACAATATTTCCTTTGGAGACACTGAAATTCAGAGCATAATTAAGCCATTTTTTTGCACATGATTTCAGTACGTTGCATTGTTTGCAACGGTAGTTGGGAGCAACAGTTTGTGCAGCACAAAGACTAGTCAAGCCGTTATGCTGACGCGAAACACTGCAGGTAACAACTTCAAAATAAAAGCATACTAAGGCATTTGTGTCCTTATATTATTTGGTATGGTGAGATTTATTGAACATTTATTGTATCATGCCATTGTCCTTTCATTTACTGTCATGCCAGGCATGTATCCATTGCACCCCTGGCCCAACAGGCCAAGAAAGATCTTAGTTTATGAAGGAACGAAAAATTTTGTGCCATTCTAATCGAGGTCTTGTTACATCTATAAAAATGATCAATAAAAACATAATGGCAATACCATCAAAGGTAATGTGTGAAAAATGTGTTGCCAGAAGTGTATATAAAACTGGTAGCCTTTAGCACTTATCAGTACATAAAAAGTATCTATTAGGTTCAGAAACATTCAAGACCCTTGTTTCACAGTTTGTCCAGGATGCTTGATGCTTATAGTGATCGTCCAAAGTCTAGCGTTTAATTAATCTCACCATCACACATGTGAAATCTGAGTAAAATTCTTGAAACAAATATGCCCATTCGATAAAGGACGAGGATAAAGATAAGGCTGAATGTTTGTGAATAAATGCTTGTAATTTGGGTAGATGACAGTAAAGTGATAAGATTGAATCAGTATACTACAGCTGTATGTTATACACACGCACAGATACACACACACACACACACACACACATAGAAACGCATGACTGACCCTCAGGAATGCATCCAGCGATCTGTTTTCCATGTACTCTGTGATAATCATCACTGGCTTACCTGAGGAAAAAAAAAAAAAAAAGAGAGAGAGAGAGAGAGAGAGAGAGAGAGAGAGAGAGAATGAAAGGCAGATGATTATAGAGTTAAATGATGCACATGACAGCCCAGCAGATTCTCTGAGGAATTTTAAGTGTGTGTGTGCTCCTATGCGTGCACGTGTGTGTGTTGGGCCATCAATCTATGTCCCGCAGTGATTTAATTAGCTCAGTGTAACAGTTGCCCTGACATCCTCTTTCTTTTGCTGCACACGCTAAGGCATCTTCTCCTCTGCAATAAAAACATGGCGACACACTTCTTTGTTTTTGATGCAAGTATGACAGACTTTGGACATTTTGTGTGACATCTCGTCACAACCCTCCATCCACAGTCTATTTGACTCATCATTAATACCCCTTAATGTCCCTTTGACCTCTTTCTCCCGCCAATGTCTGACACATCTGTCACTCTCCGCCGTGTTGCACATTTCCCTCCATACGCCGTATCGTTTCCTTTTCCCCGTGACCCCGCCCATTCCTCTGGGCTTTTTCACCTCATCTCTCGATCTCTCGCACTCTTCTTCTCTTTGGGGAGCATCTGTGTCTTTATCTGCGCGGGAATTCATACAACCGTGAGGTTGGCTTTTCCCTGGTGGCTCTCTCCGTCTGTCTTTGTTTCTCATTAGATGAGGGGGATAGTATGCATGAGAAGCAATGCATGTGAAGAAGAAAAAACATCACGATGGCTTGATAGCTAACCAGCCATTGCATGACAGAGAACATGTTTTGTTTTGTTCCATTCCAAGCAGCAGGGCTAAGTTAAAAGCTGATTGCAATAAGAAGCGCTGACTTAAAGCTTTAGCTTAAAATGCAAATCTCCGATACATTCTGGAAGAATACTCGAAGGAGCAGAGCCGCTGAGCCGTTGGCAGCTCAGATCCCGAAGGTGACGTTCCCGTCCACAGCAGGCCGCTCGCCTTGCCAAGAGGCTGTCTCTCACCCCCTCACCCACTGTGTGACTGGCACGCTATTAATCACGGGGCGCTCGGACGATGCCCCCAAAAGAGGAAGTGGATTTAAAGTTGGGGGATAGCGGGGGCCTCTCTGTCAGCCATCTTTGTTCCCTTTGTTGAGGGCCTCTGCCCTCGAGGCGCCGCTGATTGACAGCTCCCCAATCCAGTCTGAAGAGCGTCTGACCTGCGACCTTAAACTCTCGCCTTTTCAGCTCCGCCCTATTCCTCGCAGCTTATTTGCATGCTAATTCCGTGTTTACTGAATACGCCCCGCCGCCTTTGGCAATGAACCCTGGGCAGAGACTCTCGAAAGAGCGCTGATTATCACCTGCCAATGAAACCGGGTAGGGAGAATCCGGCAACAAAGGGACAATATTGGGAAATCAGCAGGCAAACGCTCCTCGGAGGCCCACTCAAACTCAAAGACTCGCTTTTAATAACTCATCTGTCTTTAATTTAGAGGCTTGCTTTATGTAGATTCGACATTTTAATGGGGACTGGGTTTAAGGCTGAAGGCTTCCAAATGCACTCTGGCAGTCCTTAGTGAAAAGATTATATAAAATCATGTATTTTAGAAGCCCACTGAGGAGTATTCATAATTAATATGCCTTAACTGGCTCTGTTGGACATGCCAACAAGTTCATGCCACGTTAAAAATTCCTTTTAGCTTCATTGAAATAGAGAGGGAAGTACAATTCAAATAATTGGTTTTTAATAGATTCCGCCGACACGATCTAGTGTGAAGGACTCATTTGCCTGAACCTTGAGTTGAGCTCTCAGAAGGGAGAGTGGAAGGAGGCGGAGAGTTAGTTATCATGTTATCAAGATGCCCTTCTTGCTCCGGCTCACTGGTCTTTCGTGTTGCCGGCTATCGCCGCGGCACGGCTCATCCGTCTCCCTCATCTAACCCTCAACGCTTCGTCATTTTCAGCCTCTGGTTCACTCGCCTTCTCGGTTTCCTTTTTTTGTCGTTCCTGTTGTTGTCCTCTGTCGCTCCTCCAATCCATCACCTCCTAACCACCCGCCTGTCTTTTTCTGTCGGCGTCTCTATTTGCACCTCCCCTGGCTTGTCTCCGATTCTTTTTCATAGCTCCTGTCCATCGCTCCGCATTTCCTTATGCCTTTCCCACGGCTTCTGGTTGAGGTCCGGGGGGTCGTATAAGGGGTGATATGTGTTGGAAGAGATAAGTAATTCTGCCTGAGCCGCTGTTCGCTTTCAGGTCTGTCTAGGTCATGCACGCATCTGTCTTGTGTCGTGCGTGCAGAAGGGTCAGAGACGGTGTTATCGAGCAGATAGGACCAGGCTGCCGCTATGTCACGACGCATTAGGGCACTTCATCCATCTAACCTAAGCTGAGGCTGGCCATCGGCTATCGGCCGTCCCGAACACATGCATGGAACTCGAAGTGCACAGACGTGTTGACAAGAGTTTTACACAAACACACACGCACCTCAGTCCTAACAAACACAATCGGGACAAGGAGTAAATGGCATAGCCAAGGTTGGGGGGGCATGAAGGAGATAACACCAAGGGCAGAGGGAGGGAGATGTGACCAGTGTTTTGTGACCATGCAGCAGCAGATAGAGGAGGGATAGGGTATCACGCCCTAACCCCAAACACATTTAGAGCTGACACCATGATTAATGAGCCCATGCTGCACTACAGGGACTGTTCCTGGGCCATTAGCAACCCCCTCACCATTTGCCCACCTTGCTCTATTTCCCCTTACCCTTCCTACTGACGATGTAGCCTGTCCATCTGGAAAAAGGCCACCGGGTGACAGCCTGCCTGTGAGATACTTACAATACACCAATCATGTTGGGATGCTCCAGCTTTTACAGTTTGAGTTCAGGCAGCGCACATTGCTACAAACTCAACCATTAGTAAGGCTCAATTCATTAAATACATCATTTACTTATCCCGCAACCTTATGAAAAAAGCAAAGTCCGACAGACATTTATCTGAATCAACCTTCCGACAATGTCACCCACAATGTAGGCTAGAATGATTTATTGTTACATTTGTTAAGCGGCGGGTGTGGAGGGTAGGGAGCTAGGTACGTGGATGTCCTTTATGGTGTATTAACTATATTGCGTATTGGACAAACATGTAATAACAATGTTTGCATGTTTGTGGGTTGAGGGAGTTGGGAGTAATTGGAAATCTGCAAATGAGTCAAGGTGACTGACAAGTGAATTCTAACAACAGTAGTCAAGAAAAATAGACATACATTTGGTGACTACACCCTCAAGGTGGATGATGTTGGGGTGGTCAAACTGGCCCATAATGCTAGCCTCAGCCAAGAAGTCCCTCCTTTGCTGGTCGGTGTATCCAGCCTTCAGCGTCTTTATGGCCACACAGATCTCTCTCTTGCCGGGCATTTTCAAACGGCCGCTGCAGACCTCGCCAAACTCCCCTAAAACAAACATAGTATTATTTAAAGTGCAACCCACTGGCGCCAGTGTTTGTTTTTCTTATGTGTATCTTGGAAGAGGTCCTCTTTAAACATTGATCAGGGTCTCTAATCCCTTATTGCTCCCTCCCCGCAGTCGGTTCTGCGCTGAGGGAGAAACATAAAATGGATATTGATTCTTCTCTTTATTGTTTTGTCATTGGATGACTTTTCTTCAGCTGCAGAATTAGTACAACATATTTAGTTTCTACTGTTGTGCTCAAAGGCAACTGAAGCGTTATCCTCAGGGGGGGAAAGAGTCCCTGTGGAAGAACGGCAGTTTTTGCATGAACGGCAGTATTGGCATGAAAACAAATAATTCAACATCCCATCGCAAAAGTCTCTCTCAGCAACATCTCCTCAAAACAAATATATGTAATACGAGGTAAGATGAATAGTTTTAAAATATTTTCTACTTACCGACGCCAATCACTTTCTCGATCTTGATACAGGATGCATCAATCTCTTTGGCGAACTCGCGTACAGCTTGATTTGGGTCCTCATAGGTAAAGGGGTCGACATATGTCCTCACTCCTGAAAAAAGAACAAGAAAAAGTCAGTCTTTATCTCTTCTTCTATATTTGTTATGCTGCAGGCTACACCGCACTCCTCCACCATCCTTTTTGTCTCCAATACCTAGATTTACACTAATGCGTCCTTTCATGTCACTGTGGCTGTCTCTGATGAAGACGTAGTTTAATAAAATGTTTGTTGGACGCCAATACCAATGCTAATGGCATGATGATGAGTATTATAGAGTAAGCGAGGGTGGCAATATATTTGCCGCCAAATTGTTTTTAACAACATTCCCATTTCTTCTTTCCAGTCGTGGTCAATGGTGCATGCATGTCAAAATACTGAAAAGCGCCAATGTTTTTGGCTTACAGAATTTGTAGGCGCTGAATTCACATGAAATTACCTTGATGTAAATGCTTCTCTTCATCTGACTCTTGCTTGGCCTTACTGTACTTACTCCTTCTGGGGAAAGAGAAAATAAGCATCAGGTTACGTGTCACCTAAAAAAATTAATGTATTTTCTCATAATGTCACAATAAAATATTTATGTCCTTTAAATTGGGGTTGACTTGATTTCTCAAACGTGTTGTTACAGCTCTATCATTTACAACATTTCTCCCTCTGAGGGATAAAACAGAAACAAAGTAGAAGACTAATGAAGGCTCACAAGCTATAAATGAATTCTATAGCACAATATGTTGAAATCCCTCAGGATTACATTGATGCGCTGATATCCGTGACCACATGTGTGAGACATTGTCCTCTTCTGCCGTCGTGCAATGAGGGTTAACAGCTACGTGATTACAGTCCCTCCCGCAATCACCGCATGGCCGCCACAACACAATGACAGTGGTCATCACATGCATACAGTACAAAGAAGGCAAAGACAACCACCTGCTTTCTTGTAAAGCGGGCCAATCAAATGGAAAGCCAGAATACACAAAGGCACGCCATAAATCTATTTTATTACCCAATTCAGATACACATCGGTTTGGTATAATAATGCTCACACACCAATTAACAAGTAAAAGTAAAATGCACACACATTATAATGAATTCAAAACCCATTAATGCTCAAAAGTCACCGTAATTGCGGTCACACACATGCACACACTCACACACCGAGCATGGTTAGGACCCTGAGGTGAGGCAGCCCCATCTGCATGTAATCCCATCTGTGTGACAGAGCTTTGTCCTGCTCGCTGGTTAACACCCTGAGATTGGGTCACCGCAAATCCACCTGATGCCTCTCAGTCTGACTGTCTCAATTTTGCCTGCTACCTTTCATTTCTTGCTTATCTCATCGTCCGCCGCTATGCTCCTCGCGCCTTTCCTTAAACCGTTTCCCTTTCTCATATTCCTCACGTCAGTAAGCAAGGCACAGCGGGGGACAATAACCAGCGGCCGAGATTGAAATGGGTACGAGATAAGCAGAGGATGGGGGATGAGGAGTGAGGATGGATGCAAAGGACAGGGATCGAGGGGTCGCTGATTGCATCTCTTCAGCTGTCGCGGCTGTCAATCACGTCTTCGGCGTGAGGGGTCATCACTCATCACGTGCGAGTATGGCGCAATAGCTCTCCCGCTCGGCTTTCTGACAGCCACTTTTCCCGGTGCTGAGCGAGACATCGCTCATCGCGGAAGAGACGCGGACTGACGGAGAACAAAAGAGCCAGACGGGATGAAGCCCACCTTCGGCTGATGACAAACGCGCTGATGAGGAGGAGGAGGAGCACCACGCTGCCGACCACAGACACCAGCAACACCGTAGAGTTGGTTCCATCCCCGATTATAGGAGCCGGCACTGAACGAGGGAAGAGCGATATAATGAGTAAAAAAGAGCAATGCGTTCTGTGTCAGTCATTGACCCCTCTCGATGTCTCCCAAACACTCTGCACACACATGCTCAACCCACCTCCCTTTCACTCACACACATCGCTTTGTTTTACGATTCCGCCATAAAGTCTACTGCTGTTGGCCCTCATTGAAAGACAATGACAGCCCATTAGGTTGTGTGCTTGACCGTGTCATTATCATGCGCCGCTGTTTGGATCTGCATCACAAAGGAGACACCTGGTCCCTCCATCAGTTCTCTAACCATGCACACCGTCATATGGCTCTCATTTTTTTCCCCATTTGCTTGCATTGTTAGCTCTAGAATTGCTATAAATGACATATTGCATGTTGTCTAGACATATTTCACAGGCCAAAACAGCAGTGTTTGCTAAAGTTTAGTTTTAGGACCTGTATTAAAAGCACTCTTACTTAGATTAGAGTTTTGAAGGGTGTAAAACTGTATGATCACATTTTAAAGGTGAGCTCAACCTCATCTTTTTTTAAAAAAACAAAACAAAAAAATTAAATGCATCCCTACTAGTCTATACATGATTATAAGGATATTTGTGAAATATAAAGTAGGCAGCAAAATGTACCCGTTTTTATCCATCTCAGGGGGAGGCCATTTCACCACTTCCTGTAGTCTTTCCATTTATTTTCTAGAGCCACTTGTCCTCACAAGGGTCGCAGGCTTGCTGGTGCCTATTCCAGCTGGTTTTGGACAGTAGGCGGGGAACACCCTGAATTGGTTGCCAGCCAATCACAGGGCACAAAACAAAGACAATCATTCACGCATCAAATCACACCTAAGGACAATTTAGTGTTTTCAATACACCTGCCATGCATTTTTTTTGGAGTGTGGGAGGAAGCCAAAATGCATGAAGAGAACCCACGCGAGCTTGGGGAGAACATGAAAACACCACACAGAAGTCCAAAGCGAGGTGGATTTGAACTTGGGTCCCTGAACTGGCAAACGTGCCAAACACTTGCTGTAGTGTCGAACGAAAATGAGTTCGCTTTTGCTCAGAGAATGACCATTCACTGACGATCTGTTTTCTAAGTTTAGTTGTTGATGTTCGCAATCTGAGGAGTGATTGGTCCTAACCTTAGCCCTTATTTTCTGTTGACAGCAAGTGTCAAAATGGAATAATGCAGTCCTTCTCAAATAGTGAGGCGAGTCCCCCTGAGAGGAAGAGGATGAACCCAAGGAAAAGGCTTTGTTTTTACCTTGTGAAGTTTAGATGCAATATTTCTTTTATTTGTGTTTTTGTTGTTTTTTTATTTTAAGCACTTTGAAGCGCTAGTTTTTTGTTGTTATTTTAGACATGTTTATTTAGACATGTAACCTGTATAAAGGCCATAAAAATTGTTAACAGTTGAAAGTCGATTTGTATGTATTTTTCTCTGGTTTAAAAAAAAAAAAAAATACAGTTTTTGGTATACCTACACAATTTTTAGAGACAATAGTCTTAGTCGGCGCAGTGAGCGGGAGTGGCATGAAAAGTAAAGGCAAAATATAATTGAGTGGCACTGGTTGAATGAGATGGATACAAATGGACGTTGCTGCTTAATTCATGTTCCATACATAAAGTTATAATCTAAATAGTGTGGCTGCACAGAAAAGTAAAGAAATGTTTCAACTTGACTCACTCTGAAGAAAATCAAAACACATTGGCACCCAACATTTGAGTCAAAATGAAATAATTCATAAAAGCTGAATCTTTATTGGTATATTCACTGAGACTCGTTGCACCGTGAATAATGGTGACTCCTCTAGTTTCAAGTCAGGTGCTGCAATCCTGATATCATTTATCTTTCACGCACAACAGCTATTTTGAAAAATGGCTCTCCGAAAAAGTCACTCGTAAAAGATGCTATCATTGCAAGATTTCGCAGAAGTCGGTTCTGCCATGAAAAAAAAAAATGTCAGTCTTGAAAAGAGCACTGTATGTGGCTAGACTCACCGGAGTTTGTCATAAATTCAAAAGGGCCGCTGCATTCTCCGTAGCCGGCTGCTGTACGTGCTCGCACATGGAACACATAAGAAGTGAGGGGAGTGAGACCCTTGATGTCTGCGTTCCTAGATGAGGTTTTTATGATCCTGTAGCTTTTTTCGTTTTGGTCCTGTGAAGGGGGGGAAATTGTAATAAGAACTAGAAAAGAATACCGGATCATTTGCCAATGTTTCAACTACTTACCTTTTCGTAATACTTGACCTCATACTCCAGGATCACCCCGTTGGCTCGTTGCGGAGGTTGCCACACCAGCGATATGGTATGTCTTGTGATGTTCTTGGCTTGGACAGATGTTACCGGGGAGGGAGCTAAACAAGAGGGAAAAAAAAACAATTTAAGGCTGCTGTTTTCTACTTGTCTTTCATCCTGCAGCCTTGGAGACAAGAAGTCTGTTTTTGTTGCTCTTTTAAATCTTCTCCACTTTTATCTTTGACACCACAAGGCATTCACTTGTGTTTGGTTTTGGCGTTTATTGAAAAGTGATGCGGCACAACCACAGAGCTTGATTAAAAATATGATATACGTATTGCATCGCTGATGGTTGGAATAACTACAACTGATCCAGTGTTCCTTGGCTGACACTCACCCCTGTGAGGAGGTCAAGTAATAACAACCTTGTTTTTCTGCATATCTTCAGGTCACCTTGGAGAAGCCTGTGATGCTACAAAGTAGAACCCGGAAAAGCACAAAAATGAGCTCAAGGCTTTTGCCTTTTTTGTCTTCAAGAGAGCATATCAATTGGTTTTCATTAAAGCCCCACGCAGCGATCTTATCCTGAGCCATTTCTGCAGCAGCTGATAATAAGGCCATAATTCAAGCAACAGAGCTATCTGCATTCTGGCGCCTTTAACACATGAAGGTTAAAGCACAGATAATGGCTCACTTGAACCCACCCTTCACTATGTCGCTAATGCACAAATCAAACTTCTATTTCTTAGCAAGCGCGCCAACATTATAAATGGGTTATTCAGAGAAATAAAAAGTCGACATCCATGTTCAGTGCCAGGTGTTTTTTGTGATACAAAAAATAGAACAAGATAAATCATTTAATCTTTTTTGAAAACATGTTTTTTTGTTCAAGGGGAGGGGTGAAAACAGGACACTGAATATTTTGATTGCAGACCCTCTTTAAAAAAAAATCACTCGTCTTTCCTTAAATTCGTTGTACAGTACGAGTCATGATTCATCTTGGCGCCATTTTTTAATATGACCAAAGCAGGCTATTTGAACAAAGGTGTGTGGATTTTTATATTAACTGTACATAACGTTACAAATGAAAAAACATGAATATACTCGATATTATTGTCTTGTAATCAACCAAAGTTACCGTTCTCTTCTTCGTCTTTGCCACATTTTATTAGACCGTAAGGTTTACATCGAATACATTTTTGGACCTGTGCTCCACCATAACCTTCCTCAATCTGTTTTTTAAAACATTACAGCGGAGTGATTAATGAGGGGTTTATCATCCAGCGATCACGATTGGATTATCTGTGACATTATATGCATTCTCATCACTTTGACCACAGGCTCCAGGGAACTGAGTATTTAAGCTTACACGAACAAAACCCTGCTTTTAGCTGCGGATTGAGTTCAAACAGGCCTGGAATTTAAGCACCAGCCGTGGATTGAATTTCAGGCGGGCAAGGCAAAAGCAGGAGGGGGCATTTTCAGTGGGACTGGTGGGAGTTGAGATGGAGATGAAGAGGTTTGGGATTGCAGACATCTCTTGGTAAACGGATTAACCCAAGGTTGTGGTGGCCTAATGTGTTGCATCTCTGTTAAACAATTAGACGGCGGCCATTTGTATCCCTCGATCAATCTTTCCCAGCCGGGGAGAGCCAATTTGAAGCCCCCCGTGGGACTGAGCGAGGACACTCCAGCTACGATAGAAAAAAACCCAGAGGGTTCACTGACCTTCATTCCACTCAGGTAATCCACACATCCATCTTTTCTCCAAAGATGACAGATATTGCAATTTAATTGTGTTCCGCTTCTCTCATTGCATTTTTATTTCTCCTTCAACTAATGTGAGGATGAAGATGAGTGGACTTTTGAGTAGTCCCTCCTGAGAATTACTGGCACGAGACTGCAGGGTTACAAGCAGCGCGTGCAGGAAATACGCTAAGTGCTTTGCAAAGGCTGTGTTTTATTACCTATTGATTAATAATCAAAAGAATGCACAAAATAAAACCTGATGTATTTTAAATATTTTTTCAACGATGTAACCCAAACTTGCCTTCTCCTGCAGAGACCTTTTACCCGAGACAACAACTTGGGAAGACCGTGTGAGATGAATTGTAACATTCTCGTTGGGTTTGCATTTTACTCTCAAAAACAATTTGTTGAGGGTTTTACTTTGCAATCATGTAAATCTTTCACTGTTTTTGCAACGTGAAATACTGTATATGGTTGATGCGAGCTGTGCAAATATGCGGTGGATTACGGTTTGAAAAAAAAATAATTAAAAGAGAGAGATGCTGTTGAGCACATGTGGTTGCCAGATTGAATCCCGGCTGCCAGATTGGAGTCCCTGAGTTTTGCTGTTACCAAGGGGGAAAAAAAAAAAAGCTGGGAAGGGAGCTGTATTTCACAGTGTCAAGAAAATGGCTTCTGCTTACATGATCCTTTCCCACCCCATGTAACAAGGTGCTTCCATCTCCCCAAACACATTTGCACATGTCCGTTTTGCCAGGGAGATGGAAACTCACACATACGTTCGCTGACAGACAGCCCCTCGCGCACACACACTCACATGCTCTAATTCACATTTTGTCACCTAGGGTTGCCAAGATTTTATTATGGAAACATAAACACCTCCCTTTTAGATGTTTTTTTCCCTTCTTTGTCACAATATGCACATGTAGAAAGTGTTTGATCTCATAAAGGGGAAAAACACTTCCTTTTACAACCAGGGGTCAGTTCAAAGCATGCCCCCCCCTCCCAAAACCCAAACCCTTCCCACACCCTTTCGCTCCTCTCGCAGACCGGGTGATGGGGTTACACTCCCACTGATTTATGCCACTGGAATTGTTCGCGTCAAGGCAAAGAATCTAACTCTGTCACACCCGTCTAGTTGCAGATTCCTGAATGTGCAATCAACAGTGCTAATGTGTTAATTTTCTTTTGGCGCAGCTCTCTCGAAAACCATTTGTTTTCTTCTTTGTCAGAAATCTGAGTGTTCCTTCATTCCAAGCTGCACCCCTCACCTCTTCCTTTGCGACTGAAATTCGAACTTTAATGGGGAGGCAGCGGAGGCCGGGCCGTCTTTTCTACAGCAGTTATAAATCCTAATAAATCTATCATAATAAATGAGTAATCCGCCGTGCCTGGACGAAGGGAGGCAACACGGGGAAAGGGACAGCCGCAGATGACGAGCTGCATTACCAGAGGCTGAAACCAGAGATTCCAAAGCCTCTCGTGAGTATTAGCAGAAAGAAATCCAATCATTCTGGATATATCCTCTTTAACACACACACACAGGCACAGGCGAAGGCACACACATCCTAAAGGAGACATGGACACATAGGCAACATTGTTTGAGAGGCAAATGCTGATGGTCTCTTAATGTATAAACAGTCTCACCAGTATATCTCACTTTTCACATCCGTACAGACATACACACACTTCAAGCTACAAGTGCCTCATAACTAATCCTATGGAACAGTTGTGAAATATGCACCAGTGACAAGCCAAAGGCAGCAATGTCTATATCATAAAACCGGGAGGCCGCAGATGCGTTGACTGAAATTATAGAGGGACGTCACTTTGCGTGATTTTGTTTAATTCCACATGCGTGTGTTTTTGGATTGTTTTGTGCAAATTTGCGCCAGCGGGACCACCCCGTCACACGACTCCAAAACTCTCGGCCTTGACTCAGAGGTGCACTCCATTACGGCTCCTACACAAGGCTGCCTGGCAATGATCTCAGCTCTTCCACAAGCAAAACAGCCATTCATCTCTATTTCACTGACCCCGGCTGATAAATCAAGCCACTGTGTCCTCAAATTGCCAGTCCAAACTGCATCCAAGACATCCTCTTTTTTTCCCAGGGATGGAAATTAGTGATAAAAAGTGACACAAAAGGGGCACTTAGCTTGCCACCCAAGAGCAGAACAGTAAACGAGCCCAAAGTAATGATCAGCTTTAAGTGGTAGAGAGCAGGGAGGGATGACGAGAAAGGACCGGGGTCGTAAAATCCATTTGCGCAACAGCCGGTTGCAAAATGGCAAAATGACAAAACCGGCGGTGGCAACGAATGCACCCCCGAGCGGCTCCTCTTGAGCTCAAGAGTAGATGTTGCATTGCTGGACATCCTCTACTTTAATTACGCAAACAATTCTAGCAGTATTTTTAAGGACACCTTTAGTGGATCAACACAACTCATCTCATCCATTAGCTCCAGCTCTAAATATAGCATGTTGCAGCTTGCGCCATCGGGGTCCTTCACATGCATAATTATGCAAAACTCAAGTGGAATATTGCAGAAAATAATTTCCCCCTGAAAAGAATCCATCATCCTACACATATTTCCAGCTGTCACCAAAATGTATTCCCATCTTTAATAATCATGTTTTGTCCCTGCAGGTTATAACCCCAAAATGCAGAATGATCACCTACGGTGCATACTAAAAAATTACTAATCTCCTTCGAATGCACACTAGTCAATGCAATGGCGATAGGGTCTTCCTCGCCATCCGGAGTTTCTAACATGTGGCGGAAATTCAGTGGGCCAAAGTATGACATAGTATTGGTAATATAGTTTGTACTGTACTGATTTGTACACAAACTCTTTTAAATCTACAGTACGTTTTCTAGAATATTGTCAAAAAGCAGTAGACTGCAGCATCATCTTACTTCCCTTAATATTACAATTAGACCTTCCCTCAGGCTCTTTAATGACGTTCTCCTCCCACAAACTCAATCAAACCATGTCTGATTAGCTTACCGGCTTGGTTGGTGGTGACGGTCACAGACACTGCCTGTTCTGGTCCGGGGCTCTGTGGCGAGACGCCATTTACCGCCCACACCTCGAAGGTGTAGTTAGTGTGAGCCTGCAGTTCGTTGATGGACACTCTGGTTCCCTTCAGACTCAGCTGCTGGGGGCTAAAGTGGATAGCGTTGCCGCAAGGTTGACAGCGTCGCCCATCGGGCCCACAGCGTTTACACACTACGTTGTAAGTCAGATCCTGGCGTCCTCCTGAGCTCCTTGGCGCGCTCCACTCAAGGTTGACAGAAGTCTCGTTCACATTGGAGATGAGGTGGAGCGGCGCTGTCGGTGGCCCTATACAGAATAATGAAAAAGTTGCTGGTTAGAACACAGTCCCCGCTAGATGCTAAGCAAGTTACACCAAAATGTTCCTGTGGCTACCTTTGAAATGGAGAAGAAGACATTATTCTTGCAACCCTTATAACAAATTGCTTATTGTTGACAATTGGGGAGACCCTCGTTATTAATAAATCTGCTGGCCATTTTGTCATATGGGAACACACGGTATGGGTACATATGTATTAGGTAGAATTACACAATTAGAGAGGACCTGTTATATACGTAAATTCCATCATCCATCTTTGCCACTTATTGGGAAGAGAGAATGCCAGCTGTAGTAGGCGGGGTTCACCCTGAACTTGCCAGCAAATCGTAGGGCAAACATAGGATAAACAATCATTCACACTTACAATCACACTAAGGGCAATTTGGGGTGTCCAGTATACCTACCATGCATGTTTCTGGGAATGTGAGAGGAAAGCAGAGTATGAAGAAAACCCAAGCAGGCACAGGGAAAGCATGCAAACTCCAAACAGGAAGGCCAGAGCTGGAATCAAACCTGCGACCTCTATGAGGTCGCCTAATACAAATTCCACTTATACGAATTGAAGCATTATTTGTGAGCTGTTTTTCAATGAAGTTGTTAAGTGTCACTCAAAGAGGTATTTCGGATATTTCGCATCACTAAAAATATTGAACACATTTAGTATACTTAGATAGCAAATTTTAATCACATTATAAATCACAGGATTGTTGATACGCTCATGTTACATGAGACATACCATGTGTACTTAGTATCAGGAGTGTGTGTTAAATTGGCTTGTCTTTTAAATCAAAAGCTGAAGCTTCTTAAATTTCCTTTTAATGTCCTGTCTATCAAAATAAGGGTGGTTTCAATTTCACCCACACATCTTAACTGAAATTCAATCAACCGAAAGATTTTTTTTTTTTTTTTTCATGTGTCAAATCAGCGGCAGACAGCAAAATGCCAGTCTGTATCTAACAGGCAGCCTTATGGCTGCCAACAATAACTGGAGACAATGTTTGCCCTGGACATTGTTCTCAAGCACTCCCACCCACCACCGCCGCCGCCGCCGCAACTGCTTTGATCTTGAGTCTACAAACTGTGCGTTTATATGCAAGCGGCAATGCAGACGTGACACAGACTCCCCTCATCATCAATTTCAATTTACATGTCAGCTCTACTTTAATGAATGTGTTTTTTGCGTGTTGCTTTCAAACATAAGATTCAGTAATTGACTTAACTCTCCCTGCCCTCTCTCCATCTCCCTTTGACTAATGAAGCGCTGGCGAGCGCGCTGGGGGGGATCGATGCACGCTGAAATATGAAATCTAGTCTGTTGGCAGACTAATCATTTTGCAAAGGAAATTAATTATCAGTGTTATTTTTAGAGTAGCACAATGACAATGAAAGATGTCACAGACACGGGAACGAGGAGACTAGAAATGCATTTAGGGACTGTAAAGTATGTGTGCACAAATTTTGCTATATTAAGTAGACTTGCAAGATAAGGTTTATTCATAGCGCATATCCAAAGGTCTGCGGACAGGATGGGAGTGTATTTCCAATAAAACTTTAAAAAGTTGAGCAAATGTCGGAGGGAAGGTTACACTCAGAAGTAAGAGTTTAGAAATTGATTAGTACGATGATGTGATGCCTGGGGGAAAAGGATTGAAATGAAAGGCCTGAGTGAAAGTGCTACTAAACTTATATTCAAACTAACAAAAATATTAGCACATTTCATTTGAAATTTGTGACAGGGGACTGCTTCCCCCACCTCTCTCATATTTTGTCTTCCTCACCCGCTTTTCATTTGGAGGGGTTATAAATGGGATTTCTAAAATAAGGCACCCACACCCAACCATGATTATAATGGGACCCTTGTCTAATTTTTAGGCTCTACTGAACTTCCTGTTTAATTACCATACCTCACAGTGTACTGTAATATTTGCTATCCATCGGTTCATTTTCATTTAGTGCTCCACCAAATGAAATTATTTTGGTCTACTACGTCTTTAACAGTGTAAGTTTTCAAGTGGGCAGACATGTTCTTGCTTCACACGTGACTGCTTCTCAATGCTATTTCCACCAACTTCAGCTACACCTGTCGCTCTCCCAGAATGCACCATTGGGAGCAAGGGAGAATGGGAGAGCTGTTGGCTGTGAGTGACACTGTAATTAATCCCATGAGGGTGCGCGGAGAGGGAAATGGATTCGTGGATGAACGTCTAGCCAATAAGGCCTTCAAATACATAGTCACACATCCAAAAGTTTGTCCAAAATAAAGTTTAGGCTCAAGCTTACCCCTCCCTACATTTTCGTCCGTTTATGGGCAGGCAATTTGCTCCAAGCATTAGTTCTTTCTTTCCTGTCAGCCAATGCTTCATCTGTCTTTCCCATTTTTACCCCTAAATGTCTCCCTTCACACGCTCCCACCTCTTTTTGTTGTCTTCCTTTTTCCCTCCTGTCTCTTCCTATCAGCATTCGTTAGCTGAGTGTTGTGCAGGTCCAAGGTGGAGGGCGGGCAAAATTGGCCTGAGCATCAAACTGCACTACTGCAATCCATCTGGGATATATTCAATGCTACCCTTGGGGCTTCCCCATTCCATCTTCATTCCTCTCAGCCAAACCACCACTAAGAAAACTGGGAAAAATCTGAGAAACACATCAAGGGCCAAAAGAAACCCCAAATTGTAGAACACCCCCTCTTTGTAACCAGCAGGCAGCGAAGCAACCAACTCCCACGGGTGTCTGTCCATGGGCTTCATTACTGCTCTGTGCTGAGTTTATGTGGAGTTTTATGTAAGGCTGTACTGTATGCATAAGCACCGCCACCACTGGCTACACTCCCTGGGACATTATGTGGTTCAGACATGGCTAAGGTGCACATTTCATTTGAGAGCTGGCCTCGACCTAATATAAGAATTTGCAAACCTGGTCGTATTTTTTGAGAGATGAAAGATTCAAAGATGAAGCATTATTGGTTTGCTACATTTCTCATCATAATATGTATGTAATATGTACGTAATATGTCATTTAAAGTCAGAATTCTCATTCCCACGTTGACTATTCTCAACTTAATTTTCACTTGAACTGTCACTATAAAGTGAGATTTTTGAGACTCATAATTCTGATTCATTCCTAATCACCCCTTTTCCTTCACCGTCCCTAATCATCTTCTGTAGAAGAAACAATCTTAAAAACAAAACATTTGTTTGCCTTGAAAGTTTAAAACCAGCAGGAATGATTGAACTCACAAAGGCTGAAATGACACCAATTCATTCAGTGTCATTATTTTGTGTTGACAGACTTTTAGTCCGATGATTTGAAGCGGAGGTTGGTTGAACACCAAAAAGAAGGGGGAAAAAATTCTTAAAATATTTCTGAGTGGGTGCTGAGAGGAAGACACCAAATTGTGGGATGTAGAGGGAAGTGTGAGTGACAGCTGTAATTACGTATTGGGCTAAGAAGCAAAAACAAAATGCACAAGGAAAAGAGCAGACGACAAACGGCGGATGGATAGTTCAAAGATCAAATGTTGAGCGACTGACGAAGCAGAGGCCAGAGGTCGTTGGCAGCTTGGAACACAGAAGATTGCGATGCACGGTCCAATAAAAGCAGCTCAGTAATGAGCTATGACAGCTGTTGCTTGCAGCAGCCACAGTTAAATGCCACACCGGCTAACAGGACAATGGGGACCATGTCAGCCGGCAACTTAATGTAAGCAATGCCCCATAAGTGTCTTTGGGGGGATTATGGTTTCATTCAACTAGAGTAGGACACAATTACATTGACATTTGTAATAAAAAAATAAATCGATACTGGTATATGTCTTTTAATAAATTTAACAAGGATCTGAATCGTTTAGGGCTAAACCATATGTTCCCTGATATTCAAATAATGAATTGGACTATTAAAAAACTGCAAATCTAGCTATTGCAAACATTAGAAACACTGTAAAAATATTTCTCAAACCAAGCTTTTGATTGCAGATGTATCAAACTCCAAGGGAATCGTTGAACCATTTGGATTTGTTTCAGCGTGGAGACTCTAGGAATCTGCCTCATGTCTGATCCAATAAACCGTTAAGCTGACTGATGAATCCACAGGAACTTGACAGGTCATTCGGGCCTAATACTGAGCCAGCTACGAGCAAAGCAACTTAACAGATGTTTTGGTTGGTAGAAATTGCTTTATGACACATACTCAGTCAGACATAAACATCTGTCACATGGAAGCAAAATTGCTGTTATTTCCTGTGCAGCAAGGGAAAGGATTCTTTTGTTTTGTGGGTTGATACTCTTTCTTAGTGTAAATTTCTACCGATATGAGCTCCGAGTACCATGACTCAGAAGGAGGAAAAAGTCTCAAAAGAAAGGAGTATCAGGAGAATGCATGATTCTCAGTGGTATTTGTTTCAGCAATCATTCTGAGTTTGGCATGGAAAACAGAATAACTGACTCATGCTGCTGGATCAAGAAAAATTAAGATCAAGAGAGGAACAAAAAAGGATTTATTTTGCTTTGCTTCCCTCTTTCTCTCTATCATCTCCTGTTCTGCAATGTCTATGGAAAAAGGAATCTGGAATGTATCAGTTTGAGACCTGTTTGGATGTCAAGTAGTGTCACTGAGTAGACCTACGACTCGAACTCAAAATACATCTTTTAAAACAGCCCACGCTAGCATTTTGTGTTTAGATATATACTGGAAAGGACTTGATAAATTATTACTGTGGCTAAAGCAGTATTTGTCTGCGTAGCTTTACAGTCTCTGCACTAGTTTCATGATACAGTATATGTCGGCATATTGCAGAATTTAACAGAAAACTTTGAACTGCATGCAGTATTTACTTACGGGTACAGGGCATGGATGCCGGGTCCGTTTCAGAACGGAAATATCCCTTGTCGCAGACGCAGGACGTGGAACCCTCTCTGACAGAATAACTATGGAGTGGACACTTGGAGCAGGTCCCATCAGTCGCCAAGGAACGGTAGTAGCCGATCTTACAGGCTAAAAGAGAAAGAGCATAATATTTATGGTTAGATGGGATCAATGGTACGCTGTACCTCTAAGAAGAGCAAACACCACCTATCACACATCTTGGCAACAGAAGAACAGGGGGGGTGGGGGGGGATCTTCTTTCAACCAGTTTCTCCATCGTCTTTTAGTTTGTATAATGGTTGGAGAAGTTCACTGAGCTTATATTTCACTCCGAGTGCTGCACCAGAGTAGGCGGACAAAGGAACAATTCTCTGAAAGGTGCAGCGCGGAAAGTCACAACAGCGATTGGACCAAATAACCTGTCGATCCCAGAGGCTGCCATGTGAATCGGATGGTATTGAGAGAAGATTACTGGCTTGGATTTTTTTGTAAATTGCTCAGTGAGTGCACACCCGTCTTCGGGTCGTTTGTTGAATAGCTCCGTTCCAATATCTAATTGTAATTTCTTTTCACCCGCAGTGTGAGACAATTCGTGATCCCCGTGGTCACAAAGCCAAGTGCTTACAGATTGAGCCAATGTTGCTCCAAATCTACATTGGGATCTACACCAAATTTAAATGAGGTGCTCCTTACTGCATATGCTCGACCCCTCAGAAGGGTTATCAGTTTGTATGGGATCCACCTGTCTAACAAACAATGAAAACACAAACTCATTTGAGCGGAAGTAATGAAATCAAATAGCTACACGTGCGGTCCCCCAAAAGTACTATGTAAATACAATACCATAGCCACTTTGCAATGATGAACTCCGTCCTCTGGAAATGGTGCCTATCTACATGCATTAGACTTTTAGCACGCATCCACCAAGCACCAGACATTCGAGTAGACATAAATTGCAGAGGAATTGCACTAACCCAATAAAATACAGAAAAATCCCTCACTTGAAGGCGTAATAAAGTCTCTATTGGGCTGTGTCTTGTCTTCAGCTGCTGGATTAGCATAGCATGGTGAGCTGGGCTCGCTGCTACCTGCTGAGCTATTCTTTGCCCCCTCCCACTCAGTTCATCAGGAGAAAATCCCTGCTAACGCTAAGCTAAGGGCCTCTTTGATTGTGGCCTGCAGGGGTGCGCAAAGACTATATTCCTTTATTTCACAGTTGCGACAAAGAAGGGAGATTAGTCAGAGGGTGCTTTGTGTTATCTACCTATTATAACGCTCGGACTCCAACACTAGAATCGGCTAAAACGGCACTTTGGATTTGTGGGGTGTTTCAAGGGTTGTGACCGCTTCAGGTGACAAAAGCCATAGCTGCTTCCAGAGTTTGTACATGTGCGCTGACCAGAAAAGTGTCTTGAGTTGAGAGCCGGGTCATCCAGCTATTTGAGATGGTGCCCCTCAGCTAAAAGCTGCGGAGAGAGTTAATTGAGCCGTATGCTTCACAGCCTTTGGGTCTGAACCTCTTAAAGAGACACAGTTTTAGGGCAGAATACCTCAAACTGTGCACGGTTGATGAGTTTTTTAGTCTTCCGGTATTAAGCTGATCTTTTAAACCCCATGGGCTATTTGAGAACACTTTGCCCAACATCTAAATCTGTTTGCCATTAGTCATGGCTCGGCATCATTTTTCTGTGGTTTTTTTACTCCTACATATTTTAAAATATGCTCCAAAACCTGATGTCAACATTTGCAGGTTTGTTTACAGCATTTGCTGCAGTGCAGAAGGTTTTTTCAGAGGAGGGAAGGGAGAGGTTGATGTCTAAGTAAAGCTAGGGAATTTGCTTCCTATTAAGTGTGGGAGCGTATATGAGGAAAATGTACCGCAGCAGTGGGTGGTCTGTGAAACCGTGGCCTTAGAGGAGAATCTCCCTTAAGAGCCGATGGATTTATTACTGTCCAGGCTAACTTGGCAAAACCATACACAAGCACAAATACAAACGCTCTATAACAATATTGTAATGTGTGAGTTTTTTTTTAAACAATCTGACAAGTTTTCCCCATAATACAATTCTAAAAATGAAAAACACATTTTCTGTGCAGTCATTGTCTAACTTTCGCAATGTTTTCTTTCTTTCTTTTAGGCTTTCTCTCTACAGGATTCCTTTTAGATAGAGATGGTTTGTCAGGTGCCAAATCCCTAAGCTAAGAGATCAAAGGCGGACAAAAGACTAGTGACTTACTCTATCCTGAAAAGGCAAAAGATGGAATCCCACATACTGTGGGGCATCACATTCTTTCCCCTTTCTCCTAAAATCCTTTTCACTCCTCATCTTCTTTTGTCAGGCCTCCTCCCACCACATCCACATCCCGGTTGTTTGTGACTTAAAGCGCATTTGGAGGAAAAGAGGCCATGGTTTGTGGTATTGAATGAGTAGTTTTGTTCACATGAAGGGGGGAGCGTCTCCTGGTAATTAGTTGCACTACATTAGGAAAGAAATAATTGTATGACAATGGTGCATGGACAAAAAACAAGACAAGGAAAAAGACATTGTTATATATAGACAAGCAAGTCAACTATAACCCTGCTAAGTTTCCCGATGTGGCACCAGCCTACACAGCGGGCTTTGAACAGCGATACGTGCCAAATAAAACATCAACCTACACACTCACCCATGCAAGCCCACGATGGGTGACCTGCATGCAAAGTAAAGGTAAGCTTTTTCTAGTGCCTACAAAACGAGGTATGCAATACACCAGGGGCCGAAAGCGTGAGGGAAAATGTATGCAACGCTAGAACTCAGGAAAAAAACATCTAGCACACAGCACTATATAACCTAGCTTGCCAAAGCACCACAATTGCCTTTTAGGATTAAAAAAAAAAAAAAAAAAAAAGTTAAAACTGCAGTGTTGTCATTCTTCTCTCTTGACTGCATTTCATCTTCTTTGGGGTGATGAAAACCCATTTGGTGTTTTTTAGTGGTAACAGACAGTGAGCACTCTTCAGAAGGGCAGTCAGAAGCATCTTCACACAAAGCTGCTCTTTCAAAAAAAAACAAAAAAACGTGCGATCGACTTTCAGGACCCGAGGGCAAGGAGAGCCTCTGCTCTTGAAAAGCCACCACAGTCTATTCAAGCTGAATTTATACCATATCTCTCTTTGTCTTTGTGACTTCTTCTCAATTCTCTCCAAGTGGATAACAGGCGAGATTCTCCTTCCAAAAGTGTTTTGTTTATCCTCTGGCAGCAATTCTAGTCGAAATGTTAGAAGCATGTGCTGTGTTTTCAGACACAGATGGATAACATACCGCAATCACACCCACCAACCTGAGCCACTGGTCGGTACTGGCGATTAGTGAGGGTGACTAGTTGCTGAATGCTAGCATCTGTCACTGGAACAGCAGGAGAGTGGAGCAGGTTCACTCATTAATTCTGTCACAAGGGGTTATTAATTGCCTCCGGCCCTGACGGCGACTTTGCAGCCACACGGCCAGCGAAACCTATCAGTGTGATGAATGAGGGACACACGGTCACCGAAACTGATCACCAAGATTGATGATACTTTCTACACACGTCTTAACCTTGACCTGGCAGCAGAAAATGCCTCATATCGTATAAGATACAAAATTAATGAGTCATTATCGTGGATGATATTAATACCAGAGCTAATGAGGGCCAACAACAATAGACAGTAAGGTTAACAATGTTGATAATGTTCTGTTGGTAATTGCCAAAGTTGTGTTGTTGGCTAGCACTGGGAGGTGCCAGTATTTTTTTTTCCATCAAATGATTCGTAAGTGTTTGCAGCAAGACCCATTCATCGCAGAAGTGCCACCAACGACCCTGATTAAAAAATGTCTACTTAAATGCAAATCACTGAACTCACTGAGACTGAATGAATACATTTTGCAAAGAAATCTACACCCTCAAATTATAAAAATATAGCTGTGGCATTTTATGTATTGTATTCAAATCGAATATGAAGCACGAACTTTGTGGGATGACATTCTGACTTTTGCAACGCTTCTGTATCCCTCTGCAAAACATTTACATTTGATCACAAATGCACACAGGAACTCGTATTGTATCATTTAAACTGCATAAAGCTAGGAAAAAATGAAATATTGTTCAGAGAACTTCCTAAGTACCAAGCACTCCACCTTTGTATAGACACGTATACCTCGACTTCCTCCTCAATTCCTCTACAGCCAGGGCCTAAGAAAGAAAATTAATACAATAGTCTTATCCGAAAATCTAGTCTTCCACCCAACCTCTTTAGAACGGCCAAGCGTGAGTACGCCTTAAAATCGGAGGCATAGAGAACACAGGGTAAATGTTGAGAAAAATACAGATGAGGAGGTGCTCATGTCTTAAAAAGGAAATCATCAGTGTTGTTATGGGTGTCAAGATAACAGAGTCGATATTGCTCGATCCCTCAACTTTCATGGGGGGTTATCACCTAAAGCCATTTGATCATCTAACTTTTTATGAGCCACAACAAACATTGCGTCAATGCCTAAAGGAAACGGCAACGATAGGGCCATGTACAAAAACTGTATTTAAACAGGCTCCACACATCTATCTTCATGTTGTCAGAACGTGTGCTACAGTAAGTTGAGCAAATTGGGGTACATCAAGGGCAGAGGAGAGCACAAAAACATTGTATTGTCTTGATCAAATTAATCTGCTGCTACAGGATCTCCGGGGAGTGAAAGACTTGCACACATCAACATGTGTGTTTGATTAGGCAGTAGAGCTAAATGTTTTCCTGGTATTGTTTACAATGAAAGGAGCTGGATCTTACTTTATCATAAACAAATGAAACAAAAAGGTGGGAGGTAGATGAGTATGCAAATGCGGTCATGCTCGGGAACACACGCATAGGGACACGCCAGTAAACAATGGAGACAGGCAAACTGCTTAACACACAGAATGTCAAAGAGAATGGGGCAGGAAAAGGGAGGATGTGTGAGAACACACAAACACACTCTAAGAATAGGTAAGAGCAAAAGGAAGTGATAGGAAACTACTACCAAAGGGGCCTCATATGCAGTTCTGTAAACAAATGAAAACCACATGTCGCGCAGCAGCACAAACAACGTTACAAATCACCACGTCCCGAAAACAAGAAAGTCACTTGTGAGCATGGTTAACTTAAGGTAGTTTTGGATGTTTCATAATAGTTTTGTTTTTGTTTCATGTTGACTTTTGGGGGGGTCGTCAATTTTACTCATGTTTTTTGAGCAGGTTTTTTAGTTTTTATTACATTTTATTTTTTCATAACTGTCTTATTTTACATTGATTAGTTGTTACATTGTATATCATATAATATATATTATTGTATTATATTATTGTATTGTATTGTATTATTATTGTTATTATTATTACACTGTCTGTTATTATATTGTTTTTGTATTTGTTGAGTGCAAGATGAAATCATAAAAAAAGGTTACTAAGTGTTGAGTAATAAGGTAAACTACGTTTTTGAATAATTATTTGACCTTCTTACTGCTGTATGTCCATATAGTAATACAGAAAAAAAAACATTACAGTACATTCAAAATGAACAGTGGAAATGTATGTAAAGAATTAAATGACAAGGATGAAAATGAAATATATTTTTGCTATTGTTATAGTTAGTTTGATCAATGTAAAATGCAAATGCAGTTCGTTTTGATTTTGAATGCACTTTTTTGTATTATTTCAACAGACAACTTTTTCCATTTATTGAATGCACTTTTTTGTATTATTTCAACAGATAACTTTTTCCATTTATAGTTTGAGCTATTCAACATTTTATCTTATGTATAATAACATTCCATATGTAAACATATACAACCTACTACTGAACAAAGAAACATTTTCTTGGTTCAATTACATCTTTTAAAAAAATGGCATCATAGAACAGACTTATAAGCCATGCACTTACATACACACTGTACATAACTGCAAAATGCTTTTGCACGTGTCTGTCATGCAGAACATGATCAATGTGCTGTATGATTGATGCATGTGACCTACTGTAAAATGTAGTGCAATAATGTGGATGCCTCGCATGCTCATCCTTTGGCCTACTTTCCACCAGTATTAGCTAAGCAGAAAACGGTGAGTATAACATACTTATCTATCATGGGATGATGTATTAAAAAAAAGACCATAGTGAATAGTTTGTTGCTTCTTCTCAACTTACTTTATGGGGTGTGGTGCACAAAGATGCTGTAAACCATCGCGGAATTATTAGATTGAGGAAAATAACAAGAATGTCTTCCTCATTGTAAAGAGCACAACAAAATTGTGTATGCATTTTCCCTAAGTTCAGTTAAATAATGTACAAAAATATTGACACAATATGATATAGAACAAAATAAAACAACCAAATGAAATCACTTTTGTAATCTGGCACCAATACGTGTTTTTCTCTGGTTAAATAGCGGACGAAATATCATGTAAATGAAATGTGAGCAGCAAAGCAACAAAGATATGGCCACGCTTCAGTATCTGACGTTTGTTTTAATTGAAATCCAAACCCTGATTTATTCCTCACATGATGTAAATATCAAATGATAAAACTCTTTACCTTGTTTAACCAGTTGTGAGCATTTTCTATATACACGCTATAAGGTACAGGTAGCGGCAGTGACAGTAATATCGTCCACAGCCACCTCAGGTCGTGACCCAACTACAGCAGGCTTGTTCAGAGAGCAATCACCATCAATACCCATAACCCCCCACTTCACCTTTCACATCTCCAGCCATTTATCAAGCCAACTAGACAGAAATCCATTCATCATTGTCTAGTCTTCTTTACACACACTTCCTCCATCTAACACATTGATGTTTCATCTTGAATACATCTGTATGCAACTGTTGGATTTTTAACTGTCTTCTTTTTTTTTTTTAATCCATAATCAGTTTTTCATTTTTCTTTACTTCCTCCCCTATGCTCTCCATGGTGTATGCCCGTGCAAGGGATTGTGGCTTTCCTCTTCCCCTTCCAGCAGTATTTGACAGCTCACTGAGGATCAGAAAGGATCATGGTTTCTAATCCCGGAGACGTGCCCCTGCATGGACACACCTCTGTCTGTGGTCACTGATCTGTAGCTTTGGATCCCCACATTTCCAAATTATATTTTCAGCTTTCCTGTAGAGAGGGTGCAAAGAACAGGGAATCCTCAAGTGGGGTAATGCACATACAGTACATGCCCCTTACACAGCTGCAATATGTTATTTGTATGTGTTTATGTAGCTTTTCAAAACCAGAATATTGCCAATATTCAGGTTTTCAAAGTGCTAATAACTGCGTGTAAACGTAGACAGTAGGTGCAAAAAGATTTTTAAAAAATCATAGTCGCATTTAATAGGATGAGAACTTTTCTATTAACCTTGTAACAATGGGCATACAGTAGTAATTTCTAAAATAGGCAAACCTTTAAACTTAATGTAATATTGCTCTACCTACATATTTGTTTATTATTTTGAAGAAAATGGGAACACTGTAGTTTAGAAACTCAAGGTAACAGAGAAAATCTGCGATTTTGAATTCAGCACTCAAAAATGTGTTAAAAGCAGCTGTCAAAATTGTTTTCCCAGTCTGATAATGACCTATTAAGCAGACATGCTATGGTTATATTTCTATCAATAATATGTTTATATGTAAAAATATAATATTTTAATATCATTTTACTAATTTGCCTCCTCATTAATTCGTTGGAGGTAGTCAGTTACTACCTAATATAGTTAGTGAAGCATTGGAGTCCTATTTGGATCACCTAATAACATTACAAAATTAATGTGCCTTGCATGATAAAAAATGTAAGCACCATCTGACCAAATGCACTTTGCACTCTAATTTCACAAGGTGATGATATTAGGGTATTAAATGCATCCTAAAATGGCCTTGCATTCAAATTCTGAAATTATTGACCACTGTACCATTTCCAACCACTGCTGATTACAAATGGGGTCTGAGTTCATTAAAATGGATCCTTCGCCTTGTGCCAGGCCCACCAGATTACAGAGTAGCCCTTTATTGCAAGGATATATATATATATATATTTTTTGTCATAAGACCTAACTGATTGCCACAGAGCAGCCTTTGATTTGTCCACTGAATCTTGTGGCCTGGACTGAAACGGATGACAACGGGAAGAGTAGCAAAGACCACCTTCTATCAGCAGGGCAGGATGGGAAGAGCTCAAGATAGAAATCAGCAGAAGAAAGAGATGGAACATTTTCAAGGTGTTTGCAATCACCTTCCTATTGTCAGACCCTGAGTGAAACTTGGCCATGGGTTCCATGAGCTGTTGGGCTGCCCCAGATCACACTGTAACTGGGATGTACGTTAAAATTAATGACACAAAGATGCGCAGAACAAATGTAGACATGGATTTGGATGCATAAATAATGTATAAACGGACAGTGGATGAACACTACAGAAATTATTTTATGCAAGGTAAAGGTGCATGTCTGTACACGTACAAATTATGTTCTTTGTCCCTACTTGACAAACACAATGACAAGTTCAGCATTTTAGCACTGTTTTTTTGTTGTTGTTTTATTTGAATTTGCTTTGTAAATAAAACGATTGCAAAACCATTGTTGTGACGGAAATTGTTTGGTTGTGGATCCAAAAAACAAGGAGGCAAAAGAAGCAAGGCAAAGATGCAAGGCGTATTGAAACAGGGGACTCGAGAGAACTCTTAATACGTTTTTTGTTTTGTTTTGTTTTGATTCATCTTATAAGCCATCTCATCTCAAAAACACCTCATGCCTTGAAATGTTTTTTTGAGACCCATATTATACACGTCAATCTCGTCCTGTATTGTTGAATGCTAGAATGTCAAATTTAATGAAAAGCCTGTTATGAAGGGTGGGGTTTCTAGTTTTACTTCACGTTCTACAGCTCCACCCTTGTGGCACCATCCGCTGCTCATTGAGAGCCACAAGAAACATTTCATTAACCATCATTTATATTGATTAATCGGTAAATCAAATAATAACAATCAATCACTTTATTTAAAAGCAGGACAGTGTCTCCATTCAACATAGCAGAAAATAAAAATAATAATCAATTACTGATTTGGTCTGGAACACGTCAAAGATCGGGCTAAAATGTTGGTGATGATTTTCTAAAGTAAAGGCAGACGTTTGGAAGTATCTTTTTTAATCACAAAATTAGTCCTCTTTGAAAGAGGACTATAAATCAGAGACTAGTCGAGAGGGCGAAGTCTTGTGAAATGGAAAAATTTTAGGTCTTAACTATTAATTGATTATCAATAATGCTCATGAATTAATTTGTGGTAGCTTTCAATCAGTCTGTTTTGTGCGAACGCATCAATGTTTAGCTTTCTGTTGCAGGTCATCTACAAGAGTGGACTGAAATTTCCGACCACGTTTAAACTTGCCCAGTGCAGGTATGTCCAGCTTTACTGTAGGCAACACCTTGACCCAGACCGCCAAGAACATAGGTGTAACAGTGAACCAATTTCAGAAGTACACAAAAAGCACTGTTGTCAAACTGGCACTAAATCTCTATCCACTTCACTTCCTCTTGTGGATTTTGTTTCCCTTTGCCTCTCTACCTCCCTCCCTGCCTCTCCATCACCATCATCCATCGTCTCAGCTCTTCCTGGCGAGAAAGGACCGCTCTTCCTCTTTCCGCAACAAAGACGCCGGCAGGGGCCCTCTCTCTAAACTCACCCATGCCCATTCGATGGCCATCCACCTCTACCTCTTTCTGTCCGTCTTTCCCTGCCTATACATCAGTCCATCTCACTTTAAAAAAAGGAAAAAAAAACTCCTCTGCTTGCCATCTCTCAACTGAGGGAGAAAAGGGGTTAGCAAAGGAGGGGGAGGTAAGAAAATTTAA
Source organism: Hippichthys cyanospilos (assembly GCF_059441005.1). Taxonomy (NCBI): domain Eukaryota; kingdom Metazoa; phylum Chordata; class Actinopteri; order Syngnathiformes; family Syngnathidae; genus Hippichthys; species Hippichthys cyanospilos. The sequence continues at coordinate 12,880,762 of NC_142379.1, read as the reverse complement.
TGTGAGCTAAAGAGAAAGAAGGGCAAGAGAGCAAGGAGGAGAGTGTGCACAAGTGCGGGATAAAATGGAGAGAGAAGGAGGAAAACAGCCGGAGGAATGAGGGAACGGCATTGAAAGGAGATTGAAAGAACTGCAGGATTGTGATGGTACAGCCAGGGTATTGATTCGGGGCCTTTTGACATGCTAATTTGCTTGCTGACTGCTTTAATCGCCCCCCCCTTCCCATCATGAGCTTCAAAGAGGGTGCTTTTCAAAAAGATGGGCAAGAGGAAAGGAGACGAGATGGAAGCTGTGGTGTATTTTTCTCCTCTCTGATGTTTCCCGGGCAAATGCGGAGCCAGATTTCAAGTAAAAACATCCATCATCTAAGTTGTCAAATTTGTGATGCGCTAATAAGTCTGTGGGCTGAACTGCTTTGCATAATAATACAATTTTCCCAATTAGTCTAGTTGACTGACAGGATATTATGGAAGCACAAACACAAATGAATGACAGTGAGACAGTGACTTGTTATTGAGGGATGATTAGATCTTCTTACTGTACTTTTTCTTGTTTACTTTACAGGATGACCCAGGAGTCGTGTCACTGTCCTTAATGTGATTGTATAATTACATCGTACTTGGATGGTGCACTAGCACAGTACTGTACATATACTGTATATATATATTTATATATATATATATATATATATATATATATATATATATATATATATATATATATATATATATATATATATATATATAATGATGTTTTTTTCCCCCATCATTGATGAGTCGCTTTAATACATTTTAAATGTATTTTCTGTGTCATTTGCTCAGTTAAGTCGCAGCGTGTTTTCTTATATCAGGAAGTTCCACAGTAAGTGTTTGCCCTACCTTACCTCATTCCTTAACTACTTTCACCCCTCCTTGGAAGAAGATTCAGACACGCTTGGCAGGTAAAATTAAAGCGTTGAACTGGAAACATGGCGGTGGCGCATGCACAATGTGAGGTTCAGGCTTTCTTTGAGGGTTGTAAGCAAGCAATGATATTCCTGCTTCTTTTGGGTCCGTTCGGACAGAACTTGTCTTTTATATCAATCACCCATCAGGAGTTTTTGAACAATAGAATGCAAAATGACAAGTTTCATCATCAAGTTTACCTGGCTGGCCCAACATGCTCGCAGGGGGTCTCGAGACCATAAAGAAAGACAAGGGAAACGCGGAAGGCTCGGCTAAAACTAAAACTAACATGGCACCAGTTCTCTGTACCCAGCAGTTTCCACACTAATGTGCAGTCACTGACGGACAAGAAGGATGAGTTGCAACTTCAGATTACACAACACAAGAAACTCATGTACTGTAGTACAATTTCATGTTCTTGATGAAAGCATAGGTACAGCGCTATCGAACTAGCTGGACGCCTCTTGGTCACTCCGGTAACTGGTAAGACTAATGGAGGAGGACTGTTATCTATCTACAAATAGATTTATCAGGAAATTTATCAGGATGTTCCAGTTCTATCATTTCACAAGATAAGTGTTTTGAAATATATGGATTTAGTTCCTCTTGTGCGGTATAGCTTCATTTTATTCAAGCTATATGTACACCGGTGTGCTTTGAAAAGGAGCAGAAGATCATATCTATTCATAGCTTTACAAAGATTTAATTTAAGCAGAATTCCCTTTTTGGTACTACCGGCAAATACGTTTTCACTCGTCAGTATTGTAGGCTACGTCACAGGCGCTATGGGAGCTGCAAAGCCATCAGCTCGGGTCACGCTCCATCACTGATGGCTTCCTGCCCTTAACAGGGCACCGAGAGGAGAAAGAGAGGGTGGTGAGTGTCAGGAACTGTGAAGGAAACAAATGCTTCAGGACAGCATCCCATGCAGGAAAAACATTTCAGCACCTCAGCTAATGAGAGCTGAATTACCACCAGCACCTTTCCTCCTGTTGACCTTTTGCTTGTGCATTAGAACTTTCTTTCTTTCTTTTTTTTTGTAAAAAGACAATAAAAAAGTTTCCAAAATATGCTTTTTTGATTTTAAGCTCAGTGTAGGATTATAGGTGAACCATTTTGTCTTCCATTCAACATCTATTGATCTTTCCTGCTCCCGTTTGGTTGATCCCTTGCGTCTATTCAGCAGCACAAAATGAGCCTCTCTGGTGGCAGGGTGAGTGATGAGTACATTCACCTCCACTCTGCTGGGCTCCGTTCTGCTCTCAGTGTCTACGCTGGTGTGCTAACGCATACTAATGTGTGTATCCGCAGTGCATATTTGCAAATATGTGTCTACTTAACTATATAATACAATATGCAATTTTTAGATACGAGAGGGTAGGTGTTAGTTTGTGCAAAAATGTTTGAGCATGACTTGGCTGACATTTGGATGTTTGAACAAGTTTTTCTTCACACTCCAAAATTGTGTTTGAGGAGAAAATGGCAATGTTCCATTTCACAATGAGGGTAATCTCATTATTCAGACCATTTGAATGATAACAACACTACCTACCTGTGTGTGTATAAAATCAAAGCAGATGATTAGGAAAAAAAAGACCTACACTATATGGCCGTAATAAACTCAAACTGGAGAACGCTTGGTGGGAGAAACAAATGAAAAGACTATGTGCAGCAAGAGCCCAAAATAATACAAAAACACATAAACGAGGAAGTAAATTGTTAATTTGTGATTAGATTGTTTTTTTTGTTTGTTTTTTTTTTTTTTTTTTTTCCATAAGGTCACTTGGTATTGTCAGGCTAAATAAAATATAATGAGCTGAATTTATATTTGGGATGGCTGAGTACCAAAACCAATTATCGTTATTTGGGCCGATAATTTATTATGACCTAGTTCAAGATATCGATACTTATGATGGCAGCTCATACTTGCATCAGTAACAAGTGAAACAGTTTTACATTCATAGGCGAGAAATTAAAAATCTGAAGAATATAAAACTGTTATTAATTTCATGTAATTGTAAGGAATATATAATATTGGAATAGACAGGTCTTTAAAAAGTATATGTCATTTGAGGGAGTTGTGTTTCAAAAGTACTAGTGATATATTGGTACCGGTGTGTGTGTGTGTATAGTTTGCATATTATGTGTTGATTGGAGGTGACTAGGGAACACGTGTGTTAATGTGGGAGCAGCGCCGCGTCTGTCCCCTTCACGCTTTCACAAGCATATTGGCCACAACAAACACACAGATTGACAAATGAAGCCTGGAAATAAAAAGCAATAAACAAAGAAATTCAGCTCATTTTTCTGAACACAGACAAAATATGAGTAATGATGATAGTCCAGAAGCCAAATTGCTGGCAGAGCACTTCATCCCTCCCTTTTCTCCCTCCATGATGAGACAAATTGTTATTACCATTGCCCCAGAGTGACACATGTAGTCTACTAATCTCCCCTCACCCCACCAGCACATCAACATCCGCTCAAAAACACAAACTCCATCACCAGATGAGGAGCGAGAGGACGCCCTGACCCCCACCCTTCAACAACAGAGCAGGGAAAGGGATCCCAAATGCAAACATACTGAGTTTTCTCTTTTTTAATCAGGGGCCCCTTGGACCTCCGTGCCCCGGTTGCCCCTCTTGCTTTAGCCTATAGGCGACACCCTCAGCACCCTGGGCCCACCTTGAGCACAGACACACACTCTACACAGCTGTCAAAACCCTGATGTCTTCATCAATCCTGGATCCGCAACCCTGTCAGACACAGTGCTAAGATGGATGCACAAGGAGGTCACCTCTGACCTCTGCCAGGGGTGGAGAATGCAACTTCTACATGCACCCCCCCAGCACACACACACACTCACAATCGCACGCACGGACCCCAATGGGTATCCCCAGCCACATTGGGCCCTGACGCTGCCCCCAAACAAGAATGGAGGAAAGCTCATTCATTCTGTGCTGGGAACCAAAGGCCAAAGTACCGCTACACACAAAGCCAAATACAACTGAGACTAATAATACACATTCACTATTATGAAATTGGTATTGAATCTTAACCAAAATTTCGACCACATTTACCTCATACTTTCATACCTGTTTCAAATGAAAGTGAAACGATTCTTCATATAACCTGTCACAATCGGTATTACTCAACAGCTAATCAATGCATGTAATGACTGAGCGCCACTAAAACCTGAGCGCAAGCATTCAAATAATGTGACAACGAGCAATAAGTTATCCAACTAAAAGGGTAAAATGTTAACATAAGTCAATTAGGTCGGCATTAGGCATCCAAAAAAAGAAAGGCAAAGCTTACTTAATATGCAGAAAGTGATGTGGAGATCAAGGCCCTAATGGATATGGTGGCTTGAGACTTGAGAGGCAATGCTGCCAAATAAAGAGACTGCAAATACTCTGTAAAATGAGGCCATATATGTCATAAAATCATGGTTTCCAAATGCTTTATTGCCTTTTAGAGTGTATGATTTTTTTTTTTTTCTACTGAAATGAAAGCGATTTACGATAGCATTTGGAGAACAAGCAAAGCGGGACACTCAGGAATCAGGCCGAGGTTCTCATTTTGATTTGAAGTGAAGAAATTACGGTGAAAGCTATTTAACATTAAAGTCTGTAGCTAAATACCTCACAGTCTCCTTTTTCAACCCTCAATCTATCCATCACTGAGGAAAAAAAAAAAAACACTGACTTCCTGACGGCTCAAATCAGTTGGTTTTTGTACGGGAGCACAAGCACATGTAGTCATACCGAACCATCTGTGACCACTTGGATGGCTTTTGCTGGGCTCCCCAAGCAGCTAGCGCTACCTCTAAATCACTTGTCCTGTTTGTCATGCAATTAGTCCAAGATAAAGGCTCCCCATAAATAAGGAGAGGCGTCCTTGTCTGCCCCCTTGTTAATCACCCGTGCTCAGCCTATGACCCCTCACTGCTGAGGCCCTGTGCTTATTGAGCATGCTAGTCACTAACGGTTAGTGGCTGGTGTGCAGAATGCACCGCTAGAATATTGTGACAGAATCAGGAGAGGGTTGTCTTGTCAGACGCCTCAACTTGGCAACATGCTGCTCTCAATCTGCAAAACAATACTTGTCAAAACAAAGAAAGCAGCTATTGCATATTTTTATATTTGGAGATCCAGCTGAAAATCTTTTTGGATGATTGGGTCTTCCAATTAAAAAAAAAAAAAAAAAAAAAGTATATATTTTGGCTTTTTGAAAAACTATTATAAACAGGACCCAATAACATATGTGTACTTAAAAATGTAAGACCAACTTTTATCATTTTGTTCATAATCAACTGACATCTTGTTTAATTATTTGTTAGTTAAATTTAAAATGTTTCTCAGCACAATAGCTTCCTCTATAGAAACATTCCTGAGATTTAAGAAGAGGTAAATGGACTTTCACTTATATAGCGCTACCTTGGGTACTCAAAGTGCTTTACACTGACTAGTCATTTACCTACTGATGACGCAGCATCATGAGCGATTGGGGGTTCAGTGTCTTGCTCAAGGACACTTCGACATGGTCGTGATGGTTGAAAAGATCAGTAGAAATAGCAACTACCTGTGACGCCGTCAGAGTGCGCAACAATTTACATCTAATGAAACGCCTTTGAAAAGTAATCTGACTGTTCTCGCCAGCCTACACGGCTCTTTATCGCTGCTAGCAGCTAATTTATGCTAGACGCTAACTCTGAAGCCAAAAACTGGCCGCAGGTACTTTACAATAATTGTCAATGCAATTAAGTTGTTTTTTAAGCACCCTCAATTGGTGGCCCTATAAGATTTCACAACAATGTTGTGTTTTTAATTTCAGGAGCAACAATTTGTGACATCAATAAATCATCCATTATGCTCTGCCGCAAAGAAAAACAAAATAAAAACGCATCAGGGCATTTGTGTCCAAATGTTGTTTAGTAAGGTAAGGTTTATTTTGAAGTTGGCCAACTCACTGCATTGGTGGAGGGGGCTACTTTCATGCAAAGTGTACAACAATTGTTGCTGCAACTGGCTTGACGTGTTTTCCATATCATGTATACTTTACACTAAATAAGCGGTCTCAAGAATTTTTCTTTAACCATGGTACAGAACTCAAATGACTGAAGGATTTGTTTCAGCCTTAAACCGGTACAATAATAAACTTAGATTTATTGCAAAAATGTGTGAAAACTAGAATTTTTATTTGAAGGTCTGTAAACAGAAATTAATCAGGGCTGTGTACATGTAGGCAAATTAGTCCATGAGTTCACTGTCATGCTTGCAGCTCTATCCTTTTGATTTATACCTGAGAGGAGAATCTCTCCTCTGACCTTTTGACCCCCGTCAAACAGCCCATTACAGGATCACAGCGAGCCAACAATAATTGTCCTCAAAGGGCTTTTTCCCCACAACAAAAAGCACTATCCATCCCCATTTTGGACCTGCATATTTTCCCCGCCTTTTATACCCGCTCGAAACGATGAATGCTAAACTACAGTTTTTTTTCAAGAGCTCTGCAGTCCCATTAGAGCGTCCCACCCGCATCCAGGAGTCGCCAATTCTCAAGGGAAAAATCCCATTGCACAACAGAATGGGCTCACTAATTGCTTCATCTACTCTCATTATGACATCTATTGCCCCATGCAGCAGAAAAGAAAACGGCAGCAAGAACGCAAAAGACAAAAGATATCCCGCCAGAGAAGCGATTTGAATCAAAACAAAAAAACAAGTCAAAGGCCATGGAACTATATTAAAAGTATGTCTCAATCTGAAAGACCGATCAATAAACAGCGTTGGGCTTCTTACCTTGGCAGTCTGCATTTCGCTCCTCGTAGCCAGGATTGCAGAGGCAATTTCCAATGGGCACCAACCACTCTCCGTCGGCTCCGCAGTACATTTTTGGAATCTCTTTCTCCTCTGAGTTATCCACGCATGATCCACGAACCTCCACAAGTGAGGAGGTATCAGCTCCAGTGATGGTATCAGGAAACTGGGCCAAGTTACGCACCGCCAAAGGACATTTCTTATAGAAGACCCTGACTGACACAAGTGCGATGCATGCACCGACATCCTGGAAGGCCAGATAGAAGCCCTTCCGGGTCAGGGCGCCGACATCGCGCACTTCGGTATTGAGCTTCATGATGCGATCGCCGATGTCCACCTGCGTGAAGCTCTCATCAGCGGCGATTGTATCAATTTTCGCAAACTGGTTTTCACGAATGTAGCGCTCTTTGTCGTTGTTGGACTCATAGTAGTAAAGATTGAAGGTTTCCTTGCAAGTTCCCATGAGCCCAGGAAGGCTGTTGCAGTCTCGGAGGGTGAACTTGATTTCGATGTAGACGCGCTGGGCACCTCCACGAGGAATCCAGTCTGTGCGGAGCCAGTTGTTCTGGTTTGGCTCCATGACATTGCACACCTGGTACGTCCGAATGGGGATGTTCTTCTCATCCATGATGCTCACCTCCTCCCACTGGTGAAAGAGCACAACCATTGAATGTTACACAAGAGCTTTAACCCAAGTCAAACAGTGACAGTCAAAACGTTGGGAAAACCTTCACATTCAAATGGTCTTCAAGACATTCAGAAGTCTCAAGAAATTCAAGTTAATAACGCTTGATAATGCAGAGATGTGAACTGAAAGGGTTAAACCATAATCCAAGTCATAAACCTAAGAATTGGCAACTACTAAATCTAAATCTAAATTATAAAACATGTTTTCATACTCCTGTCCATGTCTTCATACTGTTGTTTCACTCTATGTATGAAGTAAGTAGCTACCATTTAGGAAATTTTTCAATAATAAAAAAGATTTTAAAAAATGGAATTATATCGTTTCTTTAAACTTTAGTATGGTACTGTATCTTTGCCTCATCTTTTTGGCCAATTGACTCAATCTTTGGCCATAATTTGAATTACTGTTCAACCAATTGAATAAATTATGCACGTAACTATAATACGCTCAATGCCCGCAATTATGGACACCTTACACACAAAAAAACATGCGGGAAGTATTACTCAATAGTTCACTCTCAGCAGAGCAATTAATTGATGGCCAAACTTGATGCATATTTTATGAATCGGACCTGATAGGCTTGTTGGGTTTCAACAGACACTCATGGAAATGCATGTACATCTGTAAAAATACTCAGTTGAATCTTTTGGAACAGATAACACATGCAAAAACCATTATGTGGACGCGCTTTGAAATATCAGTAATACTGTAAGGTGTGCCTGTTTTAAATCTGAAGACCTGATATGAAGCTGGAGACAGATACATATCTCTGCTGCTTTTTGTATGAATTCACTGAGGGAGCAGATACGGACTTATGCTTCTTGGATTATGTTATGTAGCGTTACTTGTCCTATTTCTTCTGGGCAAGGAAAGTTTGCATTTTCTCCAAGATATGATAAATATCTTGTCAGAGCACTGCTCAAGAACATACACGGATTCACACTGTGTGTATTGTTGTGAGTTGAAAGCAATGAAAAAATAAATTGACGATAATCATAAACCAGGAACATAGGACGATCTTTGTGCTGTCAGATTTGTGTGGTACTGAAACATGAGCAACTTGATTTAAAACTTCATAAAAGTTCATGTACAACAGAACTATGACTGTACGATTGCAGGAAATGTCCATCATCCCCGGCTGCTCTGGGCTATTTTGCTTGCATCATGTTTTGCACTTTTGTTGTTGAAATCAAGCAGAACCAAGATAAGGCCACACCTTTCCCAATCGTGCGGAAAAGGCAGAAAAAGACCAATTGGCTGTAACGATAGAGTGAATGCATGTCTGCTGAGGCTGCCAGGGCCCCGTCAGTCACTTGTTTGTGATTCAATGGCAGAGTGGGGAATATGAGCACAGCACCCGCCAAGTTCATTGAAAACAGCTTCTAAGCCGAGCCTGCAGCAGCTGCACCATATGGATTTCCGTTTCCCCTGGGTGCGTGTTCATTCAATAACAGATATGAATTTGTATTGATTTTCAGAAAACATGAAAGTGTTCATTTGAGCCAGTGGTCAACCTTGACTTGCGATGTTGACACTTTCTATGGAGCAAGACGATATGAGGTAAATGGTCAACACCCTATTCATAAAGTGGGTTAATTTCCAGCAACATCATACAAATCTTATTTTCTTCCTTATCAAATATACTGACGACATCTGATTGGGAGCAGGGGTCCCGCTTTGCTTCCCAGCCGTCTATTATAGAGAAGCAACCATCATTCTTCTCATCTAGTGCACATATCTGAATGCCACTGTAGTTTCTCCCAAATTCATTCATTCCTGAGGACCCACTCTCGACCAGCAAGCCAACCCACCCCCTTTTCCTTCCACTCTCTGGTAGAAAAGGATATAAAGTTTCTTCACAAAGAGCGATTCAATTCACCGTCTATTCAGGAAACCTGACGCCTGCTGCAGTATTGGCCCGCTGACCATTAACGGAGAAGGGCAGCATGGAGAAAGGGGCACATGTCTCAAGGGATGACTACAGAAGGTGTTCCACAAACTTATTGTTGTTAATCATTTTGTTTTCTGGATTCTAAACAATGCCCGGGGATTGTAATCTCAGAAAAACTTTAAAATAAATTGTGGTGAAGCGCTGACCATAATTCCGAAGCAGGTTCACCTGGATAACATCACAAATTTCAAAAAGGTCTGCCAATGGACAAAAAGACCTCCAATTTCCTTCCAGTAGAGGAACAACAAAATTCTAACAAGGAGACACTTACCCCTCCTTCTGTAGGGTTGGCGACCCATCCTAGCTCCCCCTGCGCAGCTCTGGAGTCCAATAACGTGACTAGAAAGTAGGAATAGGGGAAATGAACATTCATCCTGGTCATATAGATCAGGACTGGCATGTGTAAAGTAATCCACCAAGCAACAACATTGAGTGAATGAGGGAGAATAAAATCCCTGTCTCGGAAAGGAAACTTCATTTAAGGAATTAAAACAAGGTTGTGGAACAATCAAGCTTAGAAATAAAACTTATTCTTTTTGCGATTTTGGAAAAAACAACCTTCTTATGGTCTTGACTTTCATGTCTCAGCAGACAGGTGGTTCATATTATAATGGAAATCTTTAAAAAGGGATTAGTAAAAAGTACACTCTATTTAAAGATTAATGAGCCCAAACCTTAAAGTGTTTTTTTTTTCTCACAACTCTAGTGATTTTAATTAGGCAAATCTTGAGCTACCTGAATGTATCGTATATTTTTTTACAGAAATTTAATTTTAGAATTAGAATATATACAAATATATATATATATATATATATATATATATATATATATATATATATATATATATATATATATATATATATATATATATATATATATATATATATATATATACGTGTGTGTGTGTACACATATTAATAGATGTAATATGCATATGCGTATTCATGTATACATTTAAAATTTATGTCAATCGAATGTTTAATTAACGTTTGAATATTTAGTAAAAAAAATTATATAGGAAAATGTAAGTGGTAGCTTAAAATATGAATTTAAGTTAAACGTAACAAATGCCACAGCAATACACACCCGCACACACACCACCACTTTTATTGAGCACTGACTGGTTGACGAAACCGTGTACTGTACTTAGATGCAAACGTTTCACTTGACAAATTTATTTACGCAAAACAAAGTTAACCTGCTTTTTAGTACAAATATAGCCTATTTGTTTGTGTGTGGCTTTTTGTAATTATTTTAATCGATTGAACAACGCATAGGTTTTATGATTCACGCAAATAACAACATTCGTTTTGAATGCTGTTTATTTTGTTGCACGGTCAGTACAGATGTAAATAAATAAATATATGGTAAAAGTCCTCTAAACTTTTCAACATTTTATTTTGGTATTTCATATTTTCAGCGTGACTCACACGCGTTAACATTTTAAAAGTAGGTGGACTACTTGCGAGACTCCCGGGACGCGTGCAAGCGGGCAGCCGACCAGTGGAGGACGTTAAAACCTTCAGACCTGCGCTCCGTTTTACCCTTAACATTTCATTTGGCGTTTACAGTGCGTTCATGTGCACCTTACATTCTGTTACAATTTGTCGAATTAGAGAATGTTAAATGGTTGGTCACGTGTCGGGGTGAAAATATAACGCGACTGAAGCCCAGAAAGCAAGCTTGAATCTGTTCGCAAATTACAGTCATTAAAGTCATCCCTGTCCGGTCTACAAAACTACTTTGCAAACGACGGACAATTATTTGTTTATTTTTTTTCTCCCTCCCATCAGGTTTTGGGTGCAAACAAGTATTCCTCTTCGGATTTCGCTCGAGTGTCTAGCGGGACCTCTTCAAGCTTGAGTCTTTTAGTTGGACTAGTTTTTCTGCAACAAAGCGGGCAATAAAAGTTCCAAATTAAGCGTGTGGTTGAACTGTCATCTATTAAATTCTCTCTCCGCAACAACACGCAAAAACTGACACACGCAGAGATGAGCCAAATGAAGACTCAAAGCACGCTTACCTTCATTCGGCGGATATGTCCGAGACGGAGAAACAAGTGTCGAAATTCCAGAAACAAGAAAGGCAACCGTGAACAAAATCTCCGCCATGAGTGCCATTAGTGTCACTGCGCCCGTTTCCCCTCTCTTATGCTTCTTCTTTTTTTAGTTGTTTGCTCTTGTTTCGGGTCTAGCGCTCTCTCTCTCTCTCTCACCCTCCCTAGCCCTGTCCCCCAGTGGAATAAAAGCAGACACGAGCAGAGACGCACCACCGCGCGCACCACTGGCTGGAGGCGGGTCTTCACTGACTTGCACCCCCCCGTCAATCCAAATGGGAAACGGATAGAGAGGGTGGAGGGGGGGGGGGGGGGGGGGGGGGGCGTGAGCACCCCGCACAAGTCACTCTATTTTCGCCAGCTGGCAGAGACGAGACGGAGATGGAGTGAGGTGACATTTCCACGCGACATTTGCCACACAATCATAAAATTCGGCGGGTCACTGAATGACATTTAAGGGTAAACTGCGTCGAGTATTGTTCCGGTGGTCAACAAAGCATTTGATGCACAATTCGGCAATCTCTTGCCGCGTCACTTTGAGGCTTGCAGTGAAAGCAATGTGTGCGGCAATTACTCGCTTAACTACAGAATACATATTGGCCGGTATCATCCTCCCCCCCAATGGAAGTAAAACGCTTAATATGCAATGCAGCAGTTGACTGTGCTGATCCAAGCTTGTTGTCTGGCACCAGTCAAGCGCGGACTTCGGTCCAAGGTGAGCTGCATCAGATCAAGGTCGCCACCTAGCGGGAATATTGACGCCTGTTCTGCCTGCAAAATTGAATTAAAGAACAAGCATCAGCGTGACCCCTTTAATAAAACACGGTATTGCACTTTGTGGGATTGACAAAGCCTATTTGGAACAGAATACGATTCTACTGTGGATTACCGTCACTTGCTGTTTTTTTAATGTTTTATCGAATATGTTTAGGGATTCATGATGGGAAAAATACTGCTCGCATTTCCACTTTGCCAGGACCTAACGAAGGACAAGTCACAACCGTTACTGTACTCAAGACGACTTTGTACCTGCACTTTCGACTTGAAATGAGGGACCTGTAATATGTACTAAATTGGTCTAATTGGGCTAGAAATATATGATGTGTAAAAAGAAAAAAAGTGCTAAAAAGGTTTTTTTCACAGTAGGCTACCTTTTCTGAATTGTTTTGGGTCATTCTAACTCAAATAATGGAGGGTATACCTCAAGCTTTACATTAATTAACACCCACCAACCCTCGATATGTGGGTGCCATTCAACCACTTTTACCTTTATTGTTGTCTGCCTTCTGTAAATTACACATGTGCACGGTAGTCTGGTTCAATTGTGAGGTAACCAGAAATGCTGTATCATTGTGAACCGGCGTTAGCAATGGAGCGAATAAAATGCTGCAAAGGAATGCAATGCAAAACCTGAGAAACCTGGCAGCACAACAGTGATGCACAAGCATCATAAAAGCAAGTACATTTGTGGCTGATTCCATTTGTGATGAACAGCGACAGTCATCCCTGGTCAGCTATTTGGCTAATTAGCAACCCGCCTTTGAGGCAGCCACGTTGCTGGGGCCAATGTCTCCATCAATGTTTCTATCATGAGAGTGGAGAATATCAGCCACGTTGGTTGAGAGTTTAATATCCTGGTATAACAATCTTTTAGTTTGCATGTATAAGGTAGGCTACACGCAAAGACTTGTGCAGTATTTTGTCCAACTTTTGATCGTTACTTCAAAGGCATTTACATCAAGGGGAAAGCATTGAAAAAAGACGCTGGCGAGCTGAAACTTCCCTCAGATGGCAACGAGTTAAATTTCAACATGGCACAGCCACTAAGATGTCACACTACCAGGAGTGTGCCGTCCCTTTGCTAAAATACTGTGAGAATAATGTGAAAGAAAATGACCCGAAAATACGGTAGAAACTACAATATTTGTGGCAGATAGTTTTAATGTTAACATTTTTATTTATTGAGGAAGAAGTCAAATGGTACTTATTTACTTGTACTTCAGAGCAGCAGAAAATGTTTTATTGTTTGGGTCTTGATTTCTGACTCCTCAGATGATCTGGCTCAACTTGGGAATGACGTCCTTGTTCTTGTTCATAATGGTAAAACATTGAGAGTTCAGTGCCAATGAAAGAGTCCAAATTAAGAAATTCATGTTGCTCATTGTCTCAAACAAAAAGTTGTTGGTGATGGTCTATAAAATTTGTTGAGCACTATTGTACTGTATATAATTAGAAACAACTGGCACACAATTAGAAATACAATACAGTACACTGATGTTGCTACTGCAACCTGATGTTACAAAGTCAAATTCGCATTGTTTGCCGAAACAGTTTTTAGCTTGTGTAGATGTTCAACACAAGTAAACATAAAACGACACTGTAAAAAGCCAGCTGTTTCCAGGTTTTGGAGCGTTGACCTGGATTGCGTTCACTCATTGAGGTCTTCCTACACAAGTTGTCTGTTGCTCCTTGGCAAAGTGCCCATTGCAGCAAGAGGTGATACTGTGACTGTGTGAGCACGATACAAGACTCTTCAAGGCTTAATACTTCAAAGTAGAGAAAATTCCCCTCAACATTCCATTAATGTGAATCTGGTTTGTGTCTATTTAACACATAATGCAGCCTTTATAGATTACAGCGACAATTATGCAGATGGAAAAGATTCTCCTTGCCTGAGTATCCTTGAACAAGTCATTAGATATCATCTCCAAGGTCTTAGAAACTCTCTAAAGCCAAAACATTTTTTTTATCACATGGATCTAATCCTTATATTTCCGTCGTTGGATTTGAAAATATATTTGTAGTGACAGTAGCAGCCTTAATTTGGCTTAGAACCGGTGTAAAGATAATAAGACAGAACATCGTACTGTGGCTGTAAGACGTGTTGAAAGTGAACAGGTGTCAGAAGGATTTTCTTTTTTTGGCAACACCTTAGAATCCGAATGTGTTTTTGTTGCTGCAAAAACTGTCTTTGGCTCATTTTTTTAGCTACATATTACTTACGGAACGTTAGCGTCGTGTGCAGCAGTTTTTGCAGCATGGTTGCAAGATAAAGAAGCAACATAAGTAAAAAGTATAGCTTCTGTTCTGTTCATAGAGCAATCATCTTGGAAATCCGCTGATATTTCAGTGTAACCCTTGCGGTGGTCCTACCAGGGCGAGAGTGGGCTGGTTGGTGCCCCTTTTCTGCTTTTGTTTGGATCACAGTGTTTTTGATTGATTACACTCCCATTATTTCCTTTATTTGCCTGTCTTACAAAGCATCTTTTTCTTGGGAGGCTGGGGGGGGGCTTAGAGGAACATATAGTCATCCTTCCCTTCCCTCTTTCTGCAAACCCACTCAGCTTTCTCCAGATGGCATGCTGCCCACACATGTGCATTGTGTGCCAATCACACACGCTGCCTTCCAATCCTTTGTTGGAGCTGACACGCACACGAACTCCCTCAAATTAACTCAGAAACTTCATTACAATTTTGCAATACCTCAAGCTGACGGTGGAAGTATTTTTCACTTTGGATGTCATATGTGATGACATCATTTGAAAAAAATGGATAAAAAGACTTGATAGTTTTAATATCTATACACTGTAGATCAAATAGTGACTGGTGGTGCCTGTTTCAATGAAAAGCAGTTCCCATTGACAGCAGTAATCAAATGTATTTTAAAATGTCTACAAAACAAGTCAAATATCTGATTCAGGATTAATCTTTAAAATTTTATAAATTGTGCAAGTAATTTTAAGTATCTGTTTAATATTTGTGTATAACGGCGCGTATATCTTATTGCTCGTCTTTTCATTCCTTCACCGTTTCTGTTTCGCTATATTAAAGAAAGCTTAAAACATTCATCAGTCCATTTTCATAGCTGCCTATCCTCACTAGGGTCGCAGACATGCCAAAGCCATCCATCCCAGCTATTTTCGAGCAGTTTATGGGGTAGATAGGCCACACATAGATCAACAAACCCAAACACATCTAATGGCAATTTGGAGTATCCAATATACCTACCATTCATGTTTTTGGGAATGTGGGAATAGAATTGAGTACTCAGAGAAATGCCAGGCTGGCACGGGGAGATCATGCAGACTCCACACATGAAAGGTGAAATCAAACCCATGGAATTGAACCCACAACATATGTTAGACGTGTTTAAGTGATTGGATATTTAATATTGTCTTCTTCCCAAATATTGTAAGTAGCAAATACATAAGGCATGTTGGGAATCATGCCAAAGACTGGCTTTAATTTCAGCATATGGAAAAGTCATTAAAAAAAAAAAAAATCACCCATCCGTTTTTTTATCCACTCGACCTTACAAAGGTCACTGGCGTGCTGTGCTGCCTATCCCAGCCATCTTCAGGCAGTAGGCGGGGATACCCTAAACTGCCAGCCAATTGCAGGGCACACAAATACAAACACAATTATTACTCCAGGTGATGTACAATGTGATTTGAACATGCAGCCTTCACCCACCAACCCAGAAGAAATGTGCAGCCCGAACCGCGGCGCTTCTTCTGTACGGATTAATAATGGGTAAAGCATCTCAAAACAAAATGCCTGTTCTTCAGTAGTGACTTGAAATGTAAGAATTGGCCATAAAAACAAAAAGGAGTTGCACATGTTAAACATTTGGTCCTCTAGACGAGAGGAAGAGGTGGAAGTTGAATACATAACTAAAAATAAAGTAAAAATTAGTTTAAAAAATGTATCATGAAGAAAAACACATACGCCACACCTGAGGATGAGTCACCAAGACCACCAAACTATGAAAGAAACGGTGATTTACTGTATAATCCGAAAAATAGGGTACTAGGAATCAGAATATGTCAAAGATTTTGTAATTCAAGAAACTATTTGTTATCTGCGCTAACTTACTACAGTAAGTTAGAAACAGTGGTGTGGTGGCCATTGAGAATTTCCGGAAAACGCCTATCACATTTCATCTTGCGGTCTCCATTGAGCTTCTCCAGCGAATCCAGTACATCTCTGTGTGGGACCGAATCTTATGAACAATTATAGCAGTAAAGTTAAATATGTTTGTGTTCAGCTGGTGGTATTGATCAGAACCTAAGCGCCAAAGGCAACAACCTGTTCCTGTAATGTCCATAGGATGAGCGTGGACAGGTCAAAAAAGACCAAGAATCTTATCGAATCAATCACATGGTGTCAGACATTGATTGCCAAAGATGCAAGATCTTCTTCGTGGCCACTCCTTTGTCTTCATACAGTTTTAGTCATTGTTTTATCTCAGGCCTTAACTCCCCCCATGCTGGTTTATGACCCCCAGGCTACTGGCCCCGCCCATCATCTTGGCATCCCCAACATCACACAGAGTTCCTGAGGCCACAGTGAGCAAGGCAGTCCCAGAGGTCAAAGCAAGTGGGTGTCAGTGGACAAAAGGGAGGAGATCAAAGCAGCAGCAGGACAGCCACGATTAACCAGAATGGTCAAGATGAGATCAGATCCACTGGACTGGAAATACGCACAAACAAGCACACGAGCAAACAAAGCCTTCTGCCTGTTTGGAGTACAACAGTGGGACCCATTGCTGAACATAATCTTTCCAATCTCCTTACTTTAGCAATCCTATCAACTTTTGCTCACTGGTGCGACAAATTTAAAGACTGCAAAAAATGTCTGTGTCATGATCCCTTTCACATTTTTAGTCTTAGAATATTCAACTTTGAACATAAAGTAGCCCAGTGTGTGCATTGTACAGAACAGTAAAATAAATAAATACTGTAAATACTATTACTGTAATTTACTGTGGATTTCAATTAATTTACTATGTATTTAGAATTTTACTAGAATTCCAAATGTCCATGAATAAATATGACAAAGGCAGGTGTATGTGTGAGAGTCTAAGAAAATTGGGGCATTCCATGCACATTTTACATTAATTTGCCTACAAGCCCTTTTTCTCAATAGCGACTGTTTCTCCCTGGTTTAAAATGTCTCCTCTCCCATGCTCTGTTAAATTTTTAAAACATACTAACATCAATTTGCTATTTATCAATCCCAAACGTGTTGGATCAGTTACTCCTGTTATTTAGATTTACATTGAAAATTGAAAAGTTTTGTTGAAAAATGTGCTCAGTATTCATCAGACGTACAGTATAGCAGAGATATACTGCAGCTATTCCGTATCACTCAGCCTCTACTCAGTGTGCTTGTTGCTGCAAACGTTCGTGTTTGCGGCAAAGTAAGGGTATCCATCTAATCTGATCAGCAAATTTTATAAGGAATAGATTTTTGTTCATGCACACTAAAATTGTTCACAACTGTGAAGCTTATTGGCATAATTGCGTAAAAGGTAATATTCGGAAACAGGTCATACTGCAAACTGTCAACAAAAAAGTACGTTTATCAATAGAGCTCTCAGGACAATCCATGAATTAACTTCATCTGTTTGTTTTGTGCTTCGTGAGTTTTCCTCAACACATACAAAAAATGTAACTTTATTAGACGGAACACTCAATGTCATGAGATGGAATCAACATCAATCTAGAGTTCATATTTTTGATTGTTCTATGTTGGTTTTACTATGCATGAAGGGGATTCTCTTTCTAAGTTAGGCCAATGTGTACCCAGTAACCCCATTTTAAGATGGGCTGTGAAAGATGAATTGTCACTCGGCGCTGAAGACAGTATATTAGCTATCGCTGGGCAACTTTAACATTCCCCTCTAAAGGACTGCACTGAAGTCATTTGGCAGCTGCATAAGTGGAGGAAAAATGTAAAGAGATATTTTATGGCATGGCGTCAGGCACTTTGAAGCATCTCTTAAAAACACAAGGCGAAACAAGGAAGTGCAGTCCTGGTAGTTTGGAGAAAAGATCGATGGTATATACACTATGGCTATATAGTATGTGTCTCCAAATGACTTTAATAAGGTCAAGTAGGAGTTCTCCGTCTTTTCCAAAACCAAGGTGCAATCATCTATGTGAAAGAACCAATGTCATACCCCATAAAAGTTCACAAATAGAAAGGAACATATGGAATGCACTTTTGGTAGACTGGTGATTCATTTTAGTATCCGTCCAAATGTAGTATATTGTGTTTGGGGCCATGTTGTGCGTGTCTTAGCATTACGGCGCACATAGGGTTCCCGTGCCCCAACGCACTGGTAATATGGTCATTGAAAGTAGCCTGCGCTTGGTGTCAAAAGTTGGTGCATCTTTTTTTTTTTGTGAAAGTCTAGTTTTTACACCTAAGTAACCGGAGAGAACCCAATATGATCATTCAACAGGCATCAATGCTTGATTGCAATTTCATATCTATATCCAATTGTGTTCACTGGGCTATTAACATTAATATTTACGAGTAAGTGCATGTAAGTCAATCTATACCCGATATCATGTGTACTCAGAAGCAAAAGCAATCAAAATAAGCATAGGTTTATGTACTACACCAAGTAATTTCACAACAATGACAAATGAGACATCCATGCAAAATTTACGAGGACATATTGGTGTCTGTGCTCTAAAGCAACAAAAACACCACCAAGGCCATTTATTTTTCCCCCCAAAACATCTGATTATGAAATCCAATATTTGGCGCTATCTCAAACGACAAAGAAAACAGCTATACAAATTTGTCTGAAAAGAGAGGGCAATTATTAATATTGGAGTCTGCCCAACTAATTAATTCCTCTTCTTGTTTTCATCTGTCTCTGTCTACCCGCCTCCCATGTGAAGGCTGCTGCCTTGATTTTGGAAAGATGGTCTGGCTGAGGAAGGGCAGAGTATGGTAATCGCCTACAGGTGGGATTGTTGCTATGGTGTCCCATTGCTGCATGTTGACAGCAGCGTGGCCTTATTGAGTTGCACAAAAGGGGAGCGTTGTCGACGACACTGGCAATTACACACAGGACACAACACACTGTGTATTACTATTCCTGCCAAGAGATTCTTTCAGGTTTATTAGTCCTCGTATGACATTTTACCCAAACCTCAGCACTCTATTACACTGACCACATATGCAAACCCGCGATTTTCCTTGTGCAGCTAATATGTCAATAAAAGTTATTTGCCCTACAGCAAGAAGTCAGACATTTGTATAAACAATCCAATATTTCAAAACAGTTGTGACGTCGAGTGAAAAGTAAATACAAAGCAAGTACAATGATTTGCAAATCTTACTCAACATTAAACTAAATATTTTTGATCTAATTCCCTCTAGCAAACTTTTATTTTTCCTCTTGGTTATTGCTAACACAAACATTCACACAGTACCTAAAATTCCAAGTCACTTGTAAGTATCAGTACCAATAGTAGCATTAGCTATAGCTATGGACAAAGTAGTAGCAGTTGGTAGCAGTTGCAGAGCATAAAATGATGAAACGTCCCTGTCCTGATATTCAACTAAAGCAAAGAAAACATGCATGCACATATATATAGCCCCGCCCATCATGCACCCACATTTCGACCGGCAAATGAACCCTAAAAGATAATACAGCATTCATTGTCGCTGTGAGCTAGCTTAATCACCACAAGGAATAAAAACAAATACACAAATGCTTTTCAAGTTACATCTTAAACTGTGTATAAATAAAAGGGTCCAAATTTGTTAGTGGTAACAGGAAGGAAAGACTTGTTTTAGCTAATGGGAAGTTGAACAACACTACAAAGACAACATATTTGATATTCAAGCTCTAAACTCGATTTATTTTTCAAATAATTTACTGATTACATGCCCTAAATAAGCTGGGATGAGCAGGTTTTCAATTTTGCTTTTCACAAGATCATTTCGATAGTTGTTTTTACTACTTTTGTCTTGTCCTAGTCAAGTTATTTCCATGACCGCTGTGAAGTTTTCTTTTATTAGTAAAATCATCATTCTCTCCTTGTCTATTCACGTATTTCGTTACCGCTTTTGCTCTTTACGGTCACCGTAATGTAAGGTTATACAGGTTCATATTGGATGAGAGGAACGACGGGCTACTTGCCAATCAATGACAGATCCGAAAATAAGTACGTAATTCCAAATCAAATACACTCATTGAGGCACACAATTGTCCAGAGTCACTGACATCTGCCGACGTATTGACTTGCATAAGCACATCCAAATACTCAAATCCACAGATGGTGAGTAAAAAGAAAACAATGACAAAAATTCAGTCACACCAATCATCAAAAACACACAGCAGCACACTTGCAGCATGTGTTGATACCAAACTGCGGCAGACTCACACCAAACATCAAGCTGTGAGCCGCAGATGCCGTCTGCGACCCCCAAAGGACCCAAACTCATTGGAACCTCATCTACATGTGCAGCCAGTGAGGGTAGGAAGCAAAAAACAAGAGGAAAACTTTCACAAATTTTACTGCTATTCCTATTCTGATTGGCCTTCTCCACTCACATGGACGTATTTATAGACATTTTATTCATAAACGCACACACACACACAAGTAGCAACTGTGTGCCAAAACAGCAATTACCATGCCACACTGTGAGATAGAAGCAGCTGGCCCCTGGAGTGGTCTCTTGCTATTACTTAGGTGTAATCGCATTGCGGTGTCTCTATCCAATTTGGAAAAGAATGGCATCATGGATTTGTGGGCTGGGGAAGTTCATCTACATCAGAGATGAAAGTAAGAGGAGAGTGTGTATTCTCTTGTGTCAAGTTGCGTGTAGTTCACTGAATACATTTATGGTTATTTCCTCCTCTCAAAATTGCCAGAAGGGCAAAATAGACAAGATGGGATTGGAAATACTATGTTGGGGTGAGATGGAAAACCGATCAAGTTATTTTGAGGAGAAATCTGTTCTGTGTTAGTAGAATGAGAGATATATTTTCATCAGGTCTGTCCGTTGACATTTATACAGAAATAGAATTAGATACACGAAGCAAAATGTCACAATAAAATGACTAAAATGTCTAAATTATGGAGATAATTGGATGTATCAAGAGGTTACGATAACCAAGAGGTAATACAAACAAAAAAATGGAGTACAGTACTCTGCAGTATTCTATTTTCCAAAATAGTGCTTCCATTTTCGAAGCACGATACTTTTTGCTCGATACAGTTTATTCGGCATTTTCTTTTCTTACATCAACATCAAAGATTGCTAAGGTGATCTGTGTACAAATATGTCTGGTTTTAGTTTCTCTTCTGACCTCTTGAAAACAATGACCATCAAACCACTTCAAACGTACTGAACACACTTACGGGTAAAATTAAGTAAAGGCTTTGTTCTAAACCATACCATGTGCAGTGTACAGATATTCCATTGGAGAATTCCAAGTGTATCACTTGCAACCAAACCTATGCTTCAGACCGTGGATTGCACTCTCTCTTGTTTTCTCTTCCAAATGTTGCAGGTAAATGGGCCAATCTCAGAACCCATCGCCCCCTCATGCCGCATGAATAGATCTCAAGCACCCCATCACAGCATTTAGACCCCCACACTCCTCACCACTGCCCAAAATGCACTGATCTCTCTCTCGCTCCCTTCCCTGTCGCTCTCTCTCTCACTATCTAATCACAGTCCATTAGTCGGCCCATTAAAATTCTTTTGTCCAATTTGGGAAGAATGTTACTCTTGTGGAAAAAACAGAGTGGAGCCACAATAGGAGCTTTTCAAATCGGGCTCGACTTTCATTACCGAGAGTCACAGAGGAGTGCCACCCACCTCCAAGCTGTCTTCCATTTCCTGTCCTGTTTGTGCTCCCTTTCCAAATATGGGACCACAGGGTTAAGGAAAGTGGATGGGTTGATATGTACATGATCAGTGTCACTTGGCAAGGTTTTTAAAAATAAACATAAACCACAACTGGGAGAAATACTTGAAATATTTGAACTGTGATCACTTGGTTTATGGTAGGTACAAGATGCCCATGTTTTAGAGTAGAACCATGTGCAGTGATGTGGCTTGCGCAAACCGTGTAAGAATGTCATCAAGTGACACTAGGAGCAATGCTCGATTAACACAGAACTTGCTACTTATCATATGAATACTTTTCCTTTATGGCACTGAAATATTTTTCAAACATGTACCCACAAACTCGAATTACAGCACATATGAAAATAATCGTTTAAAATCAAGAACTCCTGTCTAAATTAGATGCGCAGTGACAATAACTCTCGCCAGCAACATAATGAAATACACTTGTGCTGTACCATACTAATATGATCACTCTTTAACATAAAGCCTAATAAACCAAAATTTTAGATACAGGTCTCAGTATGTTGTAGGACTGGTCTTTACCACTGCAAACTGTACATGAAATTAACATATATTTGTGAAGGATTTATATTGAACTCATTTGCCTTACAAGGTTATGCATGAATTTTTGAAATGTGACTACGGAACGAACACTAGTGAGGTTTACAATAGTTTGGCAGAGCATGTGACACGCAGACATGTGTGAGATCCATTCTGGCTATGTGAGGCTGGCATAACCTCACAAGCCACCAGTGTTATCAGTGTACTTAGTTTGACAGCGACTGGAGACGACAGGCAGCTATGACAGGTCAAGGCATTCTGATAACAGATGCCACATGTATGTGTTTGGCAGACAGGGCTGCTCTGGAGGGAATTTTTCCTTGTCAATTTGTGGAAAAGAAAATAGCTGGATGATTAAAAAATAACAACAATTTTGCGGGCATGTTCAAAACTAAATGTATATTCCACCAGGAAAAATTGTTGACATGAAAAGCTAAATTGCCCCTGCAATCAATACAGAAGATGGTGACATACTGAGATGCGCTTAAGTGCAATTTACATCACAACGATATTGTATATACCGGTACGTACTGGTGAAGAATGACATTTAAACTTGAATGTGTGTACAACACATGTCCAAGCTTGAGTTTGCCAATACTTTTCGTTTTTTAAATATCTCATGATGATTTTGGCTTATTCTTTTTTGACTCAGAACAGAACTAAATAGTCAATATAAAAGAAAGGTACACACAAAAATTATCCATCAATTGTAATTGTTTTACACAATGTCAGCAACTTTACGAGTAGTTGGTTACGGTACAAAAGAGAAGTGTGTGTGTGAGTGTGTGTGTTCAATATACAATGGTAAACCTAGATGTAATCCAACGCAGGAAGTGGAACCGCGCATTACAGTAGGTGTTAAAGCTCCACTGCTCCCTGAAACACTGATGTTGACTGTTTCAGTCAGTACCCACTAATATGGAATCCTATTGGGTTTCTCTCCAAACAGCCTCAGCAGCAGAAATCCAACCAACCTCAAGGGCACTCTGAAAAGAAAAGAAAAAAAAAGTCAGGTAGGTGTTTTCGGGAATAATGCTCAGCCCCTAAAAAGTTGAAGCCTTAGCTGTATTTATTATTTAAACTGTGTAAGAAGCTCTTCTATATTTATTCAGTCCATATACAGTAATTCTGGATATTCCGCAATACATATTGAACACATTAAAATGATATCATTTTAACTGAAATCTTTCTGACAATGCTAATGAAAAATTCTAACAATTTTGTGCAGCAACCGCCAAGGGATAGCCATTACTAGTCAGGTATCCCAAATAAGTAGGACGTATACAATTATTGACAGTTATGTGTAATGAGTATAGTGTATAGTTATGATTATAAGGCACCCAAAAGATACAGTAGCCTAAATGATACTGTGAATTTGTGTTCCGCATTATCAGGCCAAATGTTCTTACCTCCGTTTTAGTAGTTACACGAGGGGTCGGAAATGTCGCTAAATTTAGCAAAAAAAAAAAAAAAAAAGGTGCAAGGTTGGCAAAATGTACAGGTTGATTCAATGGCTTCTGTCTCAAAATTGAGTGAGTCAATAATTTTTTTTTCGGGGAGCGTATCATTACTCTACTCCAAAGTCAGATGGGATAAAATCCAGCTAAGCTGTGAGAAGGGAATGCACTGAATATTTGAGACATTGAATTGAAACCAAAACAAAACGCCCTCAAAAAGTGCTTTAAGTTGTGATGACGCAAAGACAGCTGCTAGCAAGCCACTGTCTGAATCTCACACAGAAGAGAGAGGAGCGGTACATGTGAACATTTCAGTTTCAGACAAAAAAAAAAAAAAACGTCTCTAAATGCATTGAACATTAATAACGGTAAATGTCTAAATAATGTGGACTTCTTATCAACATTTTGGTGATCTAACACCTGATGTGGACACATGGTATGTAAAATGAAAGGATGGATATTTTAAGATCATTTATATCACACACAGTTGAGAGTTCAGGTTTGAGGAAGAGCATGTGCTGCCTCCAAACACAAACAATCACAGTAGTTCATGACAGATGGAAATTTCTTGGGAATGTGTTGTAAAATTTGAATTGTAATCTCACCTTAGTCAAAGGACAAGCCAAACTACAAAAAAGGTGTAATAGAGTGTGAAAATTACTAAATATATTTGTTGTTTTGGACATTCTGGAAATTATACGTAAAGGTCCTGTATCATGGAAATTCAACTTGTTGGAGCTTTTAACCATATTACAATGTTAATTTATCACCATAAACACCTTCCAAAGTGTTATTTTCCTTTACCGATTCATTTCTAAAAATGTCTTGCTTATTCTGTGCTCTCAGCACCGGTCCCGCTCGAGCAGATAATAAGGGGCTTCTATTTTCGAGTCTCTCTGTAACGTCACAGTTAGGAGGAAGGCCCTCATACTGCTGCTACACCGACCCCATACTGCCCTCGCAAGAGTAAATACAAGCCCAACTTTTCTGAGGAGACGTTCACGTTTTTTACTTACATTTTCATTCTGGGGATGTGGAGGAGAGAATTTGCACCGAGTCAGCCAAGTAAATAGCAACATTTCATTTATTGTGTGAAGGTGGAACCTTCACACATATGTTATTTGTGTGAAGGTGGAACCTTCACACATATGTTATTGTGCTCGGCCATTTTCTTTATTATTATTATTATTATTCTTATTCTGCCTGTTTTTCGACGGATTTCAGCTCATTCCCAGTTTATCCGATTCACACCGTTCCAATTTCACATTATTCCAGTTAAGCGCCCGAAGGGCGTTTCCATTTTTGGAATTCCAAGTATTCACAGTTTTCCCAGAATTCCCGGTTTTCCACCCCAAAAAGTCCCATTGACTTACATTGGGTCATTTTTTGTTTCATTATTACAGCTCTCCCTTTTCATATTTTCAATATTTAACTTATTCATCTCGTTATAGGGATCCTTCCTATCATTCCAGTAATTAATACATTCCAATATTTTCCCATAATTCCATATTTTTCATCCTTCAAATATTCATAATTCATTTCCAATGGGAGGGCTTCCCATTCATTCCCAATGGGAGATTAAACATTTTACATTTTGAGCTTTCCTATTTCATATTCATAACATTTATCTCATACATTTCGCCTTATGGCTCATTCCCACCATTGTAACAGTTAATAATTATTAATATTTTCCCATAATTCAATATTTTTCATTTATAACAATTCATAATTCATTCCCAGTGGTGGATTTAACATTTTTTACTTGAAGCTTCTCCACTTCACACTCACATTAATCAGTTAATACATTCCCCAATATCAATACTACTCATATTCACACCTTCCAGTAATTCATAACTATTTTCATATTTTTACCCATAATTCCTCATTCCCATTTTCCTTATCCAAAACTTTGTAACCTTCTATCTTGGCCATTCCTGCTCCGATTCCCACCGTTCCAACTTTAATGGATTCCCCCAATTCCCACCATTTCATTTGTGTATCCCCTTTCCTCTTCCCATGATTCAAAAATTACCCACAATTCCACTTTATCAGTTTTTCCCCTCTATCTTTTCCATTCTTTATCCGATTCTGACCATTCCAACTTTAATCAATTCCCCCAATGCCCGCCACTCCATTTTTACCCACAATTCAAAAATTACCCATAATTCCACTTTTTCAGTTTTTCCCTTCTATCTTTGCCATTCTTCATCCGATTCTGACCGTTCCAACTTTCATCAATTCCCCCGATGCCCGCCACTCCATTTTTACCCACAATTCAAAAATTACCCATAATTCCACTTTTTCAGTTTTTCCCTTCTATCTTTGCCATTCTTCATCCAATTGCGACCGTTCCAACTTGAATCAATTCCCCCAATTCCCGCCATTACATGGTGGTATCTATTTTCTTCTTACCTGAATTAAAAAATTACCCACAATTCCACTTTTTCAGTTTTTCCCTTCTATCTTTTCCATTCTTCATCCGATTGTGACCGTTCCAACATTAATCAATTCCCCTGATGCCCGCCACTCCATTTTTACCCACAATTCAAAAATTACCCATAATTCCACTTTTTCAGTTTTTCCCTTCTATCTTTGCCATTCTTCATCCGATTCTGACCGTTCCAACTTTCATCAATTCCCCCGATGCCCGCCACTCCATTTTTACCCACAATTCAAAAATTACCCATAATTCCACTTTTTCAGTTTTTCCCTTCTATCTTTGCCATTCTTCATCCGATTCTGACCGTTCCAACTTTCATCAATTCCCCCAATGCCCGCCACTCCATTTTTACCCACAATTCAAAAATTACCCATAATTCCACTTTTTCAGTTTTTCCCTTCTATCTTCACCATTCTTCATCCGATTTTTACCGTTCTAACTTTAATCCATTCTCCCAATGCCCGCCACTCCATTTTTACTCACAATTCAAAAATTTCCCACAATTCCACTTTTTCAGTTTTTCCCTTCTACCTTTGCCATTCTTCATCCGATTGCGACCGTTCCAAGTTTAATCGATTCATCCAATTCCCCCCATTCAATGGTAGTTTGAATTTTCTTCTTTCCAGAGTTCAAAAATTACCCACAATTCCACTTTTTTAGTTTATCACTTCTATCTTTGTCATTCTTCATCCGATTCGGACCGTTCCAACTTTAATCAATTCCCCCAATTCCCACCATTCCACATCATTCAACACCTTTGCCTTCAGAGGTTACACCTTCACACGCAATTTCTTCAGAAATTGCAAATATTCTAGTTATTGTGTGAAGGTGGAACCTTCACACATATGTTATTGTGCTCGGCCATTTTCTTTATTATTATTATTATTATTCTTATTCTGCCTGTTTTTCGACGGATTTCAGCTCATTCCCAGTTTATCCGATTTACACCGTTCCAATTTCACATTATTCCAGTTAAGCGCCCGAAGGGCGTTTCCATTTTTGGAATTCCAAGTATTCACAGTTTTCCCAGAATTCCCGGTTTTCCACCCCAAAAAGGCCCATTGACTTACATTGGGTCATTTTTTGTTTCATTATTACAGCTTTCCCTTTTCATATTTTCAATATTTAACTCATTCAACTCGTTTTAGGGATCCTTCCCATCATTCCAGTAATTGATACATTCCAATATTTTCCCATAATTCCATATATTTCATCCTTCAAATATTCATAATTCATTTCCAATGGGAGGGCTTCCCATTCATTCCCAATAGGAGATTAAACAATTTACATTTTGAGCTTTCCTATTTCATATTCATAACATTTAACTCATACATTTCGCCTTATGGCTCATTCCCACCATTGTAACAGTTAATAATTATTAATATTTTCCCATAATTCAATATTTTTCATGTATAACAATTCATAATTCATTTCCAGTGGTGGATTTAACATTATTTACTTGAAGCTTCTCTACTTCACACTCACATTAATCAGTTAATACATTCCCCAATATCAATACTACTCATATTCACACCTTCCAGTAATTCATAACTATTTTCATATTTTTACCCATAATTCCTCATTCCCATTTTCCTCACCAAACTTTGTAACCTTCTATCTTGGCCATTCCTGCTCCGATTCCCACCGTTCCAACTTTAGTGGATTCCCCCAATTCCCACCATTTCATTTGTGTATCCCCTTTCCTCTTCCCATGATTCAAAAATTACCCACAATTCCACTTTTTCAGTTTTTCCCCTCTATCTTTGCCATTCTTCATCCGATTCTGACCATTCCAACTTTAATCAATTCCCCCAATGCCCGCCACTCCATTTTTACCCACAATTCAAAAATTACCCATAATTCCACTTTTTCAGTTTTTCTCTTCTATCTTTGCCATTCTTCATCCGATTCTGACCGTTCCAACTTTCATCAAATCCCCCGATGCCCGCCACTCCATTTTTACCCACAATTTAAAAATTACCCATAATTCCACTTTTTCAGTTTTTCCCTTCTATCTTTGCCATTCTTCATCCAATTCTGACCGTTCCAACTTTAATCAATTCCCCTGATGCCCGCCACTCCATTTTTACCCACAATTCAAAAATTACCCATAATTCCACTTTTTCAGTTTTTCCCTTCTATCTTTGCCATTCTTCATCCGATTCTGACCGTTCCAACTTTCATCAATTCCCCCGATGCCCGCCACTCCATTTTTACCCACAATTCAAAAATTACCCATAATTCCACTTTTTCAGTTTTTCCCTTCTATCTTTGCCGTTCTTCATCCGATTGCGACCGTTCCAACTTTAAACAATTCCCCCAATTCCCGCCATTCCATGATGTATCTATTTTCTTCTTACGTAATTTCAAAAATTACCCATAATTCCACTTTTTCAGTTTTTCCCTTCTATCTTTGCCATTCTTCATCCGATTCTGACCCTTCCAACTTTCATGAATTCCCCCGATGCCCGCCACTCCATTTTTACCCACAATTCAAAAATTACCCATAATTCCACTTTTTCAGTTTTTCCCTTCTATCTTTGCCGTTCTTCATCCGATTGCGACCGTTCCAACTTTAAACAATTCCCCCAATTCCCGCCATTCCATGATGTATCTATTTTCTTCTTACGTAATTTCAAAAATTACCCATAATTCCACTTTTTCAGTTTTTCCCTTCTATCTTTGCCATTCTTCATCCGATTCTGACCGTTCCAACTTTCATCAATTCCCCCGATGCCCGCCACTCCATTTTTACCCACAATTCAAAAATTACCCATAATTCCACTTTTTCAGTTTTTCCCTTCTATCTTTGCCGTTCTTCATCCGATTGCGACCGTTCCAACTTTAAACAATTCCCCCAATTCCCGCCATTCCATGATGTATCTATTTTCTTCTTACGTAATTTCAAAAATTACGCACAATTCCACTTTTTCAGTTTTTCCCTTCTATCTTCACCATTCTTCATCCGATTTTTACCGTTCCAACTTTAATCCATTCTCCCAATGCCCGCCACTCCATTTTTACTCACAATTCAAAAATTTCCCACAATTCCACTTTTTCAGTTTTTCCCTTCTACCTTTGCCATTCTTCATCCGATTGCGACCGTTCCAAGTTTAATCGATTCATCCAATTCCCCCCATTCAATGGTAGTTTGAATTTTCTTATTTCCAGACTTCAAAAATTACCCACAATTCCACTTTTTCAGTTTATCACTTCTATGTTTGTGATTCTTCATCCGATTCGGACCGTTCCAACTTTAATCAATTCCCCCAATTCCCACCATTCCACATCATTCAACACCTTTGCCTTCAGAGGTTACACCTTCACACGCAATTTCTTCAGAAATTGCAAATATTCTAGTTAGTTATAAAGTTTTACTGTAGAAAATGGCAAAGTGGCGAAAATGTGTGTACCTTTGTAGTAAATAAGGGGCAAAACTGTTGATAGGAGTCGTGGTTTCTGGAGGAGACCGACTGATTGGAAGAATGGGTGTTTCTGTGTGTGGTCTCTTGAGACGTGTTTCTCCAGTTCATTTTGATGTCAGTAAACCACCTGTCTTTGGCTCCTTCATTCACTATGTGCACCGCCAAGCAAGTGCTCCATGACCCTCAAGAGGATAAGTGGTCAAGATGATGGATCGATGGATGTTTGGTGGCTTTCGAATGACGTCATGAAGGGGGTGCAGCAGCCGTACAGTGAGAGGCACCGCATCAATCTACGAGACGTTTCATTTCCTGGTTAAGTGTCGTACGAAAAAAAATAAGATTTAATAGAAAATGAAATTGCCATCGTGCCAAAGTTAAGATTGCATAATGCATATGCATATATTCGGCCTTGGAAATTATAATATGGACACTTAAAGTAAGGACCTGTCTGGCACTTTTGGAGGCTGCACAAAATACAGGACTCCTTTACTCTCTAAGCCCACAACTATAACACGGGAACCAAGCTGTCTCCTCAAAGAACAAGACACGTCAACACTATTTCTTGACCTGGGCTCTGAGACAAAGTTTAGCCTAGGGGGCAACAACCTGTCAACAAGGCCTCAATCCTTTATCGCCCTCGCCTCCATTAGCTGGAGCTCCCACCTCCCTCTTCATTTGCAGATAACCATTGCAGAGTGGCGTGTTTGTCAGGCAAAGACTACAACTGGAAGCCCATCCTCTGCCAATTTACACTCTTTGATTTTAATCTTCAAATCTTATCAATTGTTTTTCTGTGTCAGATTAGATGTATGGTACAAATGGCATCAAAAAGGGGAGGTTTTTTTTTTTTTTTTTGGGGGGGGGGCTGATCAGGAGACATGCAGTAGATAAGGTTGAAAATCGGGTGCCCCCTACAGAAATCAGGAAAGTTGACAAGTATGCGAACAGCTCCTCTTAGATGAACATCATTAGCTTCCAGCTGGAACTCTTTCAAAGCTGTAATACTAATTAATAAAGACTTATGATGATCGTACAATCAAGTTTGATTAAACTTTGCAGTTTGTTTGTGCATTTGTTAAATTTAAAAATGTTTCTCAATGCATGTATTAAAAAAATTTTTAAAAAAACATTACCCTGACCCAACAATGAAGGTTTTGAAGCAAATAACCTGATGACTGCCATGGTAACAGATGTTGTGTTCTTGACAGGGTTCATTCAAGACACCAGACATTCACATGTACTGTTCTTGTCACAAGCAAGTTCTGACTATGTTCAAACTTTCCTTCCAACAACAAAAACCATTACAGCATTTATCTAACATTTGGAACTTTTAAAAAACCCTGGCAAACCCCTGCCGTGGATTTGCATTTGCTACTTCAAACATGTGCCCCTCGGTGGGATATGCTCAACACCTTCATCCAAAAAAATAGCCACAAATGATTGAAAGCAGCACAGTCAACATACTCACACTTGACATCAAGACAAAATCCTGTTAGAAATAAATTCTCATCATTTCATATAGGCGGTAAATGTACAGTAGGTGTGTGCTTCTGATAGTGTTTGACCAGCTAAAAAAGACTGCACAGAAACGGTTGAATGAAACTTTATTGTTCTTTTCTCAAAGAAAAATGGCTCAAAAAAAATGGCTTCTACTCAGGAGACACTTATGACTTGTAGATGGGATCCTCACTTCAGTGTCAGTACACACAAATTGGCTGAGGCGGCAGGTGTGCATGCATGCAGACACTTGTTGCCTATACGTATTTGTTCCTGATCCATCTGTGTACATTGTAAAGGCTAATCAATTGCAATGCAAATTCAGCGTACATGCGTCAATGATTACATCTCTGTGTTTGTTTGCAGTTAAAACCCTTCTTCCCTTCTTATCTTAAAAATGGCAAAGAACAAAACACTGAACCATTTCTGGATAGTCCAGAACCAAACATCTGCTGTAGGAGATGCAAACATAAAAACCTGCCTTTAAACCTGAGACAACCGAAGCAGTTTGTTGGGGATTTGGGAAAGATAGTTAACAAGAATTCTTTATTTATATTTTTTCCTGACAGACATTGGAGACAAAGTTAACAAATATGCCGTAACATTTGTGACCTTCACGTGCCTATCTGTGAAAGATCACCGCTGACTTTGATCAGGGTCATGGTGGAGTGTAAGGGGATGTCAACTGGCTGTTTACTTACCAAGACAGGTGAGGAAAGAGTCACCAGAAGGGAGAGCATTTCATCTCAAAGCACCTCTTTCCACCTCTTTCCAAGCTTTCACACTACGTCAATCTTCACCTTCAAACAGCTAACAAGTAGCCCTCCTTTAATTGGTGAGATCATGATGAGACACATATAGGCATCCATTTGTATTCACCCATTAGGAAAAACAACCACCTAAATGCAACTATTCACACCTGGCCTGCATGAATCAGTGAAAGGAACCACGACCCTACTAGTGACCACACACTAACCCACTGTGGAATGTTAAATTTTAGCTGTCCCCCCCCCCCCCAAAAAAAATAAAATAAAAAAAAATATATATATATATATATATATATATATATATATATATATATATATATATATATATATATATATATATATATATATATATATATATATATATATATATATATATATGAGATTTATTTTAGTTGTTTTGCTGAGTTTCCACATGCCCATGGAGTTGCCAGCATACTTTGTGTATCTGTGTCTATGTGATTTATAGAGCACACAAAATATGCTAATGAAAACATTTTGCAAAATGGAGGTAGGGATCTGAAGGAAAACACTTAAATGAACCAAATGTTTGAGGTGGTATTTGTTCACCAAATCACAGATTTCCCCATGACAATACATTACACGCCATCACAACCTGAATGGTTCTGTTGAATCTGTTACAAGTACACATGCATGCCTGCAGGTCCTTTGCATTTGCCTTGGGGTTGATATATTGTCTCATATACCTGTATTGGCAAATAAGACAGCGAAGACATTTTAACATCACAGATGGGAAAATCCGCTCACGAAAGTAAAAACTTTGTATTTACTTCTCCAACCTGTTGACTATATTGGAGGATTAAATTAACTCCCCTACCAGTGACTGTACAATTTATTTTTTTTAATCAAAGAGGCAAAAATACTGAGATGTGATCCATTATTATTTATGTGAACTGTCATAAGAACAAATACAAAATGCAGGTTACCGCTTTTCAATTAGAGTCATGTCCTGTGATAAATGCTGATTTTTATTTGTTTTGTGTTTCCAAAAACTTTTAGTAATACAGTGCCAGATTTCTCAACTTTTGTTCCATTCTTAACTACCATTCAATCTGATTTGGATGAAGCTGTGGATACATATTAGAAGGGAAGCACATAACCGGTACACAAGAACATTTGCACATCACATGCGTCACTTCGGGCATTTGTGTATCTTACCTAACATTCACCCATAACAACCGAGTCTGAGCTGAACATTTTTTTTCCCCTGGAAAGTGGCGTGCCATGAAGCCCACTTAAATATGGTGCAAGATTAAACGTTCACATTCTCAGCTACCAGACAAAACCAGTGCACTTGATACAGGGTGGAAAATGTTCAGTCATCCTTTACTTGACCAGTATGAAAAGAGCACGTGGATGTCACGCAACTTATGGCTAATAAACAAGCTGATCGAAAAGGAATAGCTCGCCCTTTTGCTAGATGGCGACACAAACTGCAGCGACAACGCAAGCTCCATGTTTTAGTTTTCCCCTTGCCTTTTATAAAGCTTAGCGTGTGCGTCTCGTCTTCCTATTCTGACGATATTTGTTTGTTTACCGAGGGGGCTTGGACTGGCTGCATCTTCTCGCGTGAGTTTGAAGGAGCTCGTTTACATTGTCGCTTCACAGTTGACGGAGAATTTACCTCTGTCTTCCTTAGACTAATTAAACTGGGTCCCAGTCGAACCGCGCAAACCATAACTGATGGAGTTATGAAACCTGTCGAGGACGCAGGCTGCCTTTGTGCACACAGACGGAGCGCTACTAATGTGTGAGTGACACTGAGAAGGACTTTGAGGAAGAGTGTTTTTAATGAAAGAAAGGGTGCTTACCAAATACTATATCCTGGTACTAATGTGAGCAACCCAAGAAAACAAAATAATGTGCATCCCTGTATATTAGTAAGGATACATTGCCCTGTTTTGGTCAAGTGTAGTGAATCAGATGTTCCAGCATCCCCCTCTGCACTCACAGTTGGTGTGATCTTTTGAGCAGTCTTTTGAACTCACCCCAATTGTTTGCCAACACCCCGCTGTTACCCACAACTAAAGAAACCTGCACTGCTTAGTTTTACAACAAACCAGCCAGAATAACATGAAGGAAACAATGCAAGACAACAAGGTGAACAACAAAATGGTGAAAATGCAATCATCAGTGTGATGTCTCATAAGTCATCCGCGAGTGCAACTCCCTGCAGTCCAGCAACTCTATAGTTGGCATGGTCGAAGCAAATGCAGAATCTCCAGGCTGCTTGTGTGCAACATCCTGACTAGCAGGACTGTAGCTGGAGTGGCATTTAGTCTAAAAGACCCTACATCAATCTTAGCCACTCATTGCAGCTAGCAGCACAGTACAGTAAATCTCCCTCTGATAACAAATAGAAGCACTTTTTTTTTAATTACCGAAACTATGTACAAGGACGTTAACAAGAAAAATGCCCCTCAGGGTAAGCACTAGATAATTGAGTTGGCCATAAATTAAAAGGACGCCATTGTGTCCTGAATGCACATTATAATTCGGAATTCCATCAAGGCAGCTTTGCTAAATCCACAATAACAAATACTACAGTATGTTTTCTTGAAACATGTATTCCGGGTTGTGACTTTTAAGGCCTCTGCTAAGAACAAAATGCCTCTTTTTATTGTTGGTCTAACATTTACAAGCATGCGGTATTGCAGTTCCGCTTTGGCGGGTTGTGTCTGGAAATGAATGGGCACTAAGTAGTCAGAGCGTTGCAAAGCATTCTGGCTGTGGGGAATTCTTGGAAAACATTGTTTTTTTTCCTTTGGGGTATTATTAAATTGATGTACATTCACCATCTCAAACCAAGAGCTGATTCCTATGAAAAAAGATAGACAATTATGAAAAGCTATACTGTATACTTATGTTCCTCAAAACAAAGATGATAGTGCACACTGTTATTGTATAATAGTGTTGCAACTAACAATTTTGATACAACCACAATACAAGCCTTATGAAATTGGGACATTGTGTAAAATGTTCATTAAAACTGAAAATAATGATTTGGTGGAAAACTGGTTAGTAGCACAGTTAAGATATTCAATACCAGCTGATGTTTATGTGCCTTGTTCCAAATAGGCCGTCCATGGTTGAGGACCACTGTGTATACAATTGAGATTATGCTTCTGAAATAAATGGGGGAAAAAAAAATCATTTTGAGGCTTTTAACACATCTTAAATAGGGTTGTGAATAATTATGGAGGGCACGGTAGTGAATCCATTTTCTATAGCTCTTCACTTAAGCAGATTTATCAACTCAGTGTTAAATCAAAATAAAGCTTTAGCAAATATTTTCTTTAGGAAAATTATTGACTTTTGACCCTTTTTTTCTGCCGTTGTATGGACCAAAGTAGTTCCAGAGTCTTAATTCTGCACAGTTAATTTGAAATACTGTCTTGTTTTTGAATAAACAAAAATTCATTCAGTAACATGACTCAATTACAAGCCCAATTCCATTAGAGTTTGGACTTTGTATAAAATACAAATGAAACATTCATTTGAGTAGACTGCAAAGCCAAAATATTTCATGTTTAAAATGATAAACTTTGTTTGTTTTTGTGCAAATATTTGTGCCTTTGAAAAGTTACACATGCAACTTGTTTCAAAAAAACTGGGACAAGAGCAACAAAAGACAAGGAAAGTTCATGAATGCTCAAAGAACACCTCTTTGGAACATCCACTGGTGAAAATGTAAATTGGAAACAGGTGAATGTCATGATCGGGTATAAAAGGAATATCCCCAAAAGGCTCTGACTAGCAAAGACGGGGTGAGGATCACCACTTTGTGAGCAAATGCATGAAAAAATGCCCAACGGGTTAAGAATAATGTTTCTCAAGGCTTAATTCCGAAGAATTAAATTGTTTTTTGGTAGCATGGATGTTGTTACTCTGGGTAAAAAAGGAAAAAGATTGTCGAGATGGTTACTAGACTGGCCTGCCTGCAGTCCTGAACTGTCTGTCTCTCATTGAGAATATGCGGAGCATTATAAAACGGAAAATCCCGCAACGGAGACCCTGGACTGTTGAACAGCTGAAATTACACATCAACTAGGAATGGAAAAAGAATCCCACCTACAAAACTTCAACAATTGGTGTCCTCACTTATCAAATGCTTATTGTGTGTTGTTAGAAGGAAAGATGATGTAACACAGTGGTAAACATGCCCCTGTCCCAACCCCATTTGAATGTATTGCAAAAATACAATAGTTTATCAGTTTAAACATTAAATACCGTGCCGCTGTGTTGTAGTTTTCATAAGTTTACAACAGAAGAAATAACCCAAGAAGTATATCTGCATTTCCTACATCAGTGACAATTTGATCAATGTTGTCACATATTTGCAAGAAGAAGAAAATCCTGATCTCTTCAGATCTTGCAAAGTCTTCATTATATGTAGTGAAAAAAAAAATCATCATTGGCAACAGTGCTGTCAAACGTTCCATCTGCCGCTAAATGCTTCTTAGATGACAGCCAAAACTAAATGACAGCCTCTTTGTCTCCCTGAACAGGCTCCGTGTGATATCCATTCATAGAGCCATTAAAGCAATTGTGTCACATGACATGTATGAAATCAAACACAATGCTGTGCAGCCTCAGCCTGTGTAGATAGTGACAGCTTGACAAAGTGGTGGGGAATGGGAACAGAGAGACAAGAATCAATGCAGGGAGTGAAGAAGATGGCAATAACGTCTTTTTTTTTTTTTAATAACGTGGTACTGAAAAATTTCAAGCTTCTTGAAGGGGAATTTTGACACAAGTGAATTAGGATTTAAATAAAGAACTCATCTTGGTCACTAACTGATCAAATGTGCATCCATTTTATTTTTAGTGTCGATCCTATAGATAATTATTTTCCCTGGGATTTTAGTATCTCCACTCATATTAGAGAAACTTTTTTTTCTTTCCCTGAACTCCTCCCACACAGAGGACCCATTAAATAAGGTGGCGTACGTTTTCCAAGCTTCTGGCTGGAAATGAAAAAACACACATCCTGTGGTTTTGGCATCCGCATCACTTAAGTCTCAGGTAGTCGCATAGTGCATTTGACCACAATGGAAACGCAAAACTCCCTCAGCACTGTCTTCTTTAAATTAGATCTATGCCTTTGCTGTGTGAGCCGTATTACCATCCAAACTAGCATGAGCATTCATCTTCATTGCATTATTCACAATGCCCCTTCAAAATGAAAAAAAAAAAAAAAAAAACATGTTTGCGCTGTTGAATTTTACTCACCAGGAAAGGATTTTCTCACATGGATGTTGTTTAAAGTGCATCTATCCATCCATGCAACAAAATTGGTTTGAATTTAAAAATCTGCTTTGATTTAAAGGTGTGAGTCCACTGGTAAAGACAAATGAATCAGCCTTGGCTTGAACTGGTCAACAATGTTGTCAATCAGTGTATACTGCTCATGGTTACCATTTCTTATTTCTTTGAAGTTAATCAACCAATAGTTTAGGCTACAAACACACTTCTTGTCGAATCATTTCTTGACAATTCCCTTTGAAGGAACACTATACGGTCCGACTTAGAACGAAGAAAAAATTCTTGAAAAATAGCTATGTAAACCAGTCAATTATGCTCACAAATGATAATCTGTGATTGACTGAAACCAAGCCAAACTATAATTGAAATTTGAGTCCAGGTTAAGGTTATTCAACTACGTGCAGTATACATGAACGTTAATACTTGGCGGAAAAATTGTTTTTAATCTGCAAATATAGTTTCAAGGGACTAATAGAAAATATGCCTTCCCCAGGACAAACTACAAGAGCTGGGAAACATGAGAAACACAAACCGACAAACACCAACCACAAAGTGTGTGTTTATGTGGTTATGTATCTGCATGTTTCCTTGGAAGTGTGACACGTGATTTAAAAAGCCATGGCCACAAATATACGATACATAAATCTAAATGGTCTAAAAATAAGAAAACTAGCCAACCGCACGGCTGAGCTGCCAACATAAAACCTCTCTTTAAATGCACAACATCCAAACAAAAGTGTAACACATCTTACGCCCTACTTACAGATGAGCCACGGGGTGAACTCTGACATCAGCGTTACAGAAACCCAAAGATAAATGATATATTTTGCTTTACCGGCTACACAATTAAACATAACTGCAGAAATGTTACTTAAAATTTGACTTTGTGTGAATTCTGTTTTTTAAATGGCAGAACAATATTTCTAATGGAAAATGACGTCTTGTCCAGTCAAGAGTACACTGTAAAAATGGTGAAATAACAGAAATTTACTGTATATTTTACAGTTTTCTGTATTTTTAAAATACCATTTACAAGACAAGACAACAATTTTACGTTTCAAATGTAAAAAAACATGAACTGGCTGTAGTAAAAACAAGACACAACACAATATATTTCTGATATTTTACAGATTAATACAATAGAAATACATTATTATGGGTAAAATAAGTTTACATGTGTACTGTATTTTACAATGTTTTGTCGGGTATTAAATTAAACTTCAAAACAATAATAGAATGAAAACTGAAATTTCACTAAAAGTTACTCCGAAATTAGAGTAATTTCAGTATAAATATGCTGTTAATTGACATTTGTTTGTTGTTGTCGAAAATAACTACAAAATCTTTAAATTCAGATTTATTAACCTTGTTTTAATTTTTCTTTTGAACGGTTGTTTTCGCCTGGATTTTCCAAAGCTTGCTACAACTGCTCCCCCGCCCAGATGTTATATTCTACATTTGGGGAGCAGGTGAAAGTTTTGTGTTGATTTCTAGACATTAAAGCCATACACAAATATCAACGGTCACCTGCATCTTGTTTTAAAGGCCTCTAGAAAAAAATGATGACATTTCACCCACACATCTTTAAAACACATTGTTTTCAAATGTGAACGTGTTATTAAATAAATTTTAAAATAACAAGAAAATCATGTAAAAATTACAGATAGAAATTATTGTAATCATTGGGGAAGAACAGTTTTTTTGAGAAAGTACATTTCTGATATTTTATGGTATTTTATTGGCACTCCAGTTGCCAGAAGATGATTGTTTTTAAGGATTTTTTTTTTTTTTTTTATTATGTAGTTGTTTAATATATGTCTGTGGACATAATTAACAAATCAATGATTTGTGTTAATTGTAAGGCTCCCAAATTTTAACCCCACAAAAATATCTGTTGTTATGACTCTTTCTGTAAGGCTTTTTTCTTACTGAATGATTGTGGGTGTCATTCATTAACTGCTTTTGGATACAGACTTTAACGAAAGTGATTTATGGCAATTATATTCCAAGACAACAAACATACTGTATGCTCAGACAGGACAATGAAGGCAGGTGTTGAAAATGTGCCTTTCATATGTATGATTTGATGATAAGAAACAAGTGAAAAGTCAATTATGGAATTAATTTTACATGTAAACATATACTTAGTTTCATGTGGCAGTACATCAACACAGTGGATGCCTCTCTTCAATATAATCCGGGCTTCTTAGCAGTAGGGCCACCCTGCGGACGTCAGACACAAAAGCAGCCGCATCTTCCATGTCAAAACCCAGGTGTTCTTTTTTGTGAACCACTTCCCCCACATAGCTTCACTCCTGTCTTATTTAACATCAGAAAAGACCCACCGTCTGCTGTGCATTACCTTAAGTCTCAAGAGCCCATCCTTAATCACATTTTGGGATGTCGTCCCTCTCTATCCAAATAACTAATCCTCTACAAGCCAGACCGCTTTTGTCTTGTGCTTCCAGGGGCTGGAATCTTGCTGAGAAGCCAAGATTATGCGCTCTTTTCGATTCCAAACGAGTACTTTTATGAAAAACGTCAAAACATTCCCAACTTTGAGAATTTCAATTAAACATCTCCTTGAATTTTAGTATTACTTTAGAAAAAAACTCAAAGATTAAGCATGATGCCAAAGACACACACACATAGTGTTTCATACTGTGTAATCCCAGACTTGAAGTAAAAAATAATTCCGTGTTTGCGTTTTTGCATGTTTTATGAAGGAGTAGGGGTGGAATTATACATTTGAAACTGAATAGTTCTTTATCGACAACCTATAACCGCCACTTTAACCCGAGTACAGCGCAGAAAGAATTGTGAAAATCTGAAGGGTTTTGAGAAATTGCAACATATGTTTGGGAAAAAAATACCTTTAATAGAAATGATTTTGCGAATTCTTTAGAAAATTTGGTTAGTAAAAAATTAAATCTACTGTTAATTGGTATGACTATTTCTCAACGATATCCTCACATGACCCGTTTCGTCTTCGACTCAAGGAGCTTTCTTCTCTGATTGAATGACAACTTTCAGTTCAAAACAAATCTTTAGGCACGCCATAATTACCAGATGTCAACGGGTAAAAATGAGCATCATGTGTCAATTGCTGCCATTTGCCCCAAGAACTTGATGGGTACAGATGGAAGATTATTGGTGCCATGCATGTTTTTGGAGTGTGGGAGAAAGTTGAAGTTCCCGGAGAAAAGCCACGCGGGCTTGGTGAGAACATGCAAACTCAACACAGAGCCAGCTGGATTCAAACTCAGGTCCCTTAACTGTGAGGCGGACCTGCTAACCAGTGTGCCACCATGCCGCTTGGCAGCACAATGTCAGGTACAAAAGCAATCAAATATTTTGTATGTGCATGTGAATTTATTTATTGTGTGGTAATGTATCCGTTTGAAGGGTTCAGTCCATGTTTTTCTCTTGTTTTTGTAGAAAATTCCACAATCATTCGGGCTCCCCACACTTGCCACGGCTAGTTTTAAGATTATTATCCATAACAGTTGTATAATTGTACCAAAGACGGTACCCTTTTTAACGTTGACAAATGAAAAAGCAATATAAGGGTTAGGGTTAGGTTAGTCTAAAACAGAAAAAAACAACGAAGTGAATAAAAGGGCCTGAAATAATAATAATAATTTAAAAAAAAACAAAAAAAAAACAATAATCCTTATTTCATTGCAGTTGCGCTTCACGTGGCAAAAACATTGCCTTTTCCCTGGGGTCATCTGCGTCCCGTCTGGAATTGCATTATGTCCTCCGGGACACCGCCCCATTATTTGAGAAGGACTGGCCAAAGCCAAGGCTGGGAATCAATCTCTGAACCTTAGCATGCGGCAAAGGTGATAAACGTGAAGCTTTCCGAGTGGGGGACGACTCTTTTACATACACATTAACACATGAAAACACACGCACACACGTATACACACACACACAAGGCTTATTCACATTGTGTCCCTTTGTCATTGAACAGCCACCCACTTCACAGAACACCTACCATCCACACACATGCATACACACTTTTCGCTTTAACTAGGCACTGGCTGGAAAGGCTGTTAAAAGAAGATGTTTATTGAAGTTGGGTGCCACTGAATGTCTTACCTGAATGTCTCTCTCTCTCTCTCTCTCTCTCTCTCTCTCTCTCTCTCTCTCTCTCTCTCTCTCTCTCTCTCTCTCTCTCTCTCTATCTATCCCCTATCTAGCAGGGGACTCCATGACTCCAGAAGTCACAAAAAACAAAAACCCTTGACTTTTGCATAGCTTTCTCATGCTAATTGTCAAGAAACGCATTTGGTCGCCAGAGTCCTCATAAACTTAGGGAATCTTATTTATATGTTGATGACTAATTCAAAATTATCAGAAAATTACCAATTATCAGTCAATTTAACATTTGCATTCTCCTAATCCATAATATAATCTCACTTTATCCCATAATATACTTCTCCATATGTACTCATCATTTCACCTGACTAACCCTGTGGCTGGACCATTTTTCCCACAAACCTCAGGTTTGACACCATATAAAAACTCGCAATTTTGACTTTAAATCAATTAAACTACATAAAGCATCATCCAGCAATGCTTTTTAGCACACTTTCAACAAATTTCATTGTTTATTTCTAACGCAATTACATGTAAAAAAACAGTCAAATACACCCAAACAAGCAAACAGACAACTGCACACGGGCCCACATCACACAACACACAGCACACACAGTAGAAAAGAGCTGCCATATCAAACTAAATCAATGACAATCACAAACTGAAAACACCCTTTCAATGTGTTACTTTCCCCAACATCAACTTCTTAATACAATACAATACAATACAATACAATTGCAATTCTTTGTGGGCATATCCTCACCACCTCATGCCCATATTTGTTATCAGAGTCATGTAATTGTTATTAATTATTAATTTTCTCATTGCATCTTACTGAAACAACCACAATATTTGGTGTTATAATCTCTACCTGAACCTCAATTTGCTGTGTAGCCACTACACAATATGCTCTGATATGATTTCCTATTTCTAAATCATTAACTTCTCATAGTGTCTATATTTATTATTTCTATCATGTATAATTTTCATTTATTATATTATATATCCAAATTCTCCAGTTACTATCAACCAAAACTTAGTATCCACATATCCGCTACTGTCAACCAAAACTCAGTATCCACATATCCATCTTTGTCCATTTTATTTTTATTATTTTTCCTTGTAATTCTTATTTTATCTCGTAAGTCTATTTTTTGTGTATTAAGCTGGCCAGCAAAACCATATTTTGTTATCCACAAATTCAAGTGTTTTATTTTAGATGGACATTGCTTTTCGACACATTTCCAATCTCTGCATGCAAGCTGTTGCTCTACCGGTAGTATTCCCCATTAACGCAAATTTAGCTCAGTCTATGAACCTAGGGTTACCTAAAGACTGATATTCAACAAAAAACGGGGTGACAATAAATTTCTCAATGTGGTAATACTCAAGCTTCTACCCAACAGGGCGGAGTATTCTTGCCTTTGCTTCCACAAAGAGTTGTCACTTACAATCCCGTTAAATTTATATGAGATCGGCGTCTCCTTTCACACACAATCCCGTTTAGTTCATATGAGATCGGCGTCTCCTTTCACACACAATTCACACCCACATAACGCTTAGCGCACAGCGTTTAAGCGGACTCTATTAAGTATGTACAGGACACCGCCGCCCTATTCCAAATTTCCTGCGCACACGTTTTAAATGCGGACTCTATTAAGTACATACAGGACACCGCCGCCCTTTGTTTATAGACTACTCGGTCTCTTCACTTGACAGGGACTAGTATTCTCAAGGTTTTCACAACACCACAATATCACAACGTCAGCATGCGACTTCACAACACCACAATATCACAACGTCAGCATGCGAGTTCACAATACCACAATATCACAACGTCAGCATGCGAGTTCACCTACTCACCCCATGATGCCTTCTCTCCTTCGGCTTCGCGTCAACCCTCAGTCCCCAGATGCGGAGCCGGGACCCAGTCCCTGAAAAAGGTCTTACTGCCGTGGCCACGGTCTTGCCTGGTTGTCGACTCCGCCTCTGGAGACCTCAGGTATATTGCGATCCGGCTCGAAGGACCAAATAAATGTCAGGTTAATTTGTCAGACATTTGTAAGAAATTGTACACAAAAAAGGAGACAAGGCAATCTTCCCAACTCATGCATGAGGGGAGCGAAGAGGAACCGGCCAAGGACAATTCTACTGCGCTCTCCCAATCTCTCCGACTCCCCTTACTTTTATTTGTTACAGAGATCCCTAACTACATGAAGGTCCCGGCCCTCAAGGGGCAGGGAAAAACGCAAGTCTATGGCCGGGACCTTGTGTACTTGTCCTTCTATGTGTGAGCATGTGGGTGAGAAACTAATGCATGTATGAAAAAATACGTAGCGAAACATTCTGATAATGCATAGCAATAACATCGATAAGAGTCGCAGGTGTGGGAACGCTCCGACTGGCAGGCTTGAGCGGCCTTCCTTCTGCTTGAAAGAAAACAATGACGAGACAGTTCTTTTCCCACAAACAGTGCACTCATTCTCCCAGCGTACCATCAACATACCTAGCAGTACATCACCAGTTTATTCATTCATTATTATCATTCAGTATGTGTTTATTCATTCACGCAGCAAAGCATTTCTTCATTGCGAGCATTAATATTTTGTAGCAAATGTATAATCACTATATCTATAATTATTCTAACAATAATTATTCTAACACTATCTATCTATCTATCTATCTTTCTGGCCTCATGTACGAAAAAGCCAATGTGTGTCTGACTCCTGAAGTGTCTTTATATTTCCAGGAAGATGTGTGAAAACCTCCGATTGAGAGACATGCGTTGGTCTGCGAGCCTTTACGTCTGTGTTCAAGTGTGAGAGTGCCCCGCCATGCAATGTGTCCACCTGCCTTGCTTTTCTTGTCCCCCAAAATATCCTGTGATCTCTGCATACACATTTGGTTTAATTTGCTTCCACTTGCTTGCCATCTCTTTTTGGTTTCATCATTAATTTACACTACATTACCGTTCCCTTGATCCTTTGACCCTGTAGAGACATCATTTTTCAAAGCAGACTGATGTTTGTGTCTCTAATTCAAACAGGAAAGTCACGCCGTGACTGAAAAATGGCATTCCTTATGGGAGAGAGAGGAGTGTGTGTGTTTATGTGTGCGTTAGGGAGCATGTTATGGCTGTTGTGTCATGATCCCATCAACCTCCCACTCCTTTGCAATCTGACCTGTGGTACAAAAATACAAACACCCAATGTCAGTCTGACTCCAATGTAATTCG
Source organism: Hippichthys cyanospilos (assembly GCF_059441005.1). NCBI lineage: Eukaryota > Metazoa > Chordata > Actinopteri > Syngnathiformes > Syngnathidae > Hippichthys > Hippichthys cyanospilos. Next base: position 12,835,864 of record NC_142379.1, on the reverse strand, counting down.
TCGAATATTTTTAAAATTGTTTTAAATGCTGCGCTCATAATAACCTATATGTAATTCTAAACATAATATAATGATTTGCACATCTTTTTAAATCAATATTTCTTTGGATAAATAAACTTTGTTGTTTACAAATATTCACATATTGATCCTGCGAAATGTTCCAAAAAAGTTGGGACAGGGACATCTTAAGGAGTGTGGTCCATTGCCTTTCCTTTTGACAAGAAGCATCTGGAAACTGAGGACACAAACTGTTGAAGCTTTGCAAGTGAAATGATCTCCTATTCTTGCGAAACGAACAACTTGAATTGCTCATCATTACGAGGTCTCCCTTGTCACATTTTGTACTTGATAATTTCCCCACATGGTTTCCATACGAAACACTTTTGGACTGTTGGCACAACAACCAAACACTCACACTCTTTAACTAGAGAGCAACACTTTTGTAATTATGTGCAGGATTTTGCTTTGCATTGTCTTGTTGAAATAAGCAGGAATATGCGCTGTAAAGGATGTTGCTTAGATAGCAGTGTACGTTGTTCCAAAACCTGTATGTACAGTACTATTCAACATAAATTCAACATTACCCATGCCATGGGCAATAATACACCCCACCTCATACTATCTGAGATGCTTGCCTTGAAACTTTTGTGATAGTTTTTTTTTAATAACAATCCAGCTGGTCTTATTTCTTTTTTGCCAAATTGAAGCATCTAGTAGTCAGATGATAGCACACTGTTGAACTTTGCATGAGTCCATATCAGATGAGCTTGCGCACAAAGAACCTGTGGCATTGTGTGTGTGTGTGTGTGTGTGTGTGTTATTAATGGAGTTTTTCAACTGGCAAAAGTTTTAACTTGCATTTGTAGAGTCAGCAATGTACTGTGTTAACGGACTGATTTTTCTGAAGTGTTCCTGAGCCATCCCTTTTGAATGCAATGTTTCCCGACGGATTGAAAGCCACAGGCATTTACTGTTGGTTTTTGGCTTTGTCGCTTATGTGCAGAGATTTCGCCGGTTTTTCTGATTCAGTTGACCATTTTGTAAGGTCCGAAAGAAATGTTTTTGCATCTCAGTTTGTGAGTTCATATTTGAAGAGTGAACTTAAAAATCACTGATTTCTTTTTTCCTTTTTTCTAAAGTTTTTCCAACAAGTGAACTGCCGAGAAAAAAGCCAAAAAGCTTTTCTGAGGAGAAGGTACAACCATTCAGATGAAGTAGTATGCTCACGTCACCTTCACTTGAAGGGTTAGGGTTAGGGTTCTACACAGAAATCATTAACTTGGTGGCAGCATATAAACTACACGTGTGACAAATACTGTTCTCACACCATGAGAATACTTTCAGAGAAGTATGAATTACATTAAAGTATATCCAACTTTGAATAGCAAAATAGCATATAAATCATTAAGTGATTGGAATAATGAGAAAAAAGCATACAGTATTCAATTGGAATAGGTTGAACCATAAAATTTGACTTTATTAAGCTGTATGTCAGCTCTGAGAAGTGGCCAAGAACTTTAAAAGTATTTATTAGTCACCTCAAGCCTCTACAGGGAACAATCCTGCTTGTGCAGGGTGAAATTCTTAATTATGCAACTTGAGAGTTGATTTACTGCTGTATAAAAAAAACAAGAGCAGTTACAAAGAAGTTTAAAGTAATAAAAATTCAAAGTTGGAAAATACTTTCAACAAACAAACAAAACGTTCTTGAATTTGAACATTGAAAAAGTTGTCTTTGTGGTGTATTCCACACAACACAAGTTGAAAAGGAATTGCCAATAACTGCATTAGGTTTTCATCTACATTTTACACAACATCCCAAATTCGTTGGAATTAGGATTTGCGCATTCATGCATCGGTCCACTCCACACACACTCACACTCACACTTGTGCCCAGTGTGCAGGTGCAGTGTCTCTCACTGATATGAGCCCAGCAGGTTCCAGGGGGTCTAGATGGGCCTGACTCCATCTAATGAATATGTTTGTCTATGTGGGAAGTAACACAGCTGTGCATGGAAACATTTACATGTGTGAAAACATAGGAGAGATTGATTGCTGCTTTTCTACTAGCTCTGTGAACTTCTTATCACAGAGAGTTAAAACGTGGAAACATTGCATACTGGGATGCATACTCTTATTGTTTTGGTTTACGTTGTATCATTAGCAAAGACTATCACTGTAGTGAAAGAATACAGTAGGAAAAAAGAGGATAAAACACAAAAAAGGAAGAAAATAAGCGCATTAACAGTGCATTTATATGAATTAATGTGAAAATCAGTGAGGAAATGGGTTAAGCATTTTATCTTTATTAAGCATGGGAAGCTAGCAACCCAAGGGCATCATAGTGAAATCAGCCAGTAAAGCTTTAACTTGAGTCCCTACAAGCATTGCAAGCAATGCACCAAATAAAACAGTAGTCTTGAGCTCATACAGTGTCACCAGAAGTGTCTTTGTCTTTATTTGACTTTGTAATAGGTTTTGTAATAGGTTATTCTATTAATCATTAAAAAACTGAAAAAAAGCAATGTAAATCAACTTTCAACCAATGTTAGTGTAACTTTTTACAACGTTTACACGGGGTACGGGTGTGTTTGAAACTGAAAAAAAATTAACGTGCATTAAAATGCCTGCAATTAAAAATGTAAATTCCTGGACTACAAACATTTTTGACCAACTGAACCATTTGATGCTGAAAAAAAATATTAGGTCACTTAGTAATAATAAAAGTAAATTGAGCTATAACATTAACACAGGAGCATCAATATCTTAAAATTTTAACCTGAAAAAAAAGGTAATAAACTTCGTGCTGGGTTTGTTTGTTTGTTTGTTTTTTTCCGAATGACATCAATCACACTAGCACTAGGCACTTGGCTATGACATGGACAGTCAAAAAGAAGGCCATCAAATCTGTTAGTGAAGCCGCAGAGAAAGCCACGAGGTGGCTGCGGCTCGGAAGGGCAGATCCATGGATTGCTCCCAGGACGCAAGCAGGGGCGTGATTAATCCCGGCTCTGTCACCTGGGAGAGTGTGTCTGATGTTGCGAGACCCAAGACACTCAGTGACCCCAGGTTACTTCACTGACGATGCTTCCCAGTGCATGTTGGCGGTGTTTCTTTCAAGTCAAATATCAAAAATGACATTTGGGAAGAAAAATAATTGTTGAGAGAAATTTAAAAATCACACCCAGCCAATATTTGAGAAGGCCTGATCTATATTGTTATACCTTTTGGAAGTCTACAGTTGTGATGTTTTGGAATGAGCTTTGAACAAGCCTGATTTGCCCTTATATTTAAAATACTGCTCTCTCTATTTTTTATGTATTTTATTTTTTGCTTTGTTTTTCTTTCAAGCTGACAGTGCAAATGATGGGGTATAATATGGGGCACCAAGCAACCATGTCCACAGTGGTCATGTCCACTGTGGACAGATAGACAGACAATCATTCATTTGCACATTCATACCAAGGGACAGTATTCAATTACTCTAAAATGCGGGATTTTGGAATGAAGTCTAAACCCACACAAGCACAAGAAAGGAAAAGCAAACTCCAAACAGGTTGCCAAGATTCAGGAATTCAAGATAAACATACTCACCATGTCTTTGTGAAATCAGTTTGTAAAATTCAAGCAAATATTTCGAAGAATGTTAGTTTTGGAAATGCTGTACAAACACTGACATATTAAACCTCTGCAGGTACCAGGTGTCATTTTTGTATGTGAATAGTCTATTGTGTTTTGACTTTTCATTTATATAGTTTGGTAACATTGTGCCATCAAGATAAAGTCTCCTGGTAACACAGGGGTCAAATGTTACCTGATGAGGAAATAAGGTATTAGAGAAATAGGTCGTAGGTGAAAATGAAAGTGATGTCAAACTGCACTCTGAATCTTTATTAGACTTTGCAGTGGGGCAAAGTGGCAAAAAGCAATTTGTTGTAGAATATTACATTTTTTTGTGTAGATAAAATAAATTAAGATGTTTCTTTTCCATAATTTGTTCCTGTTATTTTTTTTTTACCCTGGAGACAAAACTATTGAGAATAAGTTGGATGAGTAATTCTCGTCAGCATAAAAATAGAAACACGTTTTCCGAGTGTGGCCCATAAGCATCCTGCAGTTTATTCAAGGTTTGCACTTTGTAGATATCGCATCAGAGCACCGTCGCTTCCCGTATTTGACCATAAAACATGACGTGTTGCAGGTGACATGGACAGCTGAACAAACACAAATATGACAATCAATGAATTACTTTTCCCCACATTGTGCATCAGGGCAGCACTGGCAGAGGCACATGCTCTCAAATGAGTTCTATTTCAGTTATATTTGCAAAGGCAATTGGATGTCAACTCAGATGCACACATGAAATAAGAGATGAAGAGGAAACTGGATCATTGCCTTGAGTTACTGCTGATTGTGCCCAAGGTGCATCTGTGATTGCGGCTATTGCTTGATGAGTCACCTGATAAGAACATTTTCTGCATCTTCTCCCTTCTTGGCAAGAAAGTCCGACTGTGCACTGTCGTGCCTTTAGGCCCTCCGGCTCTACCCCTGTCACCCTTTCACCTCTGTCTCCACAGGGACACAAGTCCACTCTGACCAACTGTTCATCACTAAGTCTGGGGTTCTATTTAATTGACCTCAATAAGCATCCCTCTTGCCATCAATACTTTCAGATGCCACTGTATTATGCACCATTGATTAAGTGCAAGTCATCGTTTGAGTCCAGAGCCTACTCTTGTTCCGCTTGCGTTAGCTCATTGGCCTGGATTGAATGATGAATTACAAATCAATGGAAACAGTTTGATAAATCCCCACTTTAGGCGACAGTTCATGGATCTTTTTTCCTTATACTTCTCAAAGTAGAGCTAAATCTCCCATTTCATAGGGCAGATGCTCTTTTAATATCCTGCAGAGGAGGGTTTATTTCAAGCTTGAAAGGCCCCATTAATGCCTTTTAAAGAATACCTTAAAAAGACCTTTAAATAAACGAGTAACTAGTAAACCACACTGCTAAACAAGAGGGAAGACTTTTGTCCCTTGTGATGATAGACGATATGTGAACAGCTCATTCATTTGGTTGAGTGAGCTGAAGACAAAGTCGTGTGGCAGTGAAATCCCGCCAGGGGCTGGCACCGCCCACTGGTTTACCCACAATCCTTATCCTTGATTAAGATACCCAACCCCTTTTTTTCGTACATTAGCTTGTGAACTATAGGCCCAATTAAAAATAGAAGCACACCAAGCCATTCTGTTCCTTAATGCCGAAGTAAAATTATCTTGACCGTTGATGCAAATGCCCCCATTAACGCACAACATTAACATTGTGTATGTCTCTCCCGAAGGTGTTCAGAAGCAGCTCCTGTCCCATCTATGCTCTTGCCTCCTCAAGGAGAGCCCGGCATGTAAATGTAATTATTCACATGACTTCAGTAACCTTTAACACTGGAATAATAATTTTCAACTTGTCCTGTTTATGCAATTTGTCACTGGTAATTACATAGTTATATTGTGCTTGCATAAAGCTGCATTTCCTTAAGTGCATGAGTTTGTGTTCCGAGGTGAACCAAAAACATCATTCCCAACAGACACAAAAAAGTAAACATACTCCATGCCTGGTTTGCACCAAGAAAATAATGTCTCCGATAATCTTTTATTCATATAGTTGTCAGCCACCATTGTGTGTGCCGTGCAGCACTCAGAGTACACAAGACCATATTGTGGTCCCAATCCATCACACACTCCTTACAGCATCACCGTAAATGCCAAGGGACACCAGGCGCCATGCTCAAAGGCCCACTTGGTGTTGCTTCCAGATCATGTTTCTGCCAAGCCCATTAATGTGTGGGCATGATTACCACACTGCCAACCTGAATATACTGCTGTGTCAATATGTCCACGGTGTGCCAGTTTTTTATCGTGAGGGCGTGGAGGTACACACAAAATTGCTTTCATGCTGCTAGAGCGCTCTGAGAGTGATCATGTCTTTTTCAACCACTCTACTAAAAGTAAAGAATGTTTTTTTAACATGAGGAATCAGCTTTTCAGAGCTCTACATGGTTTGATTTTCATTTGGGTATTTTGTTTGATACCTAGAGCCAAAATGCAATTAAACATTTTGTGGTGCTTAACTTCTGAAAGTTGTGAGAGTACGTATTTAAGGCCCCATATTTTTGTCATTCACAACGACCTTCCATTTGACAAGCGGCACGCTTGTGACATAAATGAGGTGAGAAAAAGTGGACAAAGGGCTTAGTCACTTTAAAGGAAACTGTTAACCACCAAAGTGTGAAAAGGAAACACAATCTTTGGAGTTATTTCAACTTCTTGGTTCAAATTGACGATCACCTCAAAGTTATTTGAGGTAATGTGACAAGATCTCATACGAGGAGAACTCGTACCAGGAGATCTCGTAAGATTAGGATGCCACTAAATCTTTCTTTTTCTTTTTGCTGTTTTTGTTTTTTTGTTTGTTTGTTTTCTCAAAATGTACAAAGGAAAATGCACTGCTAGTTATTGCTCTGACATTAAAACGCCACCAAATGCAGTTAGACTTCAACATAAATTCCCTCACCAAATAATAGATGGACACCAAGGCTTGTAATTTGACTGTAAGGCTTTTATTTTGAATTTGTTACCGGAATGTATGTCACGAAACAGCTGACTTTATGTCGCACCACCCGTTGTGGCAGGAGAGCCACAAGTTGCGACCTGAAACAAGCTACACAACTGTGTCCTGAAAAAAAAATAATTAAAAAAAAAAAACATCTTCATTTCGCTGGCATTAGGGTTAGTGGTCAGCGCAGCCTCTAGCATAAATTAACTGTTAGCTAGCGGCGCTCGAGTGCTCTACATTGGCTGGTGATGGTAGTCGGATAACTCTGCATGATTTGATGCTGAAAGCATCTGTAAGATGTTGAAAGATAAGTACAAGAAAAATAGGGTTTCGGTCCATTTTCTTCTATGCATTACAAAACAACTTGTGAACATATCACGTGAATGATTCCCAAGAAGCTGCTTTAGAAATGGTAGTCTTATGACTGATTGCCTATGTTTTGTTTCTGAATATAGAAATGGGTATTTTTGTAACGTTCAATGCAGGTGCAAGGATTTTGCTATGGGTTATGGGGTCTCTGACCAACACAATATTTTGCCAAAACCTTAACTATTTGCTGTGTCAAAAGCTGTTCATGTAACATTTTTCAAAGCAAAATTCTCTCAATATATACACAATGTGCAATTGCTTAATTGATTTTGATGTGTCTGATTTAAAATTTTTAAAAAAATCAGAGGCCCTTGATTTTTCAATATGTGGAAGAAAATGTTTGGAACCCCTGGTTTAAACATAATAATATTTATAAAACACGATAGGTTTTCCCATCAAATAGCTTATCACAAATGATGTAATGACTTGGTGCAACAACTTTTCAAATAAAACTAAAGAGAGTGCAAAACTGCATTTGAAGATGTGTAATCAATACAGAAATCCAAAGATGAGCCATAAGCACTTGAGTCACTATACACTGTACTGTGAAAAGCCATTAACACCATTAGTATTGATGTCATTTACGTTTTCCCATTTAGTGTTGCCCTTAGTTCCTCTATAGTCGCCAAGTGCAGGAAATAAGCACTCAGATTTTTCTGGTTGTTCTGATCTAAAGTCACCTTCCAGTGGGTCTCTCCCGAGCCCCATACTGTATGTTCAACAGCTTTCCTTTGTCTCCTCCTAGAGGCCATTTATGCTCCCCTGAACTTTTGAGTCGAGTTGGTGAAGTGAAAATGGCGTGAAATAATCGTCTCTTACACAACGATTGATCGCTTAACATCTATGCAACTAACTTAATGAAAATGCAATGTCAAGCTCAGGGCTCACCAACATGGTGCCCATTCTGTAGGCACCTGGGAGCCCTCAAGGACCACATTTGTAGCCGGCTGGCCTGTTCTAAAACCAGCCTAGTGTGCTACGACAACCAGGACCCCGCACCGAAGGGTCATTATAGCTGTTCTGGAGGAGAAACTTAGCCCGTCTTCAAGAGGGGAAGCTGTAAAAGTCTTTTCCATTGATGTTCAGCGCTGAGACGAACTGAATGTGAAAACTGCGTCAACACAACAGGAAAAGGCTCATGTTAAATTTCACACCCAGGCACAGCCTAATACCCTTAGATACTTGGATAATGATATGATACGACTTATAAAGGTGGTCGAGCTGTTTATACACATCACAGATATTAAAAGAACGGACACATTTTACAGGTAGGGCAAAAGAGGTTTTAGTCTCTTAAATTGTGCGTTGAGGGCAACAAATCGCAAGTAGACCCTACCCCCCCTCGGTGACAGTGAATCTACAACAAATTGCTGTCCGTTCAAAGCTGCTAGGTGATGCATCTGGAGGGATAAAACATTTATCAGAAGATGATTTTTCATTAAGGCAAGGAAAGAGCTTCCATCAATATTTCAGCGGCCCCGCCTGCCCACAGTGTGTCAGCAAGTACGAATGACCCTTTGTGTTCTTGCACTTTTTTAATAACCACAAGTCCTCACAAAGAAAGCCAGGGGGGTGGCGGATTTTTCTCAGTGAGGGGGACAATAATGTGTTTTTCCGTATGAAATCAGACTGAGGATATTTACCGTGGTTTAAGCACCTTGCGAGCACTGACACACCATTAGAGGGAGATAAGACCTTGAACATGGATAAGAATGGCAAACCGATGCCAATGGCAAAATACAGCTGCATTGTAGACAGTGACTACCCAATTATGTTGGAACAACATGCACATTTTGGATATTTATGTGACCGCAACCTTATAAAAATGAGGCCAAAAAATGTATTGCATTTCTCAAAACGGCTGGTGTACAACATTAACATTTAACCTTTTGAAATAATTTGATGTTTGAGCTAGAAATGATGACTAGCAAGGTAAGTCAAGCAAAATGTGTCTGCACTAACATTTAATTAATTTTTAAACTTTACAAAAACTGTGTGGTGGGTCCGCTTATTTGTGATTTTCTACATATACAGTGTACATAAATGCTCAGTATTTATTTTGCATTAAATTGCCATTCGTCCCCTTCATTTCCTTTTCCTTTCTCAGTTAGGTTTATCCATTTCTGACCCCTCCCATCGCTTCCACTCGTTCATGTGTGATCTCTCGTCACGTTTCACCAGCATCTCCCTCAGTAGCAAATCTCATTTTGCTTCTGGATGGCGGCTGCAAGTCTCCCCTCTGAGCAGCTGTCACACCTTTTCAGACTTTGCAGTACTGCTTTTAGACCCTAGCATCAAATATTCATAGAGGAGAGACAGCAAAGGCGAGTCTGCTATATACTTCTCTATCCTCCATCCATTTGACTTACATGCCTCCCTTCATATGGCCCTTAACATTACTTGACTTTCCGAGTTTACATCTTGCCCTCTACTTTCATTCTGTCCACAAGAAAGTGCAGTCAGAATGGCAGGCAAATGTTTACCTTTGTTTACGTTCACATTTTAGATGTTATTTTACCTTATACTATTTTTATATCAAACATTCTTAGCTGTGTTTCAGATGACTGTTGATCATTTACAAGAGGAATGATGGTGCAGCGAAGTTGAAGGCTGTAATTACACAAAATGAATACCGGTTAGTGGTGAGGACTTGAGGCAATCAAAAAAAAAAAAAATTACTGAGCAGATCACTTTGGAATTGGATATTACATTTGCCGAAATGACAGAGGAGATTCGTAATAAAAGCCCAAATGGTGGTTCACGGGCATAACTACCATTCTCTCCCTTCATTGTTGTAGCCTGTTGCTTCCCTGCTCCTTGTGATTTATCTAGAAGGAAAGTAGAATCAATTTTACAAACTAAAACTGAACGTCCTTGAGGAAAATCTTATTTTTAGAACCAAAAAAAAATCTTTCTCTTGAGGTAGACCCGTAGTTTTGTTTGAGTGGAAGCTACTCATATCCTTAAATCCAGATTTTGATTTAGATTTTGGTAGAGCAGGACGCCAGTGATATTTTGTGAATCTTGGGTTGTTAGACATGCCTCCAACTTTTCATACATCTTGATGGAATGTAAAACTGGAGCTGGTTCATTGTACTTCCTCGGTGGCCCTGCTGAGACATTTTTTAACCATATAAAAAAGTAACAACAGCGAGGCCTAAACATTTTTTATCACTTTATTTTCTAAAGCCGCTTATTCTCACAAGGGTTGCAGGCTTGCTGGTGCTTATCTCAGCTGACTTTGGCCAGTAGGGGTTTATTTTCTGGAGTATGGGAGGAAGCCGGAGTGCCCAAAGAGAACCCACATGGACTCGGGGAAAACAGGGAAAACTCCACACGGGAACTCCGGAGTGAGGTGGATTTGAACTTGAGTTCCTGAAATGTGAGGCGGACGTGCTAACCACTGCTCATTGAACCACCTGCCTAAACATTCTTTCCAAATATGATGTAAATATACCATACATAATAAACTCAGAGGTACAAAACAAACATAATAAAACATTAATTTCCCTTAGCCAGTAGTTGATTGCCATTAGTGTTCCCTCATTCTCAATGACTGATGGGGTCCATGTGTCAAATTTAGCGTCAAGCAAAATAGTGTGCCGCCATCAAGTGGTCAATGGTCAAATTACATCTAAAATAAATGGGAGTCTGAAAAAAAACACAATTAAGCCCCCCCCCCCCCCCAAAAAAAAAGTGTAGTACAGCAGAGTTGTGTAAGAGGACTCCATTAAATTTCAAGAATACTGATCCTATAGAACACTTATACTCATAAATAGCATGCCCTTCAACGTATTTGGAGCCCAATCCAAGGAGGCAACACAAAACCCACTGGACACATTCAAACTCAAAATATATTTATTAAAATTACACTGTAGGGACAAGATGGAAAAGACACATGTGAGAAATAGTTTTGTCATGTGTTATGTGGGTGGCGGTGAAAGCGCTACAAATTGTGCAACGTGAAGGTCAAACACACAAGTTCTTGAGAAAAAGAGATTGGAGTGGAGGGTGATGGCATGTCATATGAATATTTGATCTCGCTGAGATGAGAGCATGTGGCAAGGGCCGTCCCCGAAGTCCTTGTGATGAATAGTGTTGTAAAAATATTTACCTTAAACACAGCATGCATGTGAGGAAGAGGAGGAAGCGGTGTTAGCACATTTCCTTTCTTATCCTTTTTCATCATTCTTTTCTTGTTTACGCTTCCCACTAGTTAAAAGTGGGTTAGAATGTAATAGCATGCTGGAGGGAAGCAAGGGGATGATTTAAGGTGAAAAAATGATTGACGAGTAAAACAAAAAGAGAGTAAACCAAAAAGCGGTGCAAGGAAGCGGCGGGGGTGGGGGGAAGTATTTATGGAGAGATGAAGGAGAGGAAGGGAACAAGTAAAGCGCTCTGTGGAAGAAAAGCCAATGATTAATTCATCTTACAGCTCAGCGGCAAGCCCTCAAGGGTTTTACATGATGGAGAGGGGACCATCACGGTGTTTAAACTTGAGACTCCCCTCCTCCCCTTCTTGTTCCTTCACCCTTCTTGCACCAGTCACCTCCCACTCATTCTCATTTAGATCATTGCTATATGAAGTTGTGTTTATACTTTCAAAGTGAAGCAGATGATGAAATGACAGAGGACTAAGGTCAATGGGATGGGCGGAGAGGAGGATGCACTGGCAGATGATGTGTCAGAAGATGTCTCCTGCTATGTTTCAAGTTGATCTGAGCTCGTGTTTACTCTTAGCATTAGGGCTAGGGTTAGAGGGGTCAACCGTATCTGAATAGAATAATGCAGTTGCAAAGTAGTGTCTCAGCAAATTCCCATGTAATGGAAAATGTAACACACTTAAATGTACGTTTTATTACCACAGTCACGCATTATTCATAGTTAATTTGGCTTAGCAGAGAAGAGTAATGGTGCTCTGATAGCATGGGACCTCAAGAGAAATTATGAAATGGGGCTGTGCACAAGAATCAGTATTGCAGCTTGAAAGTGTAATATGATCTACCTGTATGCAAAACATTTAAATACTGGGTTTTGTTGTCACTACCATTTTGGAAGAATCATTAAAAAACAAATATTTTAAACACTTGATGGAAAAATACTTTTAGTCTTAAAATGTAAACTTATTTTACTTTTTTTAACGCAAAAATATTTTAAAAATTCAGAAGAAATAAACAATTATTTTAAATAAAACTTGTTGAAAAAAACAAGTACTTCCAATACAAACTTTGTTGGGAGGAGGGAAATTAAATGTGTTAAAAATGTCAACAAAAATATTTACAAAACCACGACTTTTTCACGAAATATTAAAGATTTATTTTTTCTTTAAGCTTCAAAAGGTTTGGGGTTTTTTTTCTTCAAGAAGAAACTCACATTTTTTTTGTTAAAAATAGCTGACTACTTCTCATACAAACCCTAAAAATTGTGTAAACTGAAGCTTTCTCAAAAATTAAGTCTATTCTAGTACAATGTTTGTTTTTTTCTGCAAGGGAAGTAATTTAGTTTTGTATTGTGTGTTATGAATGAAGCAGTAAAGCAGAGCCGCCAGAACCCACAACGCGAAGCAGTTTAAAATATTTGAGCTAAAACTACTCCCCAACTACATTTCACTGATTTATATATTTTTTGTAAAACAATACATACTTTATTCATCAGTGACATATTCAAATATGAATCAGATAAAAACAGATTATTTTGAGAAAGTTTTTATTACTGTAACCAAGTATCACAATTCTCCAATAACATACATGTCTTAAATGAGTGTAAAATCTTTTGTAGAGAGGAGCTGGAAGGTCTGGCACTCCTTTTTTTTTTCTTCCTTCGAGGAGCTGGAGGTCTGGCAATCCTTTTTTTTTCTTCCTTCTCTCTCCCTTTCTTCATTTGCCTATTCACTCTCTCCCATTGGATTAGTGCTTCCTCCCTGCGATTGCTCGTTTAATCCGGGTCCTCCTTTCTTTAAATGAAAAAAAATCACGAGATGAGTTTATGTAAGAGTATTGATAAGTCCCAGGTGACACTGAACGCCCCAATTAAAAAATGGACCCGTTAATTGTAGCCAGCTAAAAAAGTGACTTTTCGTCGACGAATGCTGACGCAAAAATATGAATGCAGAAGAAATAGCCCAGCGAATTGTCAGAGAGACCTGTGGGAGGTTTTGAGACTGTTAAAATGGGTGTACGCGTCGCTCTCCTGATCCCCCAGGTAAAAGAAGCCTCTTTAACATTCATGCGGCCTAGGCCACACTTAATGACATTCAACATTCGCACTCTGAAGCAGTGTTGCACAGCATTTAAATAGCTGGATTGCATGTATGTATATTTGTGCATTTATTGTAACGGTTGAACGTGTTTGTTGAATATAATCCACTTAAAGGCATTGCAACCTGTTAGCTAAACGATTGACGCAAGGTTTGTAGTTCACCTCCTCTTGGATGGTGGCGCTGTGCTTGTATTTTGTCTGTTGGAAAACCGGAAAATGCGATGTGGTTTATAGAGGCGGGCTGTGTGACGTCTATTGTCGTTTAACAACTCTTTGTTCTGCACACGAATGCCGTTTATGCAACGTTGTAGAAAAAGATTCAAATCGTATTTCATTTTATAACATTTAACGCAATTGGACGAGGCACCACACTGTTTGTAAAGTTGTTTGGTTTTGTGCATTGTTATCAGTCATTTTTTAAGTTACCGTTTACAGGATGCACCCATACTTTTGGCCTTCATGGGGGGGGGGGTATACTTGGGGGATTGCGGTAGTTTCAAGGCGCTAAAATCTTTATATGGTATGAGACTGTTGTTTGCGCGTTGTCGTCTGGAGAGGAACGCGACTGTGATGTTCGAATGCAATTGTCACGAGTGCATACCCTTCTCGAAAAAAATGATTTTTTTTTTAATTTTCCTCCCAGAGATATTTGTCCTATAGCCAATCAAATAAAGATAAAACGCATGCCTGCATCCCCAGTCAAGCTTTGAAGTGTGTAGTGCACCGTTAGCCGCCACAAGATGTCAGCAGCGCTGTTTGTATTTTCCCATGTATTTAGCTGTTTCTGATAGAGGAACACGGAGGATTCATGCATGGTGGGAATGGTTTTAGCGGATTTCAACCCCACATTTAAGCATTGTTTAAGTGTCGTGTACGAGTGTTGCCTCATCAAGAATGTGTGTGTGTTTGAATTTTCACGTGTTTATGCAAAGGACACCGTGACTGAAGAGGGCGCCTGCGCTCAATACTTCTGCGTCGGTTGCGTGTACAACTCATACTTACCTGGCAGGGGAGATACCATGATCAAGAAGGTGGTTCACCCAGGGTGAGGCTCAGCCATTGCACTCCGGTTGGGCTGACCCCTGCGAATTCCCCAAATGTGGGAATCTCGACTGCATAATTTCTGGTAGTGGGGGACTGCGTACGCGCTCTCCCCTGATTTAAGTGTATAAAACAAATGATGGGGTTCCTATTGGACCGTGTCAAAATTCAGCTTCCAGAGAGAGAGTGAACAGTTCGGCTTTGATGAAAACCCTATGCAATGTATAGCCAAAGATAATAGAACCATCAAACAGTAGGTCGACGGTCAGGTTGGACGATACTTGCAAATGATTTCGATTGACCATCTAAGTTAACGAATTCGCTGGGCAACAACAGCAAACGGGCCCTAAAGACCTCATATACGATAAAATATATCAGTATGAAGTCAATGTTGTCCGGAGTCATTGTGGCACAAGTAACTTGTGCATGTTGCTCCACGTTGGCACGGAAATCTCACATGCGGACATATCCGGCTTCTCGGCCCGCCCCCTTATCTGTGATTGGCCAGAAATTGCATTTATTCGCTGCTCAGATTGGATGAGCGTGTGTTATTTAAAAAATAATAATACAAGTACACGGTACAGTCTAGTCGAGCTAGGGCGGGCACAGCAGCCTATCAGGGCGGGCCCGACCCCCTAATCCCGCCCATGACGCCGAGTCTGCATGCGGCCGTATTTCGTTTACGACTCGTCAAATAAACATATCATGGAAGGTTAGACGAAGTTTTGCCATCCATCTTTCCATTCCCAGTATTTGTTCAGCAAACGGCGAGTTAGGATAAACACCCCTCGTTCTTAACGGACACGTGAAAATCCCTTGTTACTAACACTATT
Organism: Hippichthys cyanospilos; assembly: GCF_059441005.1. Taxonomy (NCBI): domain Eukaryota; kingdom Metazoa; phylum Chordata; class Actinopteri; order Syngnathiformes; family Syngnathidae; genus Hippichthys; species Hippichthys cyanospilos. The sequence continues at coordinate 12,820,750 of NC_142379.1, read as the reverse complement.
AGGCGTTTGTCACCGTCACTGTAGCTCGTAGCGTCGGGAATGAAAACATTTCCTCCGACAGATTGTGGGTATCGCTTCTCGGCCTTTTGGCTAAGATCAAGTGTAGTATCTGTTCTTATCAGTTTAATATCTGATACGTCCCCTATCCGGGGACCATATATTAAATTGATTTTTGGAACTGGGAGATGGAATAGGGGCTTGCTCCGTCCACTCCACGCATCGACCTGGTATTGCAGTACCTCCAGGAACGGTGCACCCCTCCCTCCTCTGTTAATAAAAACTCAAGACTGTGATTCGACACGCAGTTAATGTTGAAAGCGGGTGCCTGGCGGCGCGCGGAGCAAGTCCGTGAGGGCGGATTTCGTTGCTCCCTCAGACCGTCGTCGAACTGTAAAATACGTCAATTGCAAGTCGGGATCGCTGTGTACGGGCTTGACCATGAAAAAGGAAGTGCCAACATAAAGATCAACCCACAATACAGTATTGTTTAATGTCGAATTTATGAAGGCAGCCCCACAGTGTTGTCTTTGAAGTGTGTAGTGTGCGCTGCACACCGGTAGATGTCAGCGGCGCTAACTCTAGTGCTCCATGCATTATGCTCGTTACCGACAAAGAAACAGGAAGAAGCAATGCATGATGGTAATGCCTATGCGCAATAAATGACACATTTGACCATGGTTTAGCGAATGTATTATCTTAAAAGTACTGCCTTAACTGGTACGTGCGTGCTGCCACGTCAAGCTTGTGTGTGTTCCCAGTTTCACCCTCGCAGCGCTATAACCATGACTGAAGAGGGCGCCTGCGCTCAATACTTCTGCGTCGGTTGCGTGTACAACTCATACTTACCTGGCAGGGGAGATACCATGATCAAGAAGGTGGTTCACCCAGGGTGAGGCTCAGCCATTGCACTCCGGTTGGGCTGACCCCTGCGAATTCCCCAAATGTGGGAATCTCGACTGCATAATTTCTGGTAGTGGGGGACTGCGTTCGCGCTCTCCCCTGATCTAACATGTTTAATTAAATATTCAACTTAGAGATTTTAACAATTGGTCAGATGAAGTGATGCCCATTTGCTGTTCCTTGAATGGCACCATACCATCATTCTGTCACTTTTGTGTTATGTGTTCCGTACACTTCTTGTGGAACCAGGCATTACCCCGCATTAATTTAGGCGTCGCCTTTACGTTTTTTTTGTGGAAGTCACCCATCGTTTTGTTTGGCCACTTAAGAACACGGTGATGTTAGTAGATGGGGCACATTTTTAGCTCTTTGTCTATTGGACCAATATGGATCAAGTGGTACACAGCACCCAGCATTTGCTCGATTTATAGGCTGAAAAACAATGCACGTGTCTCCATTAACAATTACAAGGTGTGTAGTTGATGTTTGGCCTGTAAATATTTGCACTGCGGACGTTTGTCACCGTCACTGTAGCTCGTAGCGTCGGGAATGAAGACATCTCCTCCGACAGATTGTGGCTATCGCTTCTCGGCCTTTTGGCTAAGATCAAGTGTAGTATCTGTTCTTATCAGTTTAATATCTGATACGTCCCCTATCCGGGGACCATATATTAAATTGATTTTTGGAACTGGGAGATGGAATAGGGGCTTGCTCCGTCCACTCCACGCATCGACCTGGTATTGCAGTACCTCCAGGAACGGTGCATCCCCACTTACTTGTCGAAACTAATAGCTGTATGTAATTAGTTAACTTGGCAAATAGAAGTTTTCAGATGTAAACTTAATCTGACATGATCGACTTTTGAGTGTGATTCAACAAATAGAATACACCCTCACGAGCACGGAACGGCGTGAAGTGTGTAATGTGTGCTACACACCAGTTGGTGTCAGCGGCGCTAATTTTGTTACTATACATAAACAGTATATACAATGACCCCTCCTGCATCGCGGTCTGGTTTAGTACTTCGCGGGTTTTACCAGGGAAAATGTAAAATATTTCAAAATAAAAAATAATTTAAAAATGCGCAAAAATGGAGAAAAAATGAAAAAAAAAAGTACAATATACAGTAAGTAATATTAGTAAATAACTATGTTAAGAATTCTTCAAGCGTTAGAGTTCGTGACGTTTTTTTTTAATATTATTTGAAATGTATGCTTTTAATTCGTCGGGTCCCGTTGCATTTCCGTTTCCTGTTGTAAGTTCTCGGCGCGTCATTCGGCTCGCTACGGTGACGTAGTGAATGACAACGTAAGCTCATATTTATAGTTTATTGTCATTTATGTTGATAACGCACGCTACTACTGCCTATGTCTAGTAAGCGATGAGTGTTTATTCTGTTTATGTGTTCGTTTGTGTAGAGGTTGCACTTTATAGTTAGTCGTTGTTAGTTGTTGCTAACCCGCTAATGTCGGCTAAAAATACAGTAAATTCAGATTAAAGTTCGGCAAGTGCTTATATGTTAGTTGACTGACTTTAACATTGTTGTTGATTTATTATTCAACAGCTACTACATGATACACCTTTCATGAGCCAAAATAAATGTGAAGTTCAAAATGATGACTCTTTCACCGGAGTCTTGGTGCAGATAAACAGTCCTGAGAACAAATTCTCAACAAACTAAGTAATATCAGTTATTTAATGAATATACAATAATGTTAATAAGGATAATGTAATGTTAAATAATAGGAGAAAGGAAATAAAATACGCAAAAATACAAAAAAAAAAAGGATTGTTTATGGTTACTGTGGCTATATTGGGGCGTACATAGAAATCTAGGAACTGATACCCGACTTCGCGGGTTTCAGACTAAACCCGTTAACCGCCCCATTAACCGCAAAATGATGGGGTAATCAGTGTATGTCTAAAAGATGCAGTCTATTAATTGATTGCAACCAAACGTCGATCCAAATGGCTAATTGCATTCTATGTCAAATGCTTCGTCTGTCGTTATTTTCGACAATTCAGGGGAATGCACCGCTCCTAGGTACTGCAATATCATGTTAATGCGTGCAATATCATGTTAATGCGTGGAGTGGATGGAGCAAGAACCTATTCCATGTACCAGTTCCAAAAATCAATTTAATATATGGTCCCCAGATCGGGGACATATCAGATATTAGAGTGATAAGAACAGATTTTTTTTTTTTTTTTTTTTAAAGTTTTATTGTTACTGCAACAATATATCACATTTCTCCAGTATGGAGTAGAGCAGGGGTGGCCAAGTTCGGTCCTCAAGAGCCACAATCCAGCCTGTTTTCATTGTGTCTCTTCAACTAACACACCTGATTCAAATGATTAGCTCATCAGCATGCTTTGCACAATCCTGATAACGACGCTGATTTGACTCAGGTGTGTTGGTTGAAGAGATACATTGAAAACAGTCTGGATTGTGGCTCTTGAGGACCGAACTTGGCCACCCCTGGAGTAGAGTATGACATTACTGTAGAATGGGGGCCAAATTAGTTAAACATTTTTATAAAAGTTTATTTATTTTTTTTAAGAACACTTCAACACGTTGCTACCACGACCTTCTCCGTGGAGCTCCGGTTTCCTCCTCCGGGCGGGCGCAGGCAACGCTTCTTTGTGGCTGTCTCCTTGGCTTGCCGCGCGCAGCTGTGATGGTCTCTGCAGCCATTCGGAGCAGAGCCACGGAGGGAGTCTGCCTGCACCTCCTCACCAGCAGGTTTCTGGAGGCCCAGATGGCGGCAGGGTGAGCCACTGTCTATCGAAGTCCTTTGGAGGCTTTTCTCTCTGGCTCACCCCGTAGAGCACCGGTTGGCATTTAGGGCCTCCCCTGCTGGCAAGTCCGGGAATATTCTTAGGTGGTCGGCTTTCGCCCACAGGTCAACGGCAGCGCTGCACTCCCAGAGGAGATGCCATACCGACTCCTGGGCGCCACAACCTGGTCGGGGGCAGGTAGGATGGGCTGCCATTCCTCGGGAGTGCATGATGGACCTGACTGGGAGAACCATCCACCAGAGGTCCCGGAGTCTGTTCGGAAGGGCAGGGTGGTTGACATTGCGCCAAACTGTTGTGGGCTTGCCGGATGAGAGCAAGTGCACTGGACGCACTGCTTCCTGCTCAACAGACATTTGCAATTATGTTTTTTTTACATGTTGTTTTCTGATTCACTTCTGTGATGTTTTAAAAAAAAATTCTAATGTATGAATATGCAGGTGGTAGAATAAACGCCACAGGGAGTCTTTGACGCACGTATGCGCCCATCCAGAACCGGGTCATTGCTTGTGTTCTGATGTTTTTCTGATGCTTTTTCAAAATCTAAATTCAGGACTACTAGCCGCATGATTCCGTCTCTCGCATAACAGATGGTGTCACGTAACAATATTAGGCTGTCCCTGATCTTCCTTGCCGCAATGGCACAGGTTTGTTCAGGGTTGTGCATGTCCTTTAAAACTGCAGCCATTCGTGTAGCTAAAAGTTTACTAAAAAGTCCACGTTTAAAAGAGTGATGGGTCGCCAGTTGCTGAGATCGGTGGTGTAACCATTCTTGTGCAATAATGTCACTATCCCTACTCTGAAAGTGTCTGGCAGTTTGCTTGTTTTTGCCAAGTCATTAAAAACAAAGTAGGTCTGGTGCTAAAATGTTCCAAAAGGTTGCAAAGAACTCTAAGCAGAGTCCACCTTCGCGAGGTGCCTTTTTAAACATTATACACATTTGTTTATTTCCTCTAAAATGTTTTGTTAAAAGGCCTTTTTCTGTCACAGCTTCTTCTATAAAGTTTAGAAGTTCCATCATTGTATTTTTCACCTTTACCACCTCCAACTACTGTGCTGGTGATTCATAGAAATCTTGGAGAGTCTGCCAATCCTTGTACACCGCTGTGTATGCAGCCACGTGAGCTTTTTCATTTCTTGTCTTCACTTTGTTGGCAAAAGATTTTGGACAGTTTCTGTAAAGGTGGTTGGACTCCCCACAATGGACTCAAAATGCCATTGGTGCATTCTTTAAAAGAATGCCCAACTGTTCTACATTTTCCTCAAATAACTTATCACACACTTCTGTTAGAAGCCCATGCTCACCACACTTGCAGCACAGCTTGGTTTGACCTTGGTGATAGACGTAGCCTCAATTTTCTCCCAGGATTGTCATGGATGGAAGGTGTTTCAGGCTCTGGAAGCCTTTGGGGGTCCTGCCATTGTTGAATGGGGACCCTCCAAGCACGGTTCCTGCAACCTATTGCAAGGTGGTCTCATTCTAAGCGGCATTCGCTATCCTCTAGTTAGTATTTATCACAATCCTAACTTGAAGAAGTTTATTATAAAGCATTCAAATTCTGGAATTTTCCAAAGAATTTAAGCTCAAATGTGTGCTTTATTTAGCCGAGAAACTTGATAGAATTTTTTTTTTAATTGAAACAAGTCATTGGAACAATCCATTTTAATATTTTGTAACGTTTTACTAATTTAATGGGAAAAAACTTTGCAGAGAAAATATATTTTCAACCAGTTTTATATTAAATGAAACAAGTTGAAAAAGGCCTTAAACATGCTGTTTTGGGTCAGCAAATGAAACTTGAAAAATGTAAACAGAAACGTAATGAAATTGAATATTGCTTAATTATGTATTACAAAAATGTTTCTTAAAAAAAATCGGCAAAAAACAACCAATGTAGCTAACTCAAAAATGAGACCCTAAAAAAATGAAGCTTTCGTCCAGGAAAACTTTTTTCAATGTAGTTTCTGGTGAGACTATTCCTGCAGGCAAAGTAAATCAATTTTGTACTGTGTGTTATGTTCTTCATAACAGTAAAGCAGAGCTAACAGAAACTAGAACCCAAAGCAGCTCACTCGCTTTCACTCAACAGGATAGCTTCGGTTTCAGAGCTCCATAAAAGCCACAAAGGGCGATTAACTCCTCAGCTCAACTGCACTCACTGTATGTTTGCTTTGTCGAACACAAAAGAGCACTTCCTATATTGTTTAGTTACATTATTTTAAGGCGGCATGGAATGGTGAATAGTGTTTTGCATTTATGACTCACTGTCTTGAGTCGAGACAGAAAATAGTCCACTTGTGTAATCTGAGAGTCGCTGCTTGTTGGTCTAAATGTACTTATTCATATTATGACTTTTTATCGCTGATGAAAGTTGAGTGGAATGTATGTCAGCGCTCGGATGGAATTCAACACTTCTGCTTAACTGGTTATTAATTACACTGTACTTGTTGGCTCAGCTGCTAAAGCTAAGCTAATGGCAGTATTGTATTTTATTGTGTTTTTACGATTTATTGTGTGTTGGCGTTTTCCTACATTAAGTTGCATGGTTATAACACGCGCCTGCTGACATCTGATCCAAACCACTCAATACACTTACTCTTCTCCTTAACCATTTTTTTTTGTATTTTATATTGTTCCCTTGTGAAAATTTGGAAATTAGTCTCGTGAAAGGAATTCTATTTAAAAAATGCATTAAACTAGCAGCTATTGCTAATTCGATACTTAGCTTGGAATTAGTTTTATTTAGTCCGTTGTTTGTCACAACTCAGCATGGTGGGAGATACGTGGAAGGTAGTGACCCAAAAGTGCAGGGAAGCAAGGAGGTTGAGGTGCTCAAAAAGGATGATTTAACTCTGCTCAGAGGCAAGTTAAACAAGAACAAAACAGTTTACAAACAGAATTCATAACTTAAAAGACTAAACTCATGGTTGTTGAGGGCAGAGGACAGAAACAGGGAGGTAATAAGACATTGAGAGTACACATAGACAATAACACGACAACCAACTGAAAGCAAACCGGGAACTAAATACACTCAACACTAACGAGATGACCCGAAACAGCTGGACAGGAACAATAGTTGGGAAGCTGATTTACCAGACAGGTGGACACAATCACACTAATGAGGAGCACAAAAAAACAGAAAAGAACACCCCCCCCCCCCCCCCCCCCCACACACACACACACACACACACACAAAACATGTCATGTCAAGTTGCACTATTTTATTCCTGATTGCATAAGCAAACAAAGCTCATTAGTCTTGGAAAGTTAACAGCAACCCCCTCTCCAACATGAACTGATGTGCCTTTTCCTGAACTAACTGGCTTTTACTCAATTCTCAACCTGTATGCTGGCAGCTGTAGTTCCGTAAATTATTCATTTCAATCAAGAATAGAAGGAAGTTTTCACACTGAACTTAACATATGTCTTAAAAGCTCAGAAGGAAAAATATGTATGCTTGATCAGGAAAAGGTGCATCCAATCATGTTTTGGTTACAATAGCAATACTATGTATTGGGCAAGTTACTTCAAAACTGTAATGCGTTATTACTATATGCATATTACAGTACTAGTTTTTTTTTTTGCGTGTAAGGCATTACATTACCATGTTACACCAAGAGGCCGAGCCGTGACGTAGAGTCGTTGATCGTCAAGTATAGATTGATAATGACACAAGATCGCACAGGATTCTAATCAATGAAAACACTATAAGAGCGCAAAGTAAAGCATACGGGTGACCCAATAATAGGAGGAAAAACAAAAACAAGCACTACTTGCCTGAACCTAATAACATCAATTCATCACAGAAAGATGGCAGCATAAAATGGGTTTCTGCGGTGAAAATGTTCCCATTTTTTTCAGGCCACTGTAATGACTTGTGAGAAGGGTCGACTCATTAGTGTTTTTGTTTTTTTTTTTAAAGGTGGATAGTGGGCGTCCTACCGTAGGACCTGTTGAGTGCTCAAGCTGTCATCTCGCCCGTCCAAGGCCAGATTGAGTTTCATGTCCGTCCTCCTTAATGACCCGTCAGCGGAGAGGGTCGCCTCGTGATCTCTGTGTGATCCTCACCACACCCTCCTTCACATTCCCGCGTTCTACTCAAATGCAAACAATCTGGCTGACATCTGCGTCCCCCCGGCCTCACTGTGTTATTAGCGATAGACTGGCTCGGACACCTCTCTTCCACGCGACCTCCCCGTAGCATCTCGTGGGACCTGGCTGGTTCTTTCGGGGGACCCCCCCCCAGGGAGATGAACCCCTTCCACTATTACGTGCAAAGGGAGGACCGGGGAGGCGGGGATCTCCGGGGAGTCATAGACCACCAACTGTTGTGAAACACCAGGAAATGGCACTCTTTCCAAGCTTGTAAGTGAGATAAAGAGCAGCTAGCATGCTAACGTGCACCTGCACAAATGTTTTCAAACAAATTGTGAAATCATTCTTACCTTTTAACAACAAATGTAATAAATTAGTAGTCATCGTCATTTGAAATATAAACATCCTTCTTTGACGTTACCGTATTTGATCATGGCTAAAATTACTATGATGGATTTTCAGAATTAAGAAAAATAATTCTAAATGCTGGTAGCACTGTGGGAGACAGATTAGCACATCCATCTTGGATGCGGAGATTGTGGGTTCGCTTTCGTCTCCAGCCTCCCTGTGCGGAGTTTGCACGTTCTCCCTGTTGTGGTTTTTCTCTGGGTATTCCAGTTTTATCCACATTCCTAAAACATGCATGGTAGTTATATTGACGACCCTAAATTGTCCCTCAATATAATTTCTCTACATCATTGTGTCCTCTACGTTTAGCTGGCAGCCAAATCAGGGTGTACCTCTCCTACTGCCCGAAGACATCTGGGATAGTCTAGGATTTGGCATTGCAATAATTGTATTGGTTTTGTACAAGCATACAAGTGTGAGCATGGAAGTCAGTAGTTTATTGAACAACAGAATGCAATTAAATTTAACGTGAAGGTGTGATGCTGGCTCAGCAATCAAGATATTCAACTACGGTGATCAAGCGATGAAACACATTTGATTTAGCTTTTCAATATAAAAGCCATCAGTTGGGTTCATATTTAAATTTCAAATATTCATCATTACGATTATCTTTTACTACAAACTATTAGAATAGCAACCTACACACCTGAGTATGGTGATTTTAAAGGGAGAGAAGGCACAAGTCAAACTTGTTCTGATTTAGTAACCCATTTTTACACTGCTCGTTTTTCTTCCTGACTCACTGTCCAGTGACAAAACACAACGCTAGAACTATTAGCTAAGCAACGAATGGCTGTTGTGGCCTTTAATGGATGAAAACAATAAACATTTGGTAAACTTCTCCATCATGATGTTAGATTTTTAAGTTCTTCCTGAACTCAGTCCATCAAGTTGTCATGCGTTATTGTGTCAGATTAGTCACTGGAGCCGTTATGTTATCAACTTATAGTAATTTGCAGCTAAAATGTTATTTGCTTGTTTGGCATCTCATGAGTAGTGACAAACGTAGAGATGCAATACTGGAGACATTCGCTTGGCAACTGGAATGCTCGACCATGCCGACTGAAGGCACAAGTCAAACTAACTTGAGTTTGCAACAAGAGAGTAGCCGCGAGTTTTCGAGTCAGCTAACGTGAAATAGCCTTCAACATTTGTTCTTGGAGTTCAACTAAATTCCACCTCCTGGGTCCTGGTTTTTCGAGGTGTGAGTGGGTAACCAAGTGAAGTTGCAACGTCCTTGGGGATCCTTACTGACAAAAGCCTGCCCCTGAGGATAGCTGAGTGTCTTTACGCTACAGGCAGGGCTCAGGGACATGACGAAGGCCAAGTCAGGATGTCCACCTCCAGACCGACCAGCTTGTGCCGGACTCTGCGGGGTCAAAGGGCAGTTCAGGTCTGGACTGCTAAAATGCGTCTGACTGAAGCAAGTCGCCTCAAAGAACCGATGTCCTGGTGGTGGACTATGCAGGTTTGGAGTTGACGACATGAGGGCAGGTCGACTTTGCAGACCTTCAACGCTGCCATAGCTGCAGTCTGACCGGTTGCTCTCGATTTGACCGACCGGTGAGACCGCTAAGTTTTGCCGGTATGCAGCCGGCACGGACGATGTGTCGATGGTGTCCGGATCCTTCAGACCAAGAGTCCTCAGAACCCAAAGGTCCAGCGTGGACTCGGAGGAGCTGGAGCTGGAATCTGTAAAACTGGACTCAGCAGAACTGAACTCGGCGCTAAGGTTCCGGCAAATGCGCTTGCTGATCTGGAGGTGGCGCCGAGTGGAGTTTTGGAAAGAGCCAACGGGATTCGTCTGCCTCCTGTTCAGATTCCTGGTCCTGTTGGCATTCAACTTCTGCATAACAAGATTGATTTGTGTTCTGAGTACTTCATTTCTTCACAGTGTCAAAAATTCACGTTTGTCATTTTTGTATCATGATACTGACAGATCCAGGCTGTATCCCGCATCTCTCAACAAAAGTCAATTAGCCTAATTGAAGACTCTAAATTAGTGATGGCAAAAGTACTCACATCCTCTATAAATACAGACACTTGCAGAATATAAATGTTCTTGTTGAAGCAGAAATACAGATTGAAGACTACATTTACTGTCCCCTCAAAACACCACAAAAAACAATGCTTAAAAAACTACCAGTGGCAAAAGTGAGTACACCTCTTTATGAAAACATCTAAATTGGGCCCACTTAGTTAGATATCTTCTTTAGAGTCATGTGACACATTAGTGTTTCGAGGTCTCACGTGTGAAGGGGGGCAGGTGTGTCAAAATTGTGTTTTCACACTCATGTCAGAGTGTGTGCATTTGTTTTACCTTGGCTTTGTCTTCCAAATTCCTGACAAAAGACGAGTTGAGGAATTGTCGCAGTTTATTGTTCTCCTCCTGGAGGCGACTCAGCTCTTTCTCTCGTTGAAGCAGCGTGTCCTCAAGCTGACACGAACATTGCATACACAGACACACATATCATATTGAACAATCTTAGCATTTTTTTTTAAAAATCCAAAGTGGCACTATTTGTAATCCAATGGACAAATTGCACATTAGCATGGTTACCTGTTTGTTTCTTTGGAGGTGAGGCGAGAGCTGCTCTGCCCACAGCCCACCAGCAGGGGGAGACCTGCCAAACACACGCTCCTCTGACACACGTACACATTTAGAAGATTACATCAAAGAGCCTCATCATCATAAAATAATTTTAAAATGACTTTTAAATAAAAGTAGACTAACCCCACGGGCTCAAGGAATTATGACCCTTTTCTCCCACATTGGTGGCATGACATTGATCCACGGTGGACCACGTGGAGATTAGGGTTTCCATGGAAATAGAGAAGCCAAGAATCTCTCTTAAAAAGGGGAATTAAAAATATATGCACTGAGCATTATTACAAAATAAAAATACATGCTGAAAATATGAACAATTTTTGAAATGTTTTATAAAGAAGGAATCGAATCCAAACTAAAAATATTTACACGATATTACACGATTAAATTGAGAATAAACCATAAAATAAAAATACATTTGCAATAAAAATAACGGTTTCCATTATTGTACTTGTAAATACATTTCACGTTAACTGTACCTCTTAAATTTAATGCTGAGATATGTGTTGTTGACTCTATAAAATACATTAGAATACTTTATACATCAGCAGCAAAAACGCATGTTCAAACAAGATCATCCTTTAAGGCGCCAGAGGGTTTTTTTTTCAAAGTATATTTGTATCACTATTTGAAAAGATTTTAGCTTGATAATATTTAGAGATATAGTCACACTGCGTAAATTTTGCTTGTTGCAATTTTGTTTCTTTGGCGCATAATGAGTTAAATATAATTATGCATGCAATGGTAATATCTGTTAAAGGTACTTCGAGGTGAAAAAAAACTAAATCAACGTTTGGGCAAAACATGTTTTTGGATAACGTTAAGTTAAAAGCATTAAACAATACCTTAAATTACGATCATCCCAAAAATATTCAAATTAACTCAATAAAATGTGTATTTTTATAGGGAAATCGTAAAATTTTAAGCAATATAAATGTCCAGTATTTCCCGCGACAGTCTGACTGACTGGTAACTTACCGCAGACACGCGTACCCGTGGAAGTTCACCACGTGCTCGCGCACCGTCGAACGTCCCGTTACAGCAAGTAAAACGAAATTACAAATTGAGAGAGAATGATGGAGAGAACACATGCAGCTGCTCTGAAGCTCCTCTGCGCGTAAGTCACACACACGGGCCTTCTTTAAAGAAAACGCACACACACACACAGTTCTACTAATCACAGCTCGCCCAGTCCCATTCACTGTTGTGACGTCACTGCCATGCAGGTAGCAAAATCACCTGATGTCAACAAATTCAACAAACGGATTTCAAGACTTTAAATTACATGTGCACGTTCCGACTAAGAATGCCACACACGCACAAATACAAACGAGAACGTGACAGCAGATGAGTTCAAGTGCAGCAGGAAATCATTAAAAGTTCATCTCACTTGTTCATTGACACTCCGCTAAAACAAGACAACAACAGAAGACGGGCACAAGTGAGTTAATGATGGAAGGAAACTGAGAAAATGAGGCAGGGAACAAGAAAAGAGACATTGAAAAAGAAAATATCAAGCAAATTGGTGTCTACACTTTAGGTAAAAGAGAGGACACAAGAATAGAAGTTAATCAGACAAGGAGGACTAGTGAAGATATAAAAATGAACGTAGATGTAAGCATGGGAGACATGGATATGAGATGAGGACGTAAAGCAAGGATACAAACAAAACGAGAGATGAAGTGACGCGTCACGTTTCTTTAAGATCAATGAATATATTGTCATTACTGACAAACAGAGTATTAAGTGTGAGTATTCCCATCATGCTTTGGGCCCTTTAGGTTAATCTGTCATGCGGAGAAGTCCACGGAGCAACCATCAGGTGTTTTATTTGCGTTATTATGGGATGGCACAATAACCTTGTGGTCACCATGTGCGCCAATCGAATCCAGCAGTCACTGTGGGCGTGTCACTCAGCAGGTGAGCCACTCTGATGTCTGGATTGTTGCCGCGGCGACACACCAGGCTGCTCGTTTTCCAATTAGCCCCTGGGTAGCTGTACTCGGACAAACGCCGGCAGCGGGACGCGGGATTACCCAGATGATAGGTCGGCGACCAGCTGCTAGCCTTTGATGGACCTTGGACCATGGCTGGAAGGCCCAACTTCACCCATCGACAGACACCAAGTTTAACCTTGGTTTCACTGGAACGTCACACACGTTTAAACATGAATTTAGGAAATTTCAACTTTTATGCATTGTTTTTTTTCCTTCTGGGTGAAGGTCCTGGGACCTTCTGGAGAGATGACGTCTCTCAGCTGGCCTGGAAAGCTCTCGGGATCCTCCTGGGAGATCTGGACCAGGTGACTAGGGAGATACATGCCAGGGCTTCTCTGTTCATGTTGCTGGTCCCATGATAAGTACAGTGGACCCCCGTGTTACAGCGTCCCTGGCTTACGTTTTTTTCTTGTTGCCAAGTGGAATACTGAGTTTTATCGTACCCTCTTTGCGGTATTTTCACGGCAATGCGACAAAAACAGCTGTCATGACGCTAGGGGGTTGGCTGTATTTGTGTTCTTTTGTCTCCATCTGCAGACATTTTTAGGTAATTGCACTTATTTTAAGTTGCCCTCACATGACGGAGATGCCGGTCTGCTATTGGTCGGCCTCACTCGTTTCAAAATGGCGGAATGGTAAAGCTTTGCTCTATCGCTAATGGTTACAAAACTGTATTTATAGTGCATTTTATTGCTAAATTCAAATCTGAAAGGGTTAGCCATGGGTCCCAAGATTGCTAGTGATGTTAAAGAGTAATGTAGCACTTACTATACTATTTTGGTACCAATTTTTAATATGTATGTACAATTTTGCATTCGCTATCTAACATAGGTTTGGATTGTCCGCCATACGGTGTTTTCGTCTTACGGGCCCCAACCGCGGAACGGATTAATATCGTAACAGGGGGGCCGACTGTAGAAGAAAATGGATGGAAAAATGTTTCAGGTCACATCCCCATTTGTGTTGGTCTAAGTCAGTATGTTTGATAACTTTTCTCCTTGTTGAATGAGTTGACTCTTAGAAATGTATGAGTTACCGTAGTTTTAGTTCAATTACCAGCCCATGTCCAGTTTAGACTACAATATGAGGGTCCAAAATCCCAAATAAGCAACTTGCTGGACTACAGGCGCTCTACCTGGTGGTCTACTTCTGGTTGCGAGCACAGATGCTAAATCCCGCCTCTCGTTTTGCATCCCCGCTGGGAAGCTAATGACGGTGGGGACGGCCGACGGGATTTGTTGGACAACAGCAGCGGCTGCCTGACTTCTGGCAGCCTGCTCGCCGCTGGGTTCCTTTGACACTATATGGGCGAGGCACGCCCTCGCCACACGTGGACGTTAGCAAACGGCCAGTCTTTGTTGCAACGTTTACTCAAAGAAAACAACCGCTTTGGATTAAACAAGATTTAACTCCCCGTGACAAACAAAAAAACACGAAAGACAAAATCACCCTAAAGTAATCTACGTTTTTGCAGGCATTGATTTCTGTTTTTGTGAAGCAGAACCTTTTGAGTCTTTTTCAAAGTTAGTACTATTTGTACTTGAATTCATTTCCCCCCCAAAAAATCCCCAAACTAAATGATTGTTGGCGTGCATTAACCTGCATGGTTAATCTTGAGTGTGAGTGCTGTCCCCTGTGGAGATGAACTAAAGGCAACAAGCTGGAGCATTTGACTTCTGCACAATTACAGACACATGCACACATACTTTACCTAGCACCCTAAAACGTGTAAAAATGAGAAAATACCGCCCACACGTACCAACTTTGTTTCCTGTGAATGTGCGTCCACAGGAAAGTAGTGATTAGCCGTGAGCTTGTTGCCGCTGATCACCGCTAAGCTAATACCCCTTTTCCATCCCAAATAATGGCAGCCTGCTGAGAGCTGGAGGCCAATTAAAGCACAATGAGAAAGGGTGAACCAGACATCATCTACACACCTCCAATCTCGTTGGCCCCGGCACAACGTGAGTTGGTTGGTGGGGACTCTAGCCAGCTGCTTTCGAGAAGACAAATTGACTTCTGGTGTATTGTTCACAATTAAGTTTGTGTGTCTGGACTAACTGCCCACCTATCAAAGAGTCAAATTAAACTAGCAAGGCAATCTGCCTCTCTGCCCCATCCAGAGGGCTATTTTTGCATCATGCTGGTCTTTTGATGACTCCGAGATAATGAAGCCAGCAGGTTCTAGACAAGAGCATTCTCTATTTGGGATCCAGTACTCTGGAATGTCCTAAATCTAAAAATTGTCAACTGTCCATTACAGTGATGACTCGATATTACGGAAGCAATTGATTCTGGGATGGCTTTCATACAGCGATGTTTTTTTGTTTTTTTTTTGCGTCCAGTTTCTCATGTAAATTAACTCATTTGCGGCAAGAAGAATAAGTATCCAAATCTGGACCCTTACCTTTGGAGTGAAATCATTCATGGAGGAGGAGGAGAGAAAACGGCAGAAAACAATATCACACCAACTAAACAGCAGAAAGCTATAGGAAGAAAATGGTAGAAAACGTTACTGTACAGCTACTTAATGTATAAAATCACTTCGTCCGTGGGCTGGAGGAGAAGGTGGTAGTAGTTAGAGCAGAGGTTCTCAAATGGGGTACGGGTACCCCCGGGGGTATTTGAAGGAACTCGAGGGGGTACTCCAGATTTTAAATAAAACACACATACAAAAATACTTTAAAAATAATTAATGACGTAATTGAATGTTTCTGGAAACTGTAATGTCAGAAAATAGATTTTATGTTCAGTAGGTTATTCAATTTCATACAGCAGTGGTTGGACCTAACTTGTCATGTGCCACCTCTCGTTACCTGTCAAGTTAATCATTTATTTTGAACACATCTCTACTATGATCCCAAAAGAGGACGCTTTAAGTTGAATATTTTTCTACGGACAAATATTTATTTATAATCATTTCTTTTTGAGAACACTTTATGTTGATGATTTTTTTTTTTTTTTGTGGACACCAGCAGACATTTCTCTAGCAGATAATATTACTTCACGGCCGTTCTGAAACACAGGTTGACCCGCTCCAATAAAAAAAAGAAAAAACGCCTTAATACACAAGCTTCTACAATAGCCGTGCGCATCACAGAAAGCTTGAGGACACGCAACAGGTCTGATGTCATTTCGTTTATTGGGTTTTTCGTCAACTGTGACGTTCATATCCCAAGGTACATTGTACAAGCAAGTACGGGACTTATTTTACGCTTTACAGTGTTCTGCCAAGTCATTGGCTGAGACATTCAGGGATAGGGGTCCTTATTATGGCAACTTTCACTGCCAGCGTTAGTAATTCAATGATTTCCTGTGAAACCATCTACTTTCCGATTTGAGTTTCGACATCCTTTTCTCCTGGGTACCTGGTGCTCCGCCTTCATTCCTGCAAAGATGCGTGGTCTTGTTACATTCATCCACAAACATTATATCATGAGGATTATTTCTAACCGGCGTAATGACACGTTACTAGAACCCCCCGAAAGCCAAGAGGGCTCGGGTGTCGTTCGGCGGCATGCCTACCCGCGCCAGGTGACATCACCGGCTTGTTAGTTTTCTGATTGGCTGCTCGGCAGAGGTACCCGCCGGCGCGTGCCGGTCGTGCGCATTGTCAACGTCTTTTTGTCGCATTGGAACAAGACGTTCGGGCGGCTGGCGAGGTGTGAAGCCAGAAATAGGGTAATTCTGCCTGTTAGCGTGTGTATTGTGTTACATTTAAGTCTGCGATGAATGAAGCGAAAAGGTCCTGGGATTAAATTTGACAATGTCAAAGTCCAGTCAACAAATGAAGTGTTTAATGCCTTAATGACCCCTATTACCCGTATAACATAAGCATGTGTGTGTGAGTGTGTGTGTGGTCTGTTCTCTGTATGACATATTATAATCACTTTTTTTGCAGTGCTCCCAGTACTATATATTATACTACAGTTTTTCCCAGTTAAAAAGACGTATATACTGTATATATATATATATATATATATATATATATATATATATATATATATATATATATATATATATATATATATATATATTTTTTTTTTTTTTTTTTTTTTTTAATCTATTCATATTTTAGCTAGCTGTTGTTGCTAGGTGCCCTGAAATCTGCCCGAGCCTTCAGAATCACAACAGAAGGCGCATTGTTGTGTTTCCAACCCAAGATGGCAGAAGGAGAAGATGTGGATCTGATTGCAAATATATTTACCAGACCATTAAAACCTATGCCAGAAACACGTGCGGACAGACACGGCTTTCAGCATTAGCCTCCATGTCCACAGAAAAATACTTGCTGATGGACTTTAAATGCACAGTTAAAGAAGTCTTCTTGAGAAACTAAAGATTTCATTTTCAAATAACTGTGCGGATCCACATTGGTGAGTGCAAACATTTTATTTGTATTGGAAATAGGTTTTTGTCATGATTATTAGTTATTAAATCAATGTTAAAAACAGTTCAAATAATCAAATGTCAAAAATGCTAAAAATAAATTATTTTACAAACCGGTACTCTTGGAATTAAATGTTGCTCAATTAATTTATGTTAAAGAGAGAGTATGTGTAAGATTTCGACCGTTTTTATCACTGTCCGTAGCTATAACAGAGTTGCAGCCTCCGGAGGAGTGCCACCCCCCATGTAATGTAATTTATAGATAACTAGACTCAAGATAATATTTGAAACATTCTGTTGGTTGATAAGAACACATTTATTTGCAAGTTTTAGAAACGTATAATCATTTAATTTATTCCTTTTTAATGAAAAAGGTCTAAATCGTACACATTGTCCCTTTAAGGATGATGTAATGTGGATTCTTAACCCCATATGGATGCTATAATGAGGCATATTTATTTAGAAATAAATATGACATCACTGAAGGCAAAAAGTGGAAAGCTTTTAACTGTTTAAATGTATTTTCGAGTACTTTCAGATATACTTGCAAGTTTGTTCAAAAGTATTAGCAAATATGTTTACACATACTACTTGAAAACACCTTTCAATGTTCTTGTAGGCTAAACTTAAAACTAGCATTGTTGTTCCTGATGTTACAAGGTTACACGTTACATGTTACCTGTACATAAGCATACCTGGGTGAGTTTGACCTTAATTTGCAGGTCAAGAAAACGTATCCGGATCATCTAATTAGGCTTTGAATTCCGCTTTCTGAATCAGTTTTGGAATAAAACACGCAATAAGCTGCACATGATAGTTGCAGAAAATGACAATTTTCAAGTTACTAATGAATACTTTACATGTGTTACAGAAACGAGAGACTATGGAAGGGATTCTAAGTTCCTTCCTCAAAGTAAGTGAACAAAAATGAGTTTTCATCATCATCATCATCATCCTCCTCCTCCTGAGGCCTTCATCTCCCATTTTCAATTTGCGTGAACTTTTCTTAAGAGTGTGTGTGTATGTGTTGCCTTCCTAAACAATGAATTATTTCTATTTGTGTGTAAATATACACACATTAATACAGGAGCTTGATATATGTTCAAGAATGTACCATGGATGAAAAGAAGAGGGCATGGGTGGGGTGGAATGACATCAGTGCGACCCGAGAAGGTCGCCGCTAATTAGCGGTCCGTTTATTTTTGTCGTTATTAGTAAGTTGGCCGCTATTGATAGCCCAGTTGTGTTTTCTCAATGAGGGCAAATGAGACAAGGTGATGGAGGCCGACATGCCCCCAAGGGACAGACAACTGACATAGGCCAGGGGGCTGTAGCCTGTGGCGACGGAAACACAAACCCAAATCAAGTCCACCACAGACTACACGCCTTTTTTAAAATTCATTTGCTGGTTCCAAAACATTTCAACACAACTTTTACAAAGCTGGTAAACAGCTGTAATATTAGTAGACGTTCTTTGCAGAGGATAAAGAAAATCAACCTGTTAATTGAGTTTTATTCTCATCTATTAGTAAACTCGGACCATTAAAAAACCTCAAAACAAAAAAAAACATCAAGAAAAAAATAATGGTGATTATTTGTTTTCTATCATTGCCTAGCCCCTACTCTATGTGTAAAAACCTGACCCCGGTATGTATACGTAACTAGTAAATGTAAAAAGAAATTCCATTAAAATATTTAAAATGTGACAAAAATAAAATGATTAATGACTTTGGTCTTAAAATCGACAGGAAAAGAACATTGGGATTCATCTGCTGTCACTTTTGGTCCATCACAACGATGTTTTTGATTTGTGAGCTTCAATCATGCCCATATTGTACATTTATATTGATGAGAACATCACTATTAGAAAACTAGAGGACACGAAAGAAAAGGAGTTGCGGAAGGAAAGATCCATCAATTTACCTGATGAAGCCAACACACACACATTAACACATTACCCAATGGAAAGGGGGTACAGGAAGTGATGTCACGCAAAAGGCTGCACATTGGAAAGACGGACAGCTGCTATAAAACCTGACATCAAGTCTGCACACAGCAACAGACAAGAGGACACATTGAAGGTAACATGCGTGTAAGTGTGTGCACGCAGGTGTGTGCATGTTGTTCCACTATAAAAATCTTCATTTTTGTCGATTATATTTCTTCCTCACTGTATATTTGCACTAATATTGATTATGTAAATCATTTCACATGCTTAACACATGCCGATATTTTCTGATTTGAGAAATAACTTATTTTTACACATCATTTGAGCTTTTTTGCATGACTGTATATTAGAGAAATTGAATTTGAATAATTATAACGTGATGAAATACTAAATATAATAATAAATAATAATATCATTTTCATTTATTTGTAACTTATTTTGGCGTATAAAGACAGGTGTCCCAAACAATATGTCTTAATAATTTAAACAGGAAAAAAAAACATTATTCAGGTACATAAACAATTAATTCATCACATTATGTCTATTTTAAATACATTTTAAATGTATTAAAAGTCAGTTTTCATAGTAAACACAAATACTACACATTTTAAATATATTCAATGTCAGTTTTCATAGAAAACACAAATACTGTATCTTTGACAAAGTGTGGCTGGTGTTGAAGATTAAGTTCAGGGAAGACCCAGGTATTTTTGTGAATGGAAGAATTTACTGTGCATGTGTGTGTGTGTTTGTGTGCACGTGAACCTAAGTAGTGCATAGTCAATAATGTGTTTGACGTGGGCAGCGTGCGTGTGTGCGCACACTAGAATATGTAAGCAGGTCTCGGGAGAGCTCGTTTTTGGACGGTCAAAGGCGTTTATTTGCAGGGATGGAAAATGCTAAAATTAGCCCGATGTTGCTGGACAATACGCATCCCCGTCAGCAAAGCTAAAAGTGGCATGTGTGTGCCAGCGCGCATGTGTGGATT
This sequence comes from Hippichthys cyanospilos, assembly GCF_059441005.1. Taxonomy (NCBI): domain Eukaryota; kingdom Metazoa; phylum Chordata; class Actinopteri; order Syngnathiformes; family Syngnathidae; genus Hippichthys; species Hippichthys cyanospilos. The sequence continues at coordinate 12,800,620 of NC_142379.1, read as the reverse complement.
CCGCTCCAGGTGTTAGCCCGCAGTGCAAATGTGTTTGTAGGCTAATATGCCAGTGTCCAGGTCGCAGGGGTCAAGAGTGATGCATTCCGGGTGTTGTGTGTTGCAGATGCAATTGTGCGGCTCTCTGCTCTTCATCTGCCTGCTGTCCATCAATGTGCCAGAATGCAGCGCCCTTGAGCTGACGGTACGACAACTGTAGTGTACAAGAAGTCCTCTTTAATAAATCTTTAAAAAATGGGGGAGAGGTAAAAAGATGCAAGAGTAATTTTTTGCATTTTAATTCTATTAAAATTGTGTATAACTGTCAGTGTTAGGGTTACTTATTACACTTTTCAATCAATCGGACACTGGACAAGAGTTTTCGTCATCAATATGGTGCTCTGGCCCTCAGGACCATATTATAAATTATTCTATTGACATTATATTTATCTGCTGCATTTAGCTCTTTCAATTTTAATGGAAAATTATTACTAAATATAAAACCATAATTTGAGTTTCACAAATATTAACATTAATTATTAAGGACATTTTATCAAATGTGTTATCTTTGCATTATTATTATTAGGGATAATTGAGTACCGATACAAAGTATCGGTTCGGGAAAATATCAGGCCTTATTTCAAGGTTTTGATACTAGTGATCTTGGGCGATACCAGTATCGGCTGCTCTCTTGGAGCAGGTTTACGAACACAAACTAGATATTACAAATGAGAAAAATAGAAATTTGCCATTAATTTCATGAAACTTTAAAGGAAAATACAAGACTGAAATAGGAAGGTCTTTGTTTGTTATTGTTTTTTGGAGAAGAAATGTGTGTATCAAAAGTACAGGTGGTATCAGTACTTTCTATTGGTATTCGTGTCTACACAAGTGTGTTGTATTTTATTGTGAATGGTCTGGAAAAACAAAGTGGTACCGCACGTTTCTAATTCTAGTTATTATTAATGTTGAGGCATGTCAGGCCACAAGGAAAGAAGCAACTTTAGGTGTCCCTATACTTTTGCCTAAGCAGCACACCTCAAAATTAGCCTGATCCCACTCGACTGTATTGACCTTTCCAGCACGGTGACGTGACAACGAGGTCCGGACCGGCCGGATTAGTCCACTCGAGCGGGATCAAGAGGCTCGGGCCGGATGGTCCGGCCAAAGCGGAGAACGATGTAACGGAGCCCAAGAGGAAGACGGGTTTTCTTGGGAATGCGTCGCCGCTGGATCGGCTGTCCATCGGCGCCATCAACGCCAAAATTGTGGCGAACAGGCAAAGGTCAGAACAGATTAATGCTATGACAAAGTTCGGATCTCATGGTAAACGTAGTTTTTCATATTATTTTCATAAAAAAGATGTCTAACTAATGTTTTTGAGGGAAAAAAAGTAAGGAATTGAGAGGTATTTTTTTTAGAGAAACGGTTTTCAAGATTAACAATCTTTTTTTTAATTACAAAGTAACTGTCCTTTGAGAGTGTACATTTTCTAGATTCAATTTTGAGTTTCGTCTTCTGACTTTTTAATAAGAAACAACACTTATTCCTATACTGTAATATTATGCCTTTCTGTTTGCTTGGTATTTTCCTTCCCAGTGGCTCAAATACTTCTTGAATGTTACGAAGTTGCGTAAAAAAATCAATAGAAAAAGATGTTATCTTTATGTGCTGTCAACAGAGCAACTGAGTTGCCGCGGCGACGCCTTCCTCCCATCGACAGGATTGGGATGAGGCATCTGCCAAACAGAAGAGGCTAAGCAAAGCCACATCTAAACACAGGTACTGTACTGCACGTCACTGACACGCCACACAATTTCCCATTCTTACAAAATTTGCTCCGCCCCTTGTCACAGGCTGCAGCCCAGCCAGTCAGCAGCGGCAATGCCTGCCACCCATCATGCATCTGGAAACCAAGAAAACAACTTTTTTTTATACTGTGGATAGAGAATAGATCTCAAAATCTCTCAAAATGAACATTTTATGTTTTATAGAGAAATAGCAGTGTATTGCATGGAAAACATTAAAGAATTATGAAAAACTGCAGTTACTTCAACATGTGTGTTGAATGGGTGATTTTTAAATTGGCGTGGCTTAGAGATTTACATAAGGACGCAGATCATTGCGAGAAGATTGAATTGGGTCATCTATTTTCTTTATCCAGTGTTCGTTCAGTTGTACTGTGTTGGCTCTTTGTATGATTATAATATTAAATTAAAAAAAACTGTACCAAAACTGTATATAGAAACCATTCCAGTATTGGAGGATTCTTTGAATGATCCGCATACAAAATACTGAAACTAAAAGTTTCTAAGTAAACTTACTTGTTCATAGACCTATTCTAAAAAAAAAAAAAAACAGTGCAGAGAATGCTTGATATGATATTTTCTCCTTATTTACAAACGTAAGTTTGTCCTTTTGGTCCGCAGTAATAACTAGCTAAAAACATAGTTTCTAACCGAGAGTAAGCTAACATTAGTGCAAATTTGCAACCCTGTAACCTGCAATTCCGTTAGTGTGATTGGCGTAAACATATTTATTAAATCTTGTACCGCTGATCTGTAAACTGAACCAATCAAGCTTATGATAGTTGATTAACTATTATTAGTGATGAATATGGAGCAGAAAATAAGAAAAGTGAAGGTTAACCTTTGAAGAATTTTGAAGCCAAAAAGTCCTCCAATTCTGTAATAACCCATATTCTGTTGGAATTTGTGTGCTTGACTGTCTGTGGACTTTTGCTGATTTTTATACAGATTGTCAAATATTTTGGATGGATTCAATTAGAAAAAACACACTGCAGCAATTGGCAGCAATTTTTATGCCACAAAGTACATGGATAGTTCCACTTGTTCCCTCAATTGCTCAAATTTGATATATCTACATATCGCTTTTTAGTACGCTAAATATGAACAGAAATAAACACAAATAATACCAGTTAAAGTTCACACAGCATTTCTAGCACAAGCATTGCATAGGCTTGTCCAGAGTAGGACGTGCTCATCTCCATTTCCCGGATGTTAAAGACAGCATCAAACGTTTTTGATATGAATAGATACTTTTATAATGACATTGATTCCATTTGAGTATTTATGGAAACAAGACTGCAGTTTTTTTTTTTTTTTTTTTTATTTAGAAAATTATCCTGGACCCACAACAGAAACAGTGCACAGAAAGGCTCTATAAACTGACCCGGGACGAGCTGAGATATCAGCATTACTTGAGAACGCCTGCTTGGAGCAGAAGCAAAGAGGTTGTGACGTCAATGGTGACTTCCTGTTTACGGTGCTCAGTGTTGACCATGATTTGACACCCGCATCATTCAAAACCTAGTTATGGCAATAACTGTGACCATGAGACCAAGCAGACGGTCCACATGGATTGGAATTAAAAACGGCAACACAGAAAGAATTGTCTTTTGGGTAGAGCTGAACAAAACATTAAAAAAATAAAATAAAATAAAACGAAAGAAACAAAAATAATTCCTATTGAGGTTAAAATCAGAGTGGCATGCGATTTCCTTCCACGCTGATTTTAACGGCGTGCCCCGTCTTGGTGAGGCGGCGGATGTCTGCAAAGCGGCGCATCTGCTTGTCCACCCGGGACAGCCCCTTCTTCACAGGACCCTGAGGAGAAACACGCCAAGTCATTTACTGGTCATTCGTTCGCGACAGCCTTACAAAATCGTTTACAAAGATTAGGAATGTGGAAGGTTGCAAAACGGTCACGCACCCTGCTGGACTCCATCTCCACATTCCATTTGGGTCGGACGACGTAGTCTTTGTTGGAGGGCATCGGTACTCGAGCCCTGGCGCAAAAACCTGGGTCGCCTGGTCTTAGCGCTCTGCGGACACGCACACAAATTCACTTGTTAAAACATTAAAAAAAAGAAAAAATCATCTGAGAGTGGTAGTTACTACAGTAGCTGAAAATAATAAGGTGTAGTTCAAACAGTACTTGTAGCAGGTTGTTTCCATGACAACTTAGTCATCAGGATGCAACTAAACTACTACAGGAGGATGTTCCCATGGCAACAGTGGCATCAGGTCGCAGAGGAAAAAAAACAAAAAAAACAAAAAAACTTGGAACTACAGGTGAATCTTCTTCATGAATCTTACTTCTCCTCTCCTGTCAGCTGTTTCTCCAGGTCTCGACGGGGGGTCTGTCCTCCGGAGCTGCGGGGACAAAGAAGACGAGATCAGCGTGGACGCGGACGCGGCCGGATCTGCTCGGCCCAATTCTCATGCGGTTATTATCGACTGCAAAACAGCCCGTGTGACGTCACGCGCAAGCACACAGGAACCATCAGCAATGCTAAGTGTTTGGACCACCTTGACTCACAGTTTTGCGCCAACTATTGGATCAAAATGTTCCAGAGAAACACGACAAGTGTCCCAGAAGGGCGCAATGCTCAATAAGAACTAAATCTGCCACACAAATAAATTATTTCTAAACTTTTTCGAGAAGAAATTCTTTACGACTGAAATGAGAAGAATTTGCTTTAAAACAACTATGAGAATTAATCATTCCTAAGTCTAAAGAAAGCAAAAATGATTTGCTCCACACAGTTAGTACAGTGCAACCTCGGAGATAACACTTCAATCTTCATCCAATTTGGACTTCAACCAAACGTGCCACGCAGAACCGTCAATTCACCCACGGCTACAACACCGGCTCCAAATAAAGCGAAGGAATGGGAGCAAGCAAGCCGAGTGAGTTGGTCACATGTTCTTAACATGTAACATGCGTGACGATGATAGCGATGTGAGAACCTGCTGGGTGGAGAGAAGACATCCGGTTCCTCCACCCTCTCCACCTTTTGAGGTTGACTGAGGAGGATGAAGAAGAGGAAGAGGAGGAAAAGGAGGAAAGAGATGGAAAGAGGAAAGGAGACAATGGCAAGTAGGATTGGGCGATTTATCCATTTTATTGATTCATTCAGAATTATTGTTTTTTCTGATAATGATTATTTGAACTGCTTTCATGAGATTTTTTAAGGGAGAAAATGCGAGACAATTTTGAGCAATCTCGCTGATAATAGTTGGTCTTTTTTTTTTTTAATTTCCCCCAACTTTTCTCCACCGATTTCCATTTAAAAAAAAGTTATTATCAAACGATGTCGATGGTGCTTCTCAGTAGTGTTTCCTTTGATGTCGACTGCACTCAAAAAAAAAGAACAAAACAAAATTTAAAAAAAAAAAACATTTCCATCTATTTATTCCAGAACGAGACATTTCAAATGATATATTTTTGCAAAGTAAAATCAATGCTTCATTTTCATCTAAAACAAATATGAAAAGACTGCTTCCATTTAACACTGGAGAAATAGAAGGCTGATTATAGGTGAGAGGCTGAAATACAAAGATGTGAAAAATTTGAAAGTAAACTAGGTTTCAGTATGAGTAACCAACTACCAAAAATCGTTAGACTAATTAATTCATCCATTATCAATTATTCATTGCAGCTCTTGTTACAAGCATGAAAAGTGAAGCGAATCCCACATAAGGTTTAAAAAAAAAGGTTGAATCTGACGTTAGAAAATAAAAAATAAAACTAAAGAATACTCTACCGTTATATTCAAAGGACATATCGCCCAGCCCTACTGGAGTGTAAACGTGACGATGATGATGATTAAAAGAGGACGGGAACAGCGGAAACGTGAATGCAGGAAGCGCAGTCGAGAAACAGGAAGTAAGCGCCGGGCCTACCTGAGTCGTCTGCGCTGAGGCATCTGCTGGTCCAGGTCACGCTGCTGCCGCTCCTCTCGCGTCATTCCCTTGTAGTTGGACGTCAGGCCAAAGATGGGCCGCGACCACTCGTCTGTGACGCGGCGACAGGAAGTGAGGCTGACAAGAAAAGAGAGGAGGAAGAAGCGGCCCGCGTCACTTACTGATCAGCTTGAGGGCCAGGTCTTTGTTGGATCGGGACTCTTTGGGGTGCTTGTAGAGGAACATGACCGCGCGACCGATCCCGCTGTGCTTCAAAGTCTCCTGACTGACGCTGGGAAGCTTAAGGCAAAAAAAAAGAATAAACTGTCGAAACTGCAAAGTAACTCATTTACACAGCAAGCCATAACGGTCCAATCAGATCTTATTTTGAATTAGTTACTCCGATAATCGAGACCTACTTCAATCAAGTGTCGGAATTTCAGCCTCTCACCAATAAGTATACTCCTATAACTAGTCCTATACTGTGTATGATCGGTCTTATTATTTTGGTGATGAAACAAATCATATGCCTTCACTTTGGAGAAAATTATATGATGAAAAATTAATTAAGATTTTCCCCCAAGTTACAGATCACGCCAGTAACATGATCTGAGTTCACTTACTACTAAAATACTGGCCTCTTTGTGAATAAAAGAATGGAAATGAATATTTATCCATCACTCAACAGGTGACAGATTACTCAACTATTAAAATATTGTTTAGTTGCAGCTGTACAATGAAGCTGTACTGATTCTTCTTCTGATTCTAGGTCACAAATTTGCCCCACAGTTCTGAGTAAAGCAATTAATACGGAGATTATTTTGTCTATTAAATGATGATTTATTTGAAAGTTTTAATACAAATTAATTTTTCTCAACTTGACAGCAAGAAATGAAAGCAAAACATTTTCAATGTATTTGATTGCTGGTTTGAGTTTGTAACATCTAAAAAAAAAAGGGTAAAATATTGCTAATTGTATATAAAAACACATCTTTGTCAAATACGGAATCTCATTTTGATTTAAAACAATGTTGATTAGCTGTGGATCAATTCTTGAACCTATAGTTGTTGGGATGAAGGTTTCCATCTCAGATCTCATGTGTAGTCAGAACGTTTTAGAGAACAACACTTGGCTTGCACTCACTTCCTGCAGGATCTTGAGCAGCTCCTCTCGAATCCGCAGCGCCGGCAACGACTTGTCTGGAAGAGGGCTGATCCACTCTTTGATTGCCGACATGACGCCGCTGTCGATGAACGTCTCCTTCAAGTCCTGCCTGAGAAACCGTGCAACAAACGCTTAGGATTTGGATCACAATGATTGAGCTATTCCTTGTAACTATTAACTACCATTCATAAATTTACTGACATTTTTTTCCTTTTTACAATTAAAGTGAAAAACATTTTCATGTCTTTCTGTGTCACCACGAAATGCAGCCACAATGAACTGTTCTTTTAAAAGGGCATTAAAATAAATGCTATTTTTCATCTTTATCTCTGTGTAGAACCTGAACCTTAAGGTCACATGTTTTTTTTAAACCGAAAACATAAGTTTGGCTCCCTGTTTTAATTCTCAGGCCAAAGTAACAACATTCATATGCGCAATCCTGTGGCATTGAACTATGATGAGGAAAGTTGAGGAATTTCATTTGGACACGAAGAGTACTTTGAAACATTTGAGGGGTTAGGCATGGGCAAATAACCAGATTGATGGTTTACCGTGACATTATAAAGTTACTGTCCCAAAAACCGCCAATACTGTATGTGACTGGTAATGAGCACTTTTCTTCTTCTGCTTAACAAATGAGACGTTTAAATGGAGCAGAATGTGATTGGCTGCTTGGCGTTGACTCAACAAGCTGCCTATTTGAAAAGTAGGATGGCAATGCCTTTTATTATTGATATTTTTCTAAAGGTTATCATGTCAGAATCTGATATTGTCCCACGCCTATGTGGCATATAGTCACTTAAGAGTATATATTCACTGAAAATGTATAAACAAACAATGTGTATATATACTTTTTTAGGTGCATGACGACATGAGGCAACAGAGTGAGCTTCTTGAGTGCCGGTTTCTTGGCACTGTTCAACGTTCTGTCCTCCTAGAACAAGAGCAAAATAAGAAGAGACTATTAACTTACTCAATCCATAATGATGCGTTTAAATATCATTTAAATATCAGACATTCATTCTAAGTTACTTATTTATAACTGTTCCCATTTATCTTTTCAAATATTAGGCTAAGAGGGAGTCTGGAAAAGGCTCATATTGAATGAGATCATTAAAAGAAGCATCTTAAAGTTTATTGTCTTTTTTAAGTTACGACTAATGTGCCAGGCGGACCTCTGCAGCCTCGTTCATCTTGACAATCATGGCGCTGACCACGTCGTCGGCATCGCTGATAAACGTTCCGCCATCTCGGTGGCGGCGGCGCTTGCCGCTCATGGCCTTCTTGCGAGCCAACATGATGTCAAAGTCGGACATGAAGCTGGTACTGCATACACACAGAGTTAAAAAATTAAAGAACTTTTTCCTTTAGAATGAAGGTCCAAATGTTTTCCGTGGAGGGCCACATATATATGCCGTTTTACTACGTCGTAACTTTTTTTTCAAACTTTTATACGAGGGCCCAGGGGACATATCATTGGAATGTGCAGTTGGCCACAAGTGGCTCCCTGGCTGAACTTTAGGCAGACCTGGCGTACACGTGTGACTTACTCTTGGGCTCCGCGACGGACGCCCTCGTCAGAGTCCGAATCCTCCATCTCCTGCTTCTTCTGCTTGGCCTCCTCCTTGTCGCCCTCAAGGTCTTCCTGGTTGAAGCCCTACACACACAAACACAGATGTAACATTAGCATGTAGTACCTGACACCTTTTATAAATGCAGGCCACATAAACGCACACATTACATATGACTGTGAAACAAAATTTTAGTACTCACCGTGAACTCCTCTTCCTCTTCATCTCCAGACTCTCCAAAGATATCTGCGATCATTTTCCTTCAAGACACAAAAATCATATCAACGATATTACACCAGCTGAAGCCAATTTCTTCTGAACCTAAAGGTATGGTTTATATTTTAGATCACTTTGTGCGTTCTTCTGTACTGTACGTAGCATGACGTCACACTCACTCCTCCTGATTGTCATCATCGTCGCTGTCGCTCCCGAAAAGTGCTTTCTCGTCCTTGTTCTCCGCCGCACGTTTGGAGCGGTCCTCGTCATCGCTGCTACTGTCGGAACCCAGCTCACGGAGCTTGGCCGCCATGCTCTTATCGATTCCGCCTGACTCGGCGTCGCTGTCCGAGTTATCGTCATCAGAAACAGCACGACTCCTCTTAACAGCTGAGGACGCAACAAAATCAGATTTGAAAACTTTGGTGGGCCAAGTCATTTAAAGACAAAGTCTTTTTTTTTTAGAGTGGCAAGAATCTTAACTAAGTAGTTTCTTATAATAACATAATAGTTAAACCTTAATGATTGTTAAATTATTATGTAACATTAATGTTATTCTAAAATTAGGTAATTTTCTGTAAAAAAAAAAAAAAATTGGTTTGCACAATTAGCATTTCAGAATTGATGACCAATTAAAATAAATAAATAAAAATAGATCAATAAAAATGACCACTCAACAATCCAATCAAAAGATACACCAATATATCTATTTAAACAACTAATTTACTTACTACCACTAGTAACTGGGGATTAGAAAGGTCGGGCCCACAAACAGCCAACTTGTATATTTAATTAATGCCTATTGAAAGGCACTGGGGAAAATAACAATTTAACTCCCAAAAAAAAATCTTCAACAATACACTGATAAACTTTCAATACATGGAAAATGAGTATTAAAAAAAAACAGGTATCTTCCAAAAAGTCGTAATCAGTTTTTTTTTCTTTTTTTTAGCCTGACTGAAAACCTGAACGTCCCTGGACTGCACTAAATTGTTTGCTGTAATTTTTGTTTGGTGGATCCAGTCAGATCTCACTGATTAAAAAGAGATCGAGACATAAGAGCCAATCGCCAACGTCATGAAAATGCATGCATGCATGCAAAAAAAAAAAATCTGTTGATACAATCCAGGTGATTGGTTCTGTTTAAAGTCTAGTTGATAATTAATAAAATTAATATGTAACACTTGTTCATCACATTTGAGTTTTATTTTATGCACTTAAAGCACTATATAAAAGGGAATATGGATGCATGAAAAGAATAATATAAAAAAGTTGAGATGTGTGTGTGTATATATATATATATATATATATATATATATATATATATAAAAACATTTTTTTCCTAAATCAAGCAATTAGGGATGGTTCAAAACCGCATTTTTCAGACCGATACAGAACATGTACTCAGCACATTTGTCACTGATCCCAATAATGCTTTTGAAACACAAACTCCCCAACCCCGTAAAAAAAACAAAAACAAAACAGACACGGTTTCAAAGAAAGACCTATATATTCCAAACTAGCATTTTACTTGAAATAAGGTCAGGTATTGGCCCGATCCTTGGCCAGTATTTCATCTCTATCAATTATTTCATATGACCAATTTATTAAAAAGCAGACCTGTGGGATGTTGTTGTCTCACCTGGTGTTTCTGTCTCATCATCGTCTTCACTGTCTGACAGGATTGCCTTCTTTCTCTTTACTGTAACACAATAGCATCTATTATTGATTGACCCAATTGGTAACTGGCACAAAAAGGTGTATTTTCCTATGCGAATGTGGAAATTTACAGCCGTCAACAAAACTACCATATTTGCTCGTGAGGCAGATGTGTTTACCATTAATCCGAAGCCTTGGGGGAGATCAACATTGTTTTGAGATTATTACCTGGCTGCTCATCATCGTCGTCGCTGTTGTCCGAGGCTTTCTGCGTCTCTTGCGCTTCCCCGTCACTTCCCGCGACATCAGTAACGTTCTTCCTCCCCTTGTCGCCATCCTCCTCCTCGTTCTCGCTGTCTGACCGCATGACCGCCTTCCACTTGCCTTCATCGCTCTTCTCAACCTCTCCATGTCGTGCGTCAGACTCGTCGCCAGAGTCCAGCGATGCCGCTTTGTGCTTGGTCGGAGTCTCTGTATCAGAGTCACTGTCTGCGGCGGATTTGGCTTTGCCGTCCTCATTGTCAGAGTCGCTCTCCGCGGCCGCCGCTTTGCCGCCGCCATCCTCCTCCATGTCCGAGCTACTCCCCCTGCGCTTAACGGGGGATGATGCCTCCCTCTCCTCGTTGTCAGAGGCAGTCTGTTTGATCGGAGTCTCGTCCTCTGACACGCTCATCCTCCGTTTGCCCACAGAGTCCGCATCATCATCGCTGTCAGCGGGCCGAGGACGTTCGACCTCCGAGTCGCTTCCCTGGTCGCCCCGGCGAGCCTCCGCTTCGGCCTCCGAGTCACTCCCCTGCTCATTGCGGCGAACAGGAGCCTCTGTCTCAGAGTCACTATCCTGGTCATTGCGGCGAACCGGAGCCTCCACTTCTGAGTCACTCTCCCGGTCATTCCGGCGAACCGGAGCCTCTGCATCTGAGTCGCTTCCACGATTGTTATCGCCACGGTGTTCTGGCACTTCAGCTTCCGAGTCACTATCAACACGTCGTCGGACTTCGTTGTCGGAGTCGCTGTCGTCGTGCAGTTTGTTGTATGACGCGACTTCATCGTTACTGCCCTCATCCTGATGACACAAACGATGAATTCAACAGTTTAGAAACCATGTTGACATTTACACAAGTGTTAACATATATTAATTCAGGAGCAAAGAATCAACAATGTATTCACTTTTACACAGCTCAACAGAGGAAATTATTATGTTGTGCACACCTAAAGTCATGTCAACTTATAAAAGCTACTAAAGTCTGACCTCAGACTGATGTTTGTTGCTGCTCATGTCCTCGCCGTCCGATGCCTGATGTTCATCCTGAACTGGAGTTCCACCTCCGTCATCTGTGGGAAGATATATTTTAATCCTGATATTTCTTGCCAGTTACAGTCATGTTACTTAGCGCAGTGAGGAATGAATATGGACTCTCAGTGTTACCACTTTGATTAAAACTCGTTTTCTGAGACACTTATTTTTAAATGTAACAGAGAAGTTTTTAGTGCACTACGTTACCACGTCTATACTGCACTAAACGTGGTAAAATAAAATAAAACTTGGTGTAAATGAGATTATTACTTATCAAAGAGCTGCGTGAGCTTGTTATGTAGCAAAGACAAAAGTGTTTACCGGAGTGGCTCCCAGACATTAATTCATCCTCTTCTCCGTCCATTTCCTGACGGAGACGGCTTCAGGTTTGGACAAAGAGAAAGCGCGACGACTCTTTCGCTATCCACACTTTATTCGTGGCGATGCGGTCAAACAAAACGAAAAAGGAAATAGGTTACAAACTCAATGCCCGCTTGGAGTTAAGAAGACGACGAGCTAAAATGGAGCGGACTGGTCATATACGCATGCGCAAAGGTCACGGTCGCATAGTAGTGACGCAACAATGGCAATTATCACGCATGTCAATAAAAACGAAACAATGTAAAGTAAAATAAAATAAACCCGTCCAGATGTAGCAATATTTCTCGCCCATTTTAACCCGCATTTAAACATCAAAAGGCAAATGTAGCGACGTTTCATTACAATTGTTGTTTCTTTGAGTTATTTTTATAGCACTTTTCACAGACTAAAATAGATTATAAATATTGTTCCCAATATATTTTTTTAACAAAATGATACAATTACATTTGCTGTATTTATGCATTCTTCCACTACAGTAGATGGCGGTAAAGCACTACCACCCCCCCCCAAAAAAAAACATAGAATAATAAATTAGTCAGTTACGTCATTGACATGCGACTCAGTGACCATCGAGGAGACGCGTGTTTGAATCAAGGGGAAGTCAACATTAGCATCTCGTGTCCAATTCCTCGGACCTGCGAGATGGGTGAAAGCAGTCGGCCGTGCACCGTGTGGCTGGGCTCGGAGACGGGCATCCTGAAGGGCGTCAGCGTGTCCCGCAAACAAGCTTTCAACTTCTGCCACAGTTCGCACATGAGCCGCCAACACGAGGTCCGGACGTTATGCTGGGGCGACGCGGCCGAGAGCGAGCTGTTGGTCGCCGCCGTGGACGGAACCGTCAAGACATTCAGCGTGGAGAAAGGAGCCTTCGTCGACATGCGCAATTGCGGCGACCCCGCCGAGGGCTGCTTCGTCGGACTGGCGGTGCTGGACGGCGACTCTGCAATAGTGACCTGCATGGACAGCGGTGTACTCCGAGTGTGGAGGGACGGGAGCAGCGATCCCGCCACGGAGATCCGCGTGGGGAGCAACGTGGCCCGGATGAGGCAGAACCCGGAGCACAGGCACAAGGTGGCGACCGGCGGGAAGGAAAATTGCCTCAAAGTATGGGATCTAGAGCAACCAGACAAGCCCGTGTTCACTGCTAAGAACCTACGAAACGACTGGTTGAATCTACGACAGCCACACTGGGTCAAAGACATGGCCTTCATACCGGGATCCGACAAGGTGGTCACCTGCACGGGATACCACCAGGTGATTCTTTCAAGCGCCGAACTTTTTTGACAAACCGTTCATTTTGTGACTTCCCTTTTAAAACAGTTGAATCACTCTTATTTATTTTTTCGGTTATTGGTGCAGTAAATGTTAAGAGTTGCACCCCTTTTTTATTTCTACTAATTCTACTAAATTGGCTTTGTCCCACCAGATCCATGTGTACGACCCCTCCACACCCAAACGTCGCCCCGTACTGGAAGCCACCTACGGAGAGTACCCGCTGACGGCATTGTCTCTCCCAGCAGCAGGGCAGTCTGTGGTAGTCGGCAACACACACGGTCAGATCGCTGTACTGGACTTGCGAAAAGGCCTGGTGCGGGGTTGCTTCAAGGGCTTAACCGGGGGAGTGAGAGCTCTGCAGTGCCACGCCACACAACCCTTGGTGGCGTCCTGCGGCCTGGACCGCTTCCTGCGGATACACAATCTGGAGGACCGACGGGTGGAGCATAAGGTTTACCTGAAGTCCCGCCTCAATTGTCTGCTGCTTGCCAGCCGACCTCTGGAGGAGGGGGAGGATGCCCTGGTGGATGGCGTGCAAGAGTTGAAGGAAGAGGAGGAGGATGACGAAGTGTGGGATGCCATGGAGCAGGTGGAGGAGCGAGGGGAGAATCTCAAGAGAAAAACATCAGAGGGGGAAGAGGACAATCCTAAAAGGAAAGCATCAGGGGACGATAATCCCAAGCAGAACACATCTGACGAGGAAGAAGAGAATCATGAGAAGAAAACATCTGAGGAGGACCAATCACAAAAAAACAGGAGGAGGAGGAGGAACAGAAAAAAAGCTCAACCCTGAAAGGAGTTTGTTGTGCCCCCAGATCATGGGACTTATAAGATACAAGCTCCTCTGAAATAAAATATCGTTAAAGTGTTCCTTGGAGAATTTTCTTCTTTTCTCCTTTTACACACACTAATAAAATTGTATATATTTTTCTTGTCATTGTGTCTTAAGTCTCTACATCTGCTTTGCCTTGAACATTCATTGGAAAATCCAACAGTCCATTAACACAATAACATCTTAGATTTCTTTTGTAATAAATTGGAAGTTCAAGTGTAAACTGATCGTTACCATGTTTAGTCAGCTACATGCTTCACTCTAGTTTGCAGTGGTGTATCTGCATTTGGGGCCTGGGCCCCACCAGTGGAGCACTGCAGGCTCAAAGTAATTGTCTTCTCTTAGAGCGTTATGAGCTATAATATCCTGAAAAATAATATTATGACATCTGTGAAGAAGAAACTTCTTGATTTTAAGTTGTTTAATGCACAAATAGTATTAGTAACAGTCAAACATGAAACGTAGATGTCCAAGTGGTCATTGAAATGTCTTTTTTTTTTTTTTAGCAGCACCAACACATTTGTAATTCCTATGTAAGATGACATGAGAACAGCAGTTTGAACGGTTCACTTGAAAACATTTTAAATGTTAAAAAAAAAAAAAAACGCAACATTTGTAACCTCAGAGTGAGGAAGTGGTTAAAATGAAGCAAAAGTTCCCTTTGTGGCCAAGTCAACATTAAAAAAGGGCATACAGTATTTTTTGTTAACTTAGCAGTGATGCTAACAAGTACATTGTGAGTTCTCACAAGTTTTCACTCCTTACTGTTTGGGTGTAACATCCAGTTGCATGTTAAGTAACAAGAATGACTTAGGCTAACATCAATCACTACACAATTATATACAAATGATAGTGTTCCCATAAAGGACGGATGGAGAAATATCTTTGTTATGTATGTGAACAACACACACATTTAGTTCTTATAGTAATATGTTATTTTTGTTTTGTTTTTCAATATAGTGGCAACAATATTGTGATGTTTAAGTAAAAAATTACTTTATTTAAAACGTATATCAACCAATAGAATAGAATGTATTTTTCATTATAAGTGTGCTATTTAGGTAGTATAATTCTAAGATAAAAAATACATTTTATTTTGAAATGAACAATTAATTGTTTATATTTTATTTGTATTTAAATGACTAGGGAATTTATTAGACTCTCTGGCCCAACAGCTCTAGTTTAAGACATTCTCTTTCATTTTACCCTGTTCGCTTCCTAGCCTGGTGACGATTGTACAGAAAACCAAACAAAGGCTAATAACTCGAACTCAGTCAACTGCCATCAATGTGGGAGCCCAGAAGTATTATGCACCCTTAAGATAGAAAAGTGAGATGCTTTCGACCAGGGGTGTTCAAACATTTTCCTCTGAGGTCTGCATACAGAAGTACAGAAATACATAAGGGCCATATTTTTTTATATTGTATTTTAACATATTCCGTGCGGTAAAAAAAACAATCAATTAAGACATTACACATTGTGTGTATGATGTAACAATAATAATAATAAAAAAAGCTACAGAAAAAACTTCTGTAAGCAATTTAGAGATATTTTCATCCTTCTAACCCTTGTCGATCATGAAACTTTTTTAAATAGACTTGAGGGTCATGTCGAAATGTATTTTTAAGTGTATGATGTGGGGCCCGGAAATGGCGCCAGGTCGATGTTTGGACACCCATGTTTATAAGAGCATGATTTGTAAAAATATTCTAGGTAGATACACTTGCGTAAACCTGATTTATTAAAACGAGATCGCTATAATGCCTAAGTCAAGATAGAAATGGACAGTTAACCGAATGCAGATTAATTTCTATTGTTAGTTCATCCTTTTATTTATTGCACCGCGTATGGTTCTAAGACGTTTGAAAGACTTTTGGGAGAATAAAGTAACAGTTGTTTTCTTTTGTGATGTTTAAAGACTTTTTGTATGGTCAAGGCACAATATTATGCCATCAATGACATAGTTTAGCAGTTTTTTTTTTTTAAACACCAATTGAGAAAAGCAGTTTGCAAAATGATTTTTTTTTAGGCTACCTGCAACAATAATCATTTTGCAAATGCACAGTCTCCCTTACAGTGACAATAAACACTTTAGTGTGCTTGAGTCTGGTGAAAATTTAAATTGAACATGAAATGTATACCAAGCAGTGAGATAATGCCTTCACTGGTTCCCCTTGCCTCCTCCGCGGCCGAACGTTCGTCTGGCCAGCTTCTCCGGGTCATTCGACGCCATGTTGCTGAAATCTCTGAAAATGTCCTGAAAGGTTTGGTCATCTCCTGGAACCAATGAAAGGAGTCAGCTGAGCAAAAATCAAAGCTAAATATTGGAATTTCACAGACTCACCCGCAGCTCCGAACGCTCCTTCGGAATCTCGCATCTCCTCGTTCATTCTGGCCATGCGTAGCCTGGAACAACCAGGCAAGAAGAAACACACAAGTTCACAACATACCAATTAAAACAAACCAATCATGTAAGGTGGCCTTTTTAAAGGGGAAGAAAAAAAAGAAAGAAAACAATAACCCTGCATTCTAATTGTTTGTGATATATGAATTAAGCAGGAAAACCAATCTTGGGACGGCCATTTTGTCACTTGCGGTTGACTGAAAATGACATCACAGTTGATCAGCGTTCAACAACCAATCATGGTTCCCTTGTTGTCTATATTAAGTCATGTGACCTTGAATTGTAACTGGTCGCATGAGAAAGAAGTATTAGCACGAGATGGCATTAGCACACTGTGTTACCTTTATTAGCTTCTTATGTACATCCTGACACGCAAAGGTTCATTATTGATGAAGTGAGATGAGTTTTGTATTTGTGTTGGCTGGCGTCTACTTGGGCAGATTGAGGGAAATTACAAACCGTTACAGGTGCTCACATTATGACACGGATATGTTTAAATCACAACTCATTATGTAAAGCTGTTCCATAAGAGTTGAAAAAAAAATGCTGTTCTCAATAATGCTAACTTTTGTTAGCCCATCTAAGGCATCTCACATTGTGTGTTAGCATTAAGCTAGCAGACTTTTGTTACAATGTGACTCAAGTGAACATGTTGATATCTGGAACGTATAATTGGGGGGATCATTGTATAAACGTATTTGTTGTCTTTGGTGTAGCATGCTCCTCATTCGCTCACAGCGTGACGATGTCCGCATGCGCAGTTTCCACGGCGATGGCCAGCGGGTCTCGTCCACTTTCATCCACCGCGTACTGATTGGCTCCTCGCTTCAGCAGCAGACAAACCTGCCTGTAATGGCCAACAGGAACATCATCTTTAGTGTTTGTCTACGTGTATGTGTGTTCGGGCGCTTGCGTGACCCTGTGTGTCCAGCGGTGGCTGCTGCGTGTAGAGCTCCTTGTCCTCTTTGGTCTCTATGGTTAACGTTGGCGCCATTCAGCAGCAAGAATTCCGATGCCAACAGTGACCCCTGCGAAGAAATGTTACTTCAAATTTTGTTTCATTGATAAACTTTTACATTCTTACTTATTCAATATTTTTGGAAAACAAGAAATGTTGAGATGACATTGTTTTTTTTATTGGTAGAAAAAAAACTTGGTGTTTTAACAAGTAAAAAAAAAAATTGATTAAACAAAAACATCACTGCATGCACTCAAAATTGTGTGGGTTTTTTTTGGGTATTTTCCAAAACATTGAAATAATATTTGTGCAATTATGCAATTAGGCCAAAAATGTAGTATCCATCCATCTTCTTGGCTGCTTATCCTTATTGAGGTTGCAAGAGTGCTGGAGCCTATCCCAGCTTTCTTCAGGCAGTAAATGGGGTACACCCTGAACTGGTTGCCATCCAATTGCAGGGCACACGGAGATAAACAAGCGTCCACACTCACAAATTTGGAGTGCCCAATTTACCTACCATGCAAGTTTTTGGGAACATGGGAGGAAACCGGACTGTGAGGAAAGGAGAAGGCCCATGTGCGCATGGGGAGAACACGCAAGCTACATGCAGGAGGCCCGGAGCCGTAATTGAAACCTCTGCGATATGAGGTGGACGTGCTAGCAACTCATCCACTATCTGCCCTAAAAATACAGTATATACTGGTAAGTTTAAAATCATAATAATTTGTAATTTGTTATTCTATTTTTGATTTAGTCTTGTAATATTTTAAATTCATTCTTGTAAAAACAAAAAAAAAAAGACATAAAACTCAACTGATAATATTCTAAACTGATTCTAAGTGACCCCAGTGAGGAGAGGCAGGTATAGAAAATGAATGAATGGATGGACTTGTAATTTTTTTAATTTTTTTTTAATTTTTTTTTTTTTAAAATCAAAATAAGACTTTATTCAGCTAATAGTTTAAATTGGTGAAAATTAAAAAGCTTTACTATTAAAGTATTTATCATTTATTTTCACTTTATGAACATTACAAGTGTAACGTCATAACTCCACTCTGTTACATAACTTTTGACATTCAAAATGTATTAAATTCATCGAAAAAGTTCAAATGGATTAACCATGATTCATCTAGTATTTCATGTTTATTCCCAAAAATGTTTTTTGTTTGACATTATGCATTGAGAAACTATTCTCATATGCTTCTGAGACCCAGTCTATTCATTTTGTGTCCATTGCGTTGAACAGTGGGTCAGGAGGATGGAAAAAAATAGATGTACTGAATTCTCATTACAAAAAATTACCCTCCCCACACACACAAAAAAAAAAAGTTTCACAGTTGTAATTGTCTAATGACGCATCGTACGAATAATGCTCTTACCCCTTCGGCAGCCCCAATGATAGCGGTACGTCCTTCCTCCTGGGCCACGCTTCCGTTCACAGGCGCTCCCTGGGCGAGCGCTGTCACTAAAGCGACCAGGTCTCCAGCTACCGCCGCTCGGTAGAGATGCAAAAGTAGCGAGGCTTCAACATCGTCAGGGTGCGCTTCAATAAACATACAACCAAACATTAACAATATAACGTTTGATATCCACTGTACTGCCACCATTTTCTTAATGAACCTCACTTGTGCCATCATCATCAACCTTGCGCCTCACAAAAGCCTTCTCCACATACTTGTCTCGTATCCAAGCCTCCTTCTCAGCACTGATGAGAAGAAGAGCTGTCAATCATCCAGTATTGATTCAAGATCGGTTTACATGAGTGTGGCATTTACTGCGGGCTCTCCATGGTGGGTTTGACTCTCTCCAAACACTGTGCCTCGTAAATGTTGTTGATGACGTCATTTCCCAGAAGACACAGCAGCTAAGGCACAAACACAAAAAGTCCTGTTATGATTGCAAACTTCTTTGGAATGATAAGCCCTTTCATATAGTATCAGAAACAAGAAAGTGGCTAAAAATGGCTCCATCATTTGTGTGTGAAGTTCACCTTGAGTTGTTCCGCTTCCCACGAGTCCAGTGTGAGCGAGCGCACCTTGGACACGTGAACGCCCAGACTCCTGCGTGCATCATTACAACAAAAATATTACAAAAAAAAAATACAATCTCATAGACATATTTATGTCTTTTTAAAAAGTTCAATCAGTTATTTATTTACAGATTTGTTTTTTCAAATATTAAGGCAAAGGAGGGTCTGAAAATGGCTGATAGTGAATACCTCAGGAAAATGTCAAATTCTTAATATTTTAATAAACTCCGTCCTCGTCCTTGATATGCCCTAATAGGATTTCAACTTTAGTCTGAATATATGGATATGTATTATTTCAGGAAAAAAGGCAAGACTTTAAGTATTAAAAAAAAGAACAAAAAACTTATTTTCCATTTTTATAATGTATTCTCAGAAATGAAAACTACAATATGGTAACATAAAAAGTAAGAGGTCACTACGATATTGTGATATTGAGAAATTATATTACATTTCTTTTCATATCTTTTGAATGCATTGTCATTTTTTATCTGAATAATTGAGTCTGTGTTTATTTCCATGTATTTATTTTTGTAAGATTTATTTCTCATAACACAAGCGCCACAACATTTTCCATTGTGTGTGTGTTTGTATGTGTTGCCCATGATTTTTGCAACATGGTGGGAACAAAATCCCAGGTTTTACTGTTTTTGTGGGGACCTCTTGCACTTGTGGGGACATTTTGGTGGACCCAACCAGTTCAGACCTCTTTTTAAGGGTCAAGACTTGCATTTAGAGTATAGGTTTGAAGGGAATTTTTGTTGTGGTTAGGGTAAAGGTAAGGGTTAGGCAATCTGTTGTGGTGGTTAAGGCTGGGATTAGGCACCAGAAAATACATTATGTCAAAGAGAAGTCTTCACTATGATAGAAAAACGCCCCTTGTGTGTGTTTGTGTGGGTGTGTACCGATGTATTCCAGAGCATTGAATGCAAACAGTGACACCCAAGTTGACAGCAGCCCATCGTGGTTCCTCCTCGCCGCAGTCGCAGCAGTGTTGGTTGCCTGCACCCTGCAAAGCAATGCCCAATACTGCTGTCTTCTGATTGGCCGCAGCGTTGTCGCCACCGCCGCCGCTGGGCAGGAGGGGCTCCTGAGGCTACAAGTGATTTTTATGAATGTTTTTTTTATTCATTATAGTACATTTTGGAATGAGAATAAATGAGGCGCATGCCTGTGTGGGCGTGGCACGGCCTCTCTCTCGATAGGCCATATCGATGCTGCCCTGTAACGCTCCCATCCACGCCAGCCTAACGTGCTCAGAGTCTGCCTGAAGGGCGCAACACCTGATGGGATTAATTAGGGGGCATTATGGGAGACTGAGACTTGAGATGAGACAAAATAAGACATAATGAGATACAATAACAGATCCGGCCAATTTAAACAGACAGTCAAACTAAACTTTGATTCTGCCTGTGGAGTTTTAAAGGGTTTTTCATCTACTCTGACCCGTCCATCATTCTTCAGGTACAATTATGAAAAAAAATTTCCATTACGCTTTCGTGTGTTTTCGTCTCACTTGTGCACAGACATCAGTTGGAAGCAAAACCGACGGTCCAGGTCCTCCAAAGACTTGATGGCACACAGTCGCAGGTCCTCAAACAAAAGCATGGGCGTCTCCTGAAGAGCCAAGCGGAAAAATAAACAGTCACCATTTCCAGTCCATGTAAAAATTAATAACATAAATACTACAACTTTATGATCAATAAGTTTTAGGTCGTTTTTTTACTTTGTATGACTTCCTGTAGATGAGTTGGTTGTCTCTGATGGAGAACCAGCATCTGTACCGAAAAGGGAGGTAGGCTACATGAAATATTTTGATCTAAATTTCCATATTTTTATTTTTTGTCCCGTTCATGTCTGTGAACACAAGATGACTTAATACCTTAACAGGATTTCTTCCAATATGTATCAAAAAAACCCAAATAACATTTATAAAAAAAACACAAGGAGACACATGACCTCTTCCACGTTTTTGACTTCCTTCGGGAGCGTTTGAAAAGGTAACCTTGGATGATGTCATCAGTCACATGACACAACCGGAACAACGTCTCCCCTGAGGCATCCTACAAACACCCACAAGAACACAATAAGGTTTAAAGTGACACTGTGTAAGATTTAGAGCATTTTTCATTAAAAATGAATAAATGAAATATTATAAATTTCAAAAACTTGCAAATAAATGTGTTCTTAACCAACAACAGTATGTTTTAAATATAATCGTAGGTCTAGTTATCATTCATTTATATTACGTGGGGGGTGGCGACACCTCCAGAGGTCGCCATGTCTGTTATAGCTATGGACAGCAGGAGGTCCTGCATTTACTGAAATGACCCTAAAGCTCCCAAAGACGCATGAGAAAAATTATACAGTATCCCTTTAAAACAACAAGAAAATGAGTTCAAAAAATTCTGATGACTTACTCGTTGCTGGACCAGCTGATGAGCGTTCTCCAGCTCTTTCCTTTTGCTCGTGCACTCAGCTGACCGCTCGCACAACTGAAGTCAGAGTCATAAGAGTTTTCAGAAGAATAGCTAGCGGGAACATTGACATCTCAGGTTTGTGAGTCATATGTTTTGCTTGTTTGTGAGTGCGTGCTTGTGATGACCTGTGCGGCCATGATCTTCATGGTGGGCTCAAGGTCTCTCAACAGGTCAAAGCCTTGATGGAAGAACGTCAGCTGAGCGCTAACCAAGGAGAACACCTCAACACAACAACACAACTTTATACTCACATTCATACTTTGTCATTACTAATAACAATAAAATAATATTTAGGGATGGGTGTGTACCAGGTATCAGTGTCAGGCTGAGACCAAGATTTATTTTAGGGTATAGTACAGTACTTGCAATGTCAGTCAATATGGCCACTCTCTTAGAATGACACATGAATATAATTAAAAGAATAGAAAATTGCTAAAAGTTCATGGAATTTGATAGAAAATGCTAAATTGGAATACATATGTTTAAAATCTTAAAAATTATCAGTACTTTTTAATGGTATCGGTACAATGCTTGGTATCAGTGAGTACTCACACTGGTGTCGTTCTGAAAAAAAGTGGTATTGAACATCAACATCTTCCCGAGGCCAAGCCTATCCATTTTGTCCACTGTCGTGTCCATTCTGTCTCAGGAAGCGAGCAAAGCTGATTGAATCCCACCCAAACACATGATTGGAAAGGCCAGGATCTTCTCCATTGAACATTTGAAGACTGAATAGGGTAGCTACAATGTGTCTTAAAATAGAAAAACAATAACAAATGTCCACTACAGTGGACATAAATGAATAGGCTGGGTCTCAGGAGGATATTGGAATAGATGGGTCTTTCTTAGAAATTATCTGTACTGTAATTGTTTTGGGGGGAAATTTTCTGGAACAAAAAAGTTGTATTAAACATCCCTATTGTATAAATATTATTATAATTTTTTGCTACGTATATTTTCATCCGCAAAAATATTCTGATTGATTGCTGGTGTGTGTCTTTGTCCGCATTGATTTGTATGTCTGTATGATAGCTAAAAAGAAGAAACTAGAAACCTTTGGCGAAAAAAAAAAAACAAAAAGTTGTGTCCCAATATTCATGCTAAGCCAAGCTAACACCTATGAGTGCAGTTATTGTCTCACCGAGTTCAGGATATCCACCTTCTGCTGTGTCTTGAACGTGTTGAGCTAAATGCCAAAAAAGAATAAATATCAAAAAGAGAAGAAAAACAATCAAAAAATATAGCAAATAAAAAATGAATAAAAATAATATTTGAAACTTATATAATGAACATATGTAGTAATTTTCAGCAGGAGAAAGTTAATATAACCCTTATCTACAGTTAATTGATAGCGTGAATTATTTTTCATATGCAACTAACAGCTTTAAAAACGTATTTTTTCACTTGCTGTCAACTGAAAATAAAATAATGTGATCATGGGCAGAAAATGACTAACCATAACTCACCTGTTTTCTGGAATTGGTTATATGGCATTTACAAGCTGTGCTAGATTCGCTATTCCCTGAGCACATGATGTCACTTAAGTCAACAGCAAGTGGCCAAATGTGTTTTTAATGATAGAGTACACATATATTTAGTTATAAATTAATTATAGACAACACATTAACATACTGTCAATGGACAAATACTGTATGTTTAGTGTCCCTTTAAGTGTTTGGGTCTCTTTGTGCATGTTTGGCAGTGGTTATGTGTATGTATGTATTTATATTAAGTGTATGTGTGGACATGCATAATTGTGAGTATATTTATGTGAATGTGTGGTTTAATGTACTTAAGTGGCCGTGTGTTTTTATTGTATGAGTGTGTTTTATAAGTGCGTTTATTGTATTAGTGTATGTTTTAATGTGCAAATTTCCTGTGTGATGAATACGTTTTGGCATGCACATGTCTTTGCGTACACATGTTGAACGTGTGTTTGTGTGGGTGTTTGAAGATGAGCCATGTGGGCGTTGATACCTGAAGACAATAATCTAGGGCGAAATGCTGGTAGCATTTCCGTGTGGCAATAAGCAGATGACTGGCTCGTTCGGCCTCTGCGGTCTTATGTCGAGACACCTGAGCGTTCTTCACAACTGCCGTGTCCAGATCCTCGCCAATGCGTACAAACTCATCACGCGTTTCCAACAGCTGAGGCAGGAACCTCAAAAAGAGCAAAATCGATAAAGCGATCAATTGTGCTTGTATTTTCAAATTAATATGTGACACTTCCTAAAGATAGACTGGTGTTTCAACCCTGGATTAGGATATTAGGTTTTGAAATAGGTTTTCAAAAAGGGGTAGGGTTTCAAGAATGGATGTCAGAAAAGATTGACTTTTTACATTATGATTTCAAATATGGATACGTGTTTTGAAGAAGAGTCTTAGTACAAGACAGGTTAAGGGAGTATAAAAAGAGTGTTTTGCATTTTCAGGCCAGAGATAGTTTGATTTTAGGGTCTCAAAGCAGTAGAACAGTGTCTCAAACTATGGCTTTAAACCTGGAATAGGTTTTTAAATGAGGTTTTAAAGCCAGGTTTATGTTTCAAATAAACATTTGCAGCAAATGAGTTTTTCAAGCAAAATTTGAGGTTTTAAATTAAGGTTGCAAGCGTGCGGTGAGTGTACTTACTGCTTGCATAGACTGCTGAGCTGATGGCTGATGGCTCGCTGGCTCTGATCTAGCAACATCTGAAAGCGCACACACAAATGCATGACTTCTGAGTGTGAGTGTGTACACTTGCATGCGAGTGTGTGCGTGTGTCTGCGCATTCTCACAGTGTGGAAAGTGAGCAGCTCCTGCAGGCCTTGCTTGAACTGGCTTAGACAGTTCTAAGAAGACATTAAAAAAATATATTTATGTACCCGTACCACTTGGCGCTCTCTAGTGGTGTCTGAAAGTATCACTCCATAAAGTATTCAAATACTGTACATCTAAAACATGAAATTAAATCATAACAAATGAAAAAACCTTGTACTGTAAGTGCAAGACAATAATGGAAGATAAAATTGGCAGAGAATAAGTGTTCGAAGTAACTAAATTAGATTACAGGTAACTTCATTAGTTACATTCAGCAATGCATTAGGCAGATTAATCAGGAAAAATCACTGAGACCAGTGGTTCTCAAATGGGGACATGTGTACCCTTGGGGGTATGGGAAGGCACTTCAGGGGGTATTTTAACAGGTAAAAGTAATTCTAATTTAATGCTTTTTCCTGAAAAGAACAGTGCATTTTTCTTTTTAAATAAAGAGAAATATTAAGAAGATGAAGCAAATTATTTTTAAATTGTGTTATAGCACCTTATTAGCAAAATTCTGGATGTATTTATTTTGTTGAGTTCCATACGGATGGGTATTGTCATGAGTGACGCAATTATTCAAGAGTCGATACACAAATCAAAAGGATGATGTTACACGATCTATTTTCTGGTATGCTGAATAAAATAAAAATAAAATGAAAATGTAGTTTCCAAGCTTAACAAATCCGATATGGACTGCACAGCACTCAAGTCTCAAGTCAAGTCAAGTTTCAAGTCTTTTGTTTTCCATTCAAAAAAAAACCTTTGCTCTTTTTCTTATTTAGTGAAATATTTTAGTGTACTTGATTTAAAAGTCTAAGGTAGAGTTCTAAAATGCTCAACAGCAACAGGTAGATCTTCACCGCAATTATGCTGTCCTCCTTGTGTCGTGCGAAAAGCTCCGACAGGCTGGCGATGAACATCTGATTGGCCATGTTGTATGTTTGTCCCGCCTCCACCATCTTCCCGCACAACCTCATTACCTGATCAGGCACATCACAAACATGGATTAGTCCAACTGGATGTTGTGTGTGTTTGCTTGTAGCCATCTTGTATCCTCTAGGTACCTCAGAAATGAAGTTATGTGTGGTGTTTCATTTAGATTCATTTCATCTTGGTACCAACAGCATTTATTTATTCAAACATAAAATGTTTGCTTGCAACCATGCTGGAGATCCCCTCGCGCTAAGGAATTTTGCACAGAAGTGCGTTGAGGACATTAATTTAGAAAAAAAAAAAAGTATTGCGTTTGCAACTATCTTGCGGCATCTATTAGGAATTCTAAACCATTCCTGTGGATTTGGGGCTATTTGAGGGAGGGTTTGGTTGAGTGTCAAACCTTGTCCAGCTGTGCCTGTAGCAGAGAAACATCCTCTTCAAACTGATTCAGGTTAAGTCTGAAGAATAACAACACACGACAAGTTGTCAAAGTTTGTTCATTGGCGCATGCGCCTTGACGAGGTCACCTCATCGTGTGAGAACTGCTCACCTGAAATCAGGAGAATCCGCGACGCACTCCGAGAAGTCCAGCAGAGCTTCCATATTGAGTAATGAGGGCACTTGGAAACTTGACTTGTCCCCTTTCAAAACCCTGTTCGCCGGATTCCTAACACTCACCAAGACTTCTCATAGTAGAAAGGAAAGTTCGTTTCACGTGCACGAGAACGGTAAACGACGAAACTCACTGAGTTTTATTGTTTCTCTGTGGCATGTCATCTAAAGATAAAACTGTGTTGGGGATTAACAGCTGTCTGCATCCCCTACATCCAGAATGATGCTAACGTAGACTGCACCGCGCCTCCAGGCAACATCCGGGTTGTATTCACCCTGCAGAGACCTCTAGTGGACAGGAGCAGCACTGAGTGCAGTAAGTCTCAAGTGTTTTCGCCGCTTACAGTTTACAATGCAGCACATTATTTTAAAGAGGGAGGAAACGTATACATATTAAATTGCTCGAGATTCATACGGAATTTAGATCATTTGAAACGCCGGTCGAGAACGACAACAGTCGTCGCACGTAGCAGCGTCGCTATATTGCTCTGGCAAACCTTTTACAATTTACATGAAACCACTTTTTTTTTTAACATAAATAAAGCAATAATATTTTTTCAAACACAGATTGTAATACCAGCCATTGCTCTATTGATTATTTGTACTGGATAAGAGTAAGACACACAACAGTAAGCTTTGACAGAATAAGAGTCAAGTGTTTTATTGAAAAACAAAGAAAATGCACATGTGTAGGTGTGTGTGTATGTGTGTTCAAAAGTCAATAGAAACCAGGATGACAGTGACATTGTCAGCACAGCCCCGTCTCACCGCCTCGCTGGCCAATTGTTGACAGGCCGCTTCAAACTGCTCATCCTTGTCTGTCAACGTACTGTCCTACAAGAACACAACACGTGTTTCACAAAAAAATAAACATTGGTTGTATCTATCGTATCTTAAATGCTTGTAATTTGTCTTTCATCAAGCCATTTTAAGTTCAACAGACTCAATTGCACCCGACTGGGGTATTAAAAATTGTTTTGACTCCAAGCAACTGGAAACTAGGTGCTCATGCTTATCAAAAGTACCAAAAAGTCATGCCTAAAAACAATGTGGGATTGGGATTTTTGTTCCACACAGGATTACTGCTATTTTGGTTTGAACCTGCCAGTTTAGGGTCATGTTGGTCATTTCCAAAGGACCTTTGGCTATACACTGTAATAGAAAATTTCCATTCAACTACATGTGATATTTATTTATTTATTTATTTATTTATTTTTTACCTGAAGGACATCCAGGACAAATCTGACTGCTTCATCTGCGGAAAACACTTTGAACAAGCCGTCACACGCCAGGATGATGAACCTAATGAGGCCAAAGGAGACATGTTCTTTTTCTGCTCCTTTGTGTGTGCATGTGTGCCTGGTCTTGCCTGTCATTGGCCGTCAGCTGACACCTCCTCAGGTCTGGGGTGGAAATGACGCCACATCGCTTGTACTGGCCGTCTCCAATGGAGCGCGACACCTCCAGGACACCTAACACCCGCCCCTCCCTGCAACAAACAACAGCGTATTCACCTGGAATGTTACAAAGCAGATTATGCCTTTGACCTGTCATCCTGAATGCACAAAAATTGAAACCTTGTCCACACTAGAGCCAAAGACGGAAGTGTGTACCTCACGGTTCCTCCCGCTTTCTGGATCCTCATCCTCTCCTCGTAGATGGTGGGGTTGTGTTCTCTACTGAGCGCCAGCGTGGTGGGCCGCCTCCGCCGCCCCTCCGGGGATTCTCCCTCCTCTTCCTCCATGCGGCACAACACTGCCTGTCAAAACACAACACCAAAAGCAGTTTCAGTCTTCAATCTCTATTTATGTGCAGCACAGTGGTTGCTGTCCTCACCTTGCTGTCTCCCAGGTTGGCCACGTAAACCATGTCATCCAGCACCAACATGCAGGTGGCTGTGGAACCATCTTTCCATGCCGGCTTCCTGTTACAAAATGAGGAAATTAAGGAGAGTTAATTCATGAACAAATGCAAAAACACAGGAGTTTTGAAAATGCTACAAAGACAGTGAACAATAGGATTAGACCAACAGTTCTCAAATGGGAGTACAAACACTTGATTACATCAACCCTTGAGCAATATTTTGACCATTTTTATGGCATTCTCTTTCACATTATTCTCGCAGTATTTTAGCCAAGAAATGACTTGGTAGTTTGATAACTTAGTGGTCATGCCAAGTTGAACTTTGAAATGTCACCATCTGGGTGAAATTTCAGCTCCCAACTGTACGCTCGCAATGGTTAGCCTTTGATGTAAATATCAAAGGAAATGACAAAATACTGCATATGTTCGTGAATGTAATCTATTTTTTTAATGCTGTGACAGGAACAGTACAAGTTTCTTTCCAAATAAAGAGCATAGTATTTGGAACATGAAGCAACTTCTTGCTGAATTACATGATCTACGTATTTTCTGTTGTTGAAGAATAAAATGCACCACTCCAAATGTAGTTCCAAAGTTAAACAAATCAGACATGGATGACAAAGCACTGTTTTTTTTTTTTTTAATTCAAAATTGATTTGCATTGGTTTGGTGATACTTGGCTGAAAAAAAATATTTCACAGAAAAACTATCAGAAATCAGTATCAGTGAAAAGTATCACTTAAGTAGACGAATATTTGCTGAATCAATGCAAATACATTTTTTTCTAAAAAAAATAAAAGGCTACAGTTCCCACACCTTTTTTTAAATGAACTGCACAAACAGTAACTGTGGGAAACAGTTGATTGCTACATAACACTTTACAGCAACTAATCAAGAGTCTTACTGGCTGGTTGCCTTCTTCAGAAAGTCCTCATCCGTCTGGCGGAAAGTGTCCACCAGGCATTTTTTAACCAGCTTGTCCAGGTTTTCACTTTCACCTAAAAATACATATGAACAAATAATTGTATTTATAAATATAAATGAATAAACATGTAAAAATAATTGTTGGCGTTTCGCCCACCCCCTTCCCGACAAGCAATTTTTTTCCCAACTCAAGTGTTGCTTTTTACATTGGTCTTCATTTGCATTTTTACCTGGCTTTTACAGTTTGATTGCATGATGTTTTTGTGTGCTTTGCATGATGTTAAAAGGCTGATTCAAACAAAAACTTACATCTAAAAGTATTCCTCCATGTGTAGACTTATTACTAATTACTTCATGCAGACTGTACCCTTACTGCTCACCTCGGGGAAACCTTTTTGCAAGAATGTGGTGGAGATGCTCAGCCGCAAAACGAGATGCACGAGTGCCACCGTGCCCATCAAACACAGCAAAATACGAAGCCCCAGATCTTTGAATACATAAGAAAATATTCACAAACTTTAACACTAAACAACAAAAAAGCCCTACTAAATATCACACTAGTCAGTGTGTGTGTTTAAATTGAGGTTTGTGTTACATTTGAGCAGGGAGCGTTGAAAGACAGCCGCTCATGTCAGGGAGTAGTACGTGAGCATCCTGCATTTCCTCACGTTCGCCGCGCCTTGCTGCAACATAGCCTCGCAGGACGGGGAGGCCTGAACAAACAACCACACACACCCGCACACATAGTAAGCCAAGCTGCATCATAGATGCCATGCATTATCAGACATGGTGGCAAACGTGAAAACCTTCTCTACAAACTTTCTTGATCTCCTCTTCATCTTTTGGTGACACAACACATTCTTCATCCTCTCGTTTCCGCTTCACGCTTTTCTCCTCGTTGATGTCTTTGGTGGATCGTGCCGAGACTGTAAATGCATCCGAGCCAGAACCTGTCAGGACACACATAGAGCAGCAATTGTCAAAGCAAGTGGTCAAAATCGAGATGTCACAAAAATCCTTATAATGAGATCATTTTCAAAATACGTTTAAAAAGAGATACTTTAATGATCCCCTGAGGTGAGAGTTTGATGTTATAGCAGTAAAATGAGAAAGTAAATAATAATTATGTGAAATCATTTATTAAAATTTTATTTTGATGTGAACAATGATTTTATTTTCAGAGACTATCAACCAGCCCACAAAACATCCAATATACTTAATGTAGCAATACACTTCCAAAATTAAACTATACATACATGGCATAAGAGATAAAAATTGAAATTATAATGATTATTAACAAATAAATTACTACTATATCTCTTACAATCATGACAGAACGACTTCGAGTCAGAATATTGTTGTGACCTTCTCGGTTGGTAGTAGTCAAGAGGTACTGACGGAGTGATTGTCTGTGTTTACCCGAGGAACTGCCGTCACTCACCAATCTGAGTTGGCTCTGGTAGGTCGTCAAATAGATCCATTATTTTCGGAGCTAGCCTAGCCTATCTTAGTTCAGCTTATTTTAGCCTAGTTTGGCGGTCTGTCGGTCGGAACCGCAAACCACGTTCTCGCGATAGCAATTACGGTTTGTCATACGATTAATTTTTCTCACCATATGAACATTTTATAGACATTTGAAATTCTATTTATGATATTTTTCATAATCCAACGCTTGTACGACACCAACACTGCAAGTAATCGTCAGGCGGTGTCTTCTTCGTCTTCATTATAAATTATTAAAATGGTTACATTAGCGACCGTCAGCGCCCCTAACGTGTTGGTTGGTACTTGCATGTAATTCCCGTTTCAAATTGTAAAGTGTTAAGTTATTTAAGCTATCAACAATACATAAAAAGTTGTTACAACTCAGTGCTTCTGAATTATATTTTACCCCCCCTCCTCGTAACAGAAGACTTTTTGCGGCGCCCCACTCGAGGCGCTGACAATAAATACAATTATTATCTGTAAAAATATACATGTATACTTAAACCAGTATCCATTTTAATATTAACAAAAGAAAAAAGCAAAAAATAACCAAGTGCATTAAAGTGCCTGAAAAAAAGATGATTTTTTTTTTTTGCACTTACACTTCACGTGACAAAAGCAAAGGGGGGCCGCTGAAGGAAAGTCGGACCTCCATTTGGGGGCTTCCTCATCTTTGTCATTCAAAGTTATGTTGACATAGAAGAATTTTATTGTTCACACGCCCCACTACTATGATAAGCACTGACCTGATTAAAATAAAAACAAAACGTGTTTTATTTTACGATTTGATTTGTGCTGTCTCTTCGCGATAGGTGGCGGTATTCTCACACTAATGAAGCTAGTTGTCCTGAGGGATAGGCCTACATTTCCCGTTTTGATTTTTGAGTTTAGACCCATATGTTGACATGTATTTTGACATATTTGCATGACAAAAAATACCATTTTAATTTTTGTTTTTATTCAAACAAAAATATCAAAAACAGATTTTACTGTATGCGGGACGTTTCAGTTTGGGGCTAGCAACAATACATTTCCCAAGATGCTTTTCGGCCAAACAGTAATGGTTCCGCACATCGTCTGCTGCAACTCATGTTTTCAATGAGTTCAACCAAAGCGTCTGAAGCCATGCGCGGATTTGTTGTCCTCGCCATGCTTGTAGGGATTTGTGCAACTACCTCAGATACAAAAGGCGAGCTTATTTCAACTTTTCAATATCCTGGAAACTGAAATATGTTCATTAAACTAAGCGAACGCGATTAGCTAGCATTCACGTTTATTGACTTCAAAAAGCAACAGCAGGGATCCTCATGTTGTGTTTAAGACAAGTTTAACCCTACTTTCGCTTTAATTGGCCAAAATAAACACCCATATTTTGTGAGGAAAAGTATGAATCTCTCAAAGCAATATGTCAATATATTTATAAATGCTCTTGTATGTGTCCTCTTTACATTGAAGTGCCACTAAGGTAACGAGTGAGCTATTCCTTTATTTTTTATGCCATCAAGGATAGCGACGCAATGGAACTACAGTATTTTAAAATCCATATCTATTCGCCCATCCATTTTCTATAGCCGCTTATGCTCACAAGGGTCGCAGACTTGCTGGTGCCTATCCCAGCTGACATAGGGCAAGTGGGCAGGGAACACCCTGGATTGGTTGCCAGCCATCGCAGAGCACACAGAGATGAACAACCATTCACACACCCAATCACACCAAAGGACAATTTAGTGTGTTCAATACACCTGCCATGCATGCAACTTTCTGTTTGCTTCACATTTACTGAGACAAATGCTCGTTTTGGATATGTGTTGACTGTGTAATGTTTTTTTTCTCCAGTGACGCACTCTTCCCATAGTGCCTACGAAAACTACGCCACGTACCTATGGCACAACCGGCTCTACTTCTACACAGCCATTGCACTTGCCTTTGCGCTTTGGTTTTTGCTCAAGATGATCCTTAGGAAGGTACATTGGCAAGTGCAGTTCAACCTTTGTGTGTCACAAGTCGTATTGTTTTCATAATGATAAAATGGCACATTTTTGTTTTGTGTTTCAGAAAAGCTTCACAAAGGACGTCAACGCCTGGGTGCAAGAAGCTATGAAGAAAGATGAGAGCTGTGATAAATGTGCTGAAATATATGTGTCGGGAGTGAAAATCTTCTTTGGCTCCCAGACTGGAACGGCTAAAGTAAGAATGTTGTTTACAGTTAGTAATTTAGTTTATCTTTTCTATCAAATCATTTTGCCCAAAGACATGAATTGTAATGCAAGTGATCTGTTCTAGTACTCCTAAAATGAAAATGTTAAATTTTAATAAAGAAAAATGGCTCTACGTATAACGCCAGATACTTTACTAAAGACAACGTCATGAAATAAGTTGTATGAAGTGTAATCAGTGCACAAGTCCACCATACATACACTGTAGATTTTTGTTGAAGTATGCCTTTAAGGGGTGTGTCCTATTAAGTGACATCAGGAGCTCTGACTCCAGCTCAGGTTGGACTTTTACCAATTTTCCAATATGTGGTATTTCCAAAATTCCCTAACATGTTC